>NW_016806198.1:3318831-3373383 GCF_001698545.2 Rhinopithecus bieti
AAAAAAAAAAAAAAAAAAAAAAAAAAAAGCTGAAAATATTTGATACTGACATGATTTGCACAAAATATTTTCATGATCACTTTCAATGCTATACTTTCTAAATATGATTAAATTTTGAAATGATATTTTATCATTAGAGCTTTATTTCTGTTTCAGCAATAGTGTGCATTCCAAACACTGACCACTCCATAGCCTGCTGTGCTCAGTAACATTACCTGAGTTGATGTATTACTCTGTAAAGTCTGTTGTTGTATCATGTGCTGAGTTGTGCCAATGTGTCCAGTATTCATTCCACTTTGAATCTGGTTAGTAGGAACAACTTGGCCTTGCATATTTATAGGTGCAAGTTGCTGGATGTTAGATGAATTTCCAGAAGAAAGTTGAACAGAACCAAAATTCAACCCAGGATTTGATTGCTGCAAAAACATCTTTAAAAATAAAGATTATGTTAAAATGAGCTTTGTAGATTGAAAAGAAGAATGAGAGCATTAAAAAGAAGGCAAAATCAAGTTACAAAGTACGTTTAAAAAGCAAGTAACAAGGTTAAGTCACTTTGAAGAATTAGCAATAAATAATTAAGTGAATAAAACATGAAACTTCATATTCAATCTTTCAGTTATCTTAATTCTATGTTTCCAATTGTTAGAAAAAGTGTAACTCGGTGCTACTCAGTCTGTGGACTGATAGCTCTATATCACTTATCATTATACTTTATAACATGAGACAGAAGTAGTTTTCACTCCGTTTCCCTTTACCAAAGTCATAGTCTCCTGGAGTGGTCCTGCTGGTTGGTCATATAAGACTAATTGGAATTATACATACTGGTAGTTTAATAAAAATATTACTGATGATTGATTTATAAATTCTGTACCCAAGAGGTACCTAAAACTTGATGTAAAATATAATTTTTATATTATGGATTCAAACTTACTAAAATTTGGACTGGTAAAAAAGATGACTGGAGAAACAAGGATGTTCACAGAAATACCCTCAGGAATGAATTGTCTTTAGAGACTGTAAAGTATAATCATACTGAGTAGGTAACCAGTGAATATTTATTTAACTGAGTTGATAAAACGTATCTCTTGCATCTCACTTTTAATTAAGAAAAGTTAACTTTGCTAGAAATCCAAAATGTGAATGGGATGCTTTGTTTGTGTTCAAATATAACAATTACCTGCAGCCCCTGGCCATGGACCATCTGAAGTTGTTCTTGAATTTTTCTTAGTTCTTCTTGTTGCCGATGAATATTTGCTTCTATCATGCGTGTCCGTTGTTCCAACTGGTCTTTCAGATGTTGCATGGCTCCTAATTGAGCTGAAAACTGAAACTGAAGTACCACGTATGGCAAAAGTACAAAATATTTTAGAATTACTTACTCCTTATAATTGTGCAATGTTGAAAAGTAAGCAGTGTAACACGAGTGAAGGATGCTATGCTGATTATGCCCCTTAGTTCCTAATCCACCCATCTTTGCTCTGGTTTGTGATATTGGACCTGGACCTTCAAAATATTTCTCCTTTGCCAGCAGGCACAAAGTTATCCACGTCAGTAGGTGGTGCTGGAGGGACACTGCCAAGAACGGTGCTCAACTCCTGGTTCTGGTGCTTTTCCTTCTTGCTCTTATGTCGGGAAGCCAACAGGAAGCTTCCCAGTTAGCCGTGTCAGCTCCCCGGCAGGTGGCTTTCCAGCAAGTCTCAATGACATCCTAGTGGGCAGCTTCCCTGCAAGCTTTACCAGTACCCCAGCTGATGGCTTCCAGCTCTCTAGCTCTAATCTGTGGCATGTCAGTGAACTTCTCTATTACCCAGTTGCTAGAGCCAAATCTGCCCCAAGAAGATCTGCATCTTAGCCTGGCATGGAGGGAGAGGAGGTTGGCAGCTTGGGGGGAGTCTTTTAAGTATGTTCCTTCCTTGGGTACTCTCCATCTGCCTTACAGAGTGGTTGCTCTCTGCATCTGCTATTTCAATATTCTTTTTTTGTTTGTTTGTTTGTTTGAGATAGGATCTCCCTCTGTCACCCAGGCTGTTGAGCAGCAGTGCGATCACGGCTCACTGCAGCCTTAACTTTCTGGGTTCAAGAGATCCTCCCAACTCAGCCTCCCCAGTGGCTGGAACCACAGGCATGCACCACCACACCTGGCTAATATAAAAATGTATTTTTTGGCCAGGTGCGGTGGCTCACATCTGTAATCCCAGCACTCTGGGAGGCCGAGGCAGGTGGATCACGAGGTCAGGAGATCAAGACCATCCTAGCTGACACAGTGAAACCCTGTCCCTACCAAAAAATAAAAAAAAATTAGCCGGGCGTGGTGGTGGGCACTTGTAGTCCCAGCTGCTCTGGAGGCTGAGGCAGGTGAATGACATGAACCCGGGAGGCAGAGCTTGCAGTGAGCCGAGATCACGCCACTGCGCTCCAGCCTGGACAACAGAGCAAGACTCTGTCTCAAAATACATAAATAAATAAAAACTAAAAAAAAAAAAATATATATATATATATAGTAGAAATAGGGTCTTGCTGTGTTGCCCATGCTGGTCTTGAACTCTCTGGCTCAAGCAGTCTTCCTCCTTCAGCCTTTCAAAGTGCTGAGAACATAGGCATGAGCCACCACACCTAGCCTTATTCCTATATTCTTTAGGTTCTCTTTACTTCTTTTAGGAGTTAATCTGTGTTACCGTTAATACTTTTTTATATCATTCCTGTTCAAATTTCTGGTATGCTTCTGGCTTCTGACTGGATATTGACTGAATACACACACACCCTGGATTTACAAGACCTGAGCTCATATTGTGGCTATCACTTACTGGAAAAAAATTTAACTTCTTTTTTTTTTTTTTGAGACAGAGTCACCCAGGCTGGAATGCAGTGGTGTGATCACGGCTCATTGCAGCCTCAACCACCCAGGCTCAAGCAATCCTCGCACTTCAGCCTCCCAAGGACTACAGGCATATGCCACCATGTCCAGCTAATTTTTTTTTTTTTTTTTTTTAAGAGATGGGGTCTCACATGTTGCCCAGTCTGGTGTTGAACTCCTGAGCTCAGGCAATCCTCCCACAAGCCACCGTGCCCAGTCGTATTTAAACTTCTTAGCTTCATTTTTACCCCTTAACAAAGGAAAAAGTAGTCTGCACCTGGAGTTAATTTGTATCAATTTCTGTCATCCCTAGAATGTCCTGTATGTGTACATGAGTAGAATTACTCAAAGTTGCAAAAATATGACAGATAACCAATAATAATATTTTCACTTCTATCTTCAATGGAAACTATCCTCAGGTAAGTACAGCACATGTGCTTTTAAAGACTAGGCAAGTATGAATGAATAAACACATACATGAATGAAAATAAAATTATGTTTTCAATCTTATTTCTCTGTTTTATTTGAGTCATGAGCAGCTCCTATTTTCTTCTGCTTATAATTTAGCCAAATTTGGTGATTCATCTCTTAAGTCTATACAGGCTCTTTAATTATTCCCATGAATTTTCAGTACATGATACAGTGTAAGAGCAGGAAGAGTTTCTCTTTATTGGAAGGAAATCTGGCTTAAAGTAGCCTCTTACAGTGAACTGTATGTAAAAGCGAGAAATGTCCTTCCCATCCAAAGCTTTTTAACTCCATCTTGAATAGTCTGTATTCGGGATACTAAATTACATTTCAGAGCACACAACTTTGATTTCGGAAATTAATAACCAGACCATATCATATATTAAATTATACTAGCTTGAGAAAATATAAATTAATTTAGTACCTCAACTCCCTCAAGCTTTTTTTTTTTTTTTTTAATTAGTCAATGTGTTATAATTATGGCCAGGCATGGTAGCTCACAGCTGTAATCCCAGGACTCTGGGAGGCTGAGGTGGGCAGAATGCTTGAGTCCAGGAGTTTGAGACCAGCCTGGGCAACATGGTGAAACCCCGTCTTTACTGAAAATATAAAAATTAGCCAGGTGTGGTGGCATGCGCCCTTAGTCCCAGCTACTTGGGAGGCTGAGGAGAGAAGATCGCCTGAGCCCAGGAAGCAGAGGTTGCAGTAAGCCGAGATAGCGCCACTGCACTCCAGCCTGGGTGACGGGGTGAGGCGTTGTCTCAAAAAATTAAAAAAAAAAAAAGTTAACATTTATATCATACAAATGTTATTTTATTATAACTAAAGTTATTTGTACCCTTGGACAAGCATTATATTGCTATCACTTAAAGGATTTCTATCAAGTACAAAAAGAAAATAGTAACAAACACAGAAGGCAGGATAACAGGAAGTAAAACCACAGAACTGAGGGAAAGCATTTGGTTTTATTAGTGAACAAAATGTGAGATATGAATGCTTACTAACATTTTTGATATAGTACATATCTTTTATTTCATGAAAATATTCCCATAAAATGTTAAGAAATGCTTTAGAATCCTGAGATTAAAAAACTAATAATAAAGTATGTATCTCCTATCATATATGTATAACTTAAATAACCATATAAGATAGAGTTTTTTTTTTTGAGATGGAGTCTCACTCTTATTGCCCAGGTAGGAGTGCAGTGGTGTGATCTCAGCTCACTACAACGTCCGCCTCCGGGTTCAAGCGATTCTCGTTACTCAGACTCCCAAGTAGCTGGGATTGCAGGCGCCTACGACCACGCCCGGCTGATATTTATATTTTCAGTAGAGACGGGGTTTCCCCAGGTTGGCCAGGCTGGTCTCGAACACCCTACCTCAGGTGATCCACCCGCCTCAGCCTCCCAAAGTGCTGGGATTACAAGAGTGAGCCACCACGCCTGGCCCAGATAGAGCTATTTTTTAAAAAATACTGTTTTACCTCTTATTAATGATCATTCCTTGAAATCAAGACCTGCTAAGTTAAGGTATATTTAATGCCAAACAAAACAGAAAAGCTGAAGAAAAATACTATTTCTCCGTAGTATTTTTAATGTGTTTGAGGCACTGAAAGAGTACAGAGTCATAAATTACAAGTTGGGAAGTTAGGCTCCAAAGTAACGCAGCATCACTTTTGGAATTACTCCCTCCTTTTCTGGCTACTTTCCACTTTCAGGCCTCCTTCTGAACTTAGGCCAAGGAACAATTCTAGAAAGCTTTCCTTCACTTCCTCAGATTGCATTAAGGATTCACACAATGTGCTTACATATCAACTTATATACCTTCAGCACAGGCAATATAATGTGGAATTGTAGTTATCTGTCATTCCCTCTAGATGTAATGGTTTTTTAGTATAGATATTATATTTGTACTGTCAGCATCTGCAATGCCTGTTACACACAAGGAACTCAATAAATATCGAAAGAATGAATATACAAATAAAGTTACTCAATTCTTCCAATATTCATAGGAAGAACAAAATGCACAGCTATATTTCATCTTTAATATCTTTATGTCTATAGTGTTTCTCAATGAGGGAGTGTTATGGCATATTAAGCAAGACAATTCTTTGTTGTGCAAGACTGTCATGCACCCTGAAAGATAATTAGTATTCCTGGACCATGCTCACTAAGGGCCAGTGATACCCCACAATCATTACGACAATCAAAAATGTCCCCAGATATCCTAAATGGCCCCGGTTAAGATTCACTGCATCTGTAACTATAATTATATATGTGCGTGCGTGCGTGTCTGCGTGTGTGTGTGTATGTGCTCCTACCTCGGCCTCCCAAGTAGCTGCGGTTACAGGTGCTTGCCAGCAAGCATGGATTTTTTTTTTTAATTACATTAGCTTAAAAGCAATTTATCATTTTCAAATATGCAACTGAAACAAAAACCAAAAAATACCTGGGACATGCCTTGTGGAATTGGTAAATTTGTAGCTTGAGACATCACTGGCTGTGTTAATGATGAACCAACAGACTGGGAATTTATGGACTAGAGCAAAATAAAAAATAACACTGAAGTGATTCTCATTCCCATACATGAGTACTTTCAGCAGAAATATCAATATGATATTCATATTAATAAACTTACCATTTGCCTCATATTTTTGTTAGATGAATACAGCTATGTCTTCCCGTCTATACAGGAAAGGCCTGTTCCCTATCTATATTTTATTTTCCAAGGAACTTCCTATAGTACACCTTGAACAAGCTCTCAATAAAAGCTGGCCAGACTTAAGACAATTGGTATTTGAACTCAGACATAAAACAGCTATCAATTATGAGCTTTCCACAATTAAAAAAAAAAAAAAACTAACATTTTACTTGAAAAATAATTGAAAGGACTGATACATATGACAACCACTTCACACAAAAAAAGGAAGTCTTGAGCGTCACATATCAGTAACTATTTCGATCTTTACAAAGAGGGATAACAAATCAATGAATTTCTGAAGATTTAGATCATTTTTTCCCCTCTTAATAAATCTTTATTCAGAAGAATATCCACTAAAGAGCTTACCTGACTACTAAATGATGACCTTCTTTGCACCATCTTCTCATGAGCTGGTAAATGCTGCCTGGGCGGAGTGCTCGTATCTGTCGGGATTTTGGTTGGTGTTGCTGAAGTCATTCAACAAAATTAGAAGAGCATTAGTACTCTAAGATTAATCTCAAAATGCATTTCAGTTAATAAAAATGGCTTTTGAATTATTTTTCCAAACCATTCAATGAAAGTGAACTCCATGACAGATGATTCAATGTAGTTACTTCTATCTTTTATGAGCACAAAGAAAATATTTTAAATAGGAAAACTTTAAATACAAAAAGTTACTAATTTAATGACAATTATACAAGTCTTCATAAAGAGAAGACAATAAAAAAACTTTCAAAAAGCAAACCTAAGAACACTTACTGGCCCTACAGTAAAAAACACAATAAATAGTTGCCTTTTTTTTTTTTTTTTTTTTGAGACGGAGTCTCACTGTGTCGCCAGGGCTGGAGTGCAGTGGCCGGATCTCAGCTCACTGCAAGCTCCGCTGCCTCCCGGGTTCACGCCATTCTCTCGCCTCAGCCTCCCGAGTAGCTGGGACTACAGGCGCCCGCCACCTCGCCCGGCTAGTTTTTTGTATTTTTAGTAGAGACAGAGTTTCACCATGTTAGCCAGGATGGTCTTGATCTCCTGACCTCGTGATCCGCCCGTCTCGGCCTCCCAAAGTGCTGGGATTACAGGCTTGAGCCACCGCGCCCGGCCTAATAGTTGCCTTTCTTTTTGAGGGATGATTAAAAACACCACCACCACCATTACCACCTACACATTTTAATAGGCTACTTGAAGAACTTAGTTCTTTGCTAAAAGTGGGCAATGTGCCTTTAACTCACTGGAAAGGTTAATATATTATTTCAGAAATGTAAGAAACTTATAATTTTAAAGAAGCATTTTGCGGCGGGCCGGTGGCTCAAGCTGTAATCCCAGCACTTTGGGGAGCGCGGACGGCGGATCACGAAAGGTCAGGAGATCCGAGACCCATCCTGGTAACACCGGTGAAAGCCCCCGTCTGCTACTAGAAAAACACAAAAAACTAGTGCTGGCGAGGTGCGGCGCCTGTATGTGCCCAGCTACTCGGGGAGCTGAAGCAGGAGAATGGCGTGCAACCCGGGAGGCGGGAGCTGTGCAGGTGAGCTGAGATCCGGCCAGCTGCACTCCAGCCTGGGTGACAGAGCAAGCACTCCCGCCGTCCGCAACAAAAAAAAAAAAAAAAAAAAATAAGAAGCATTTGATGAGAAATGCTGATATAAGTAACTAACAGTTTAGTTACTTTAAAGAAGTCTGCTTTGACTTAAGGGTACTCACAGGAAGGGTCTGAGACTGCTGTGTGAGATGATTTTCTTGAACTCCGAGAAGAGGCAGAAGGGGTTGGGCTGTGATCAAACCTTTCCAATGCTTCCTTGAGACTGACTGTGTTTATACGATTATCTGACCCAGAATCTTGGCTCTAAGGAGACAGAGTAAAATAAATGTTTTCTTGTGGTTCAGTTCAGAGATCTCAAATTCACAATACTGTTATCAACGACAACAAAAAAATCAGTTTTTGTCTGTAACAAGGCAAAAGTACCTGTATGTACATACACATGTAAAGAAATGAAAATTTGTGTTATAGCCAGAAAGTTTTGGCTTCATTTACTATTAAAAAAAAAAAAAACAGAAGAAGAATGAAGTTGGAATCTCTTACACCACATGCAAAAATTAACTCAAGACCAAGTGTGGTGCCTCCCACCTGTAATCTCAGCAATTTGGGAAGCTGACGCAGGTGGACCACCTGAGGTCAGGAGTTTGAGACCAGCCTGGCCAACATGGTGAAACCCCTTCTCTACCAAAAATACAAAATTAGCCAGGCATGGTGGCAGGTGCCTGTGATCCCAGCTACTTGGGAGGCTGAGGCAGGAGAATCCCCTGAACCGAGGAGGCGAAGGTTGTAGTGAGCCGAGATCCTGCCACTGCATTCTAGCCTGGGCAAAAGAGCAAGACTCCATCTCAAAAAAAACAAACAAAAAAAAACAACTCAAAATGAGTCACAGACCTAAACGTTAACAACTAAAACTATGTAACACTTAGAAGAAAACATATGGGAGAAAGCCAGGTGAATGCCTGTGATGCCAACTACCCAGGAAGCTGAGGCAAGAGAACTGCTTAAGCCCAGGAGCTAGAGTGTCATAGTTTCATACAGCGACACTAATCTTTCCCATCACCAATGTTTCTTTCTCCATCATCTCATTCTCATCTGTATACAAACATGCTGTTATTTCTCTCAACTTAAAAAAAAAAAAAGGCAAAACTTCCTTTAAGCCCACTTTCCCTTCCTACCACTGCCCCATTTCTCTTCTCTTTGTAGCAAAACCCATCCCTATTCACTGTCCCTAATTCCCCCATCCTGGAAAATTCTCTTTTAAACCCACTCTAATCATGCTTTCACCCACACTACTACTCCACAAAATCTGTTATTATTGATCACCAATGAATTAAATGTTAAAGTCAATGCTCAGTTCTCAGCACTCATCTAAAATTTAACTTATTTCAGCTGAATCTGATAAAGCTGATCATTCACTCCTCACTGATACTCTTGTCTTCTAAGTAACTACCTGGTTTTATTCCTAACTCACTAGTTATTACCCCCCTGTTGTTGATTCTTCCTTGTCTCCATCACCTCTTAATACTGGAGTGCTCCAAGACATGCCCATCCCCTTGGTGATCCCATCAAGACTCACGATTTTTTTTTTTTTGAGACGGAGTCTCACGCTGTCACCCAGGCTGGAGTGCAGTGGCCGGATCTCAGCTCACTGCAAGCTCCGCCTCCCGGGTTTACGCCATTCTCCTGCCTCAGCCTCATGAGTAGCTGGGACTACAGGCGCCCACCACCTCGCCCAGCTAGTTTTGTATTTTTTAGTAGAGACGGGGTTTCACCATGTTAGCCAGGATGGTCTCGATCTCCTGACCTCGTGATCCGCCCGTCTCGGCCTCCCAAAGTGCTGGGATTACAGGCTTGAGCCACCGCGCCCGGCCAAGACTCACGATTTTTAAACCATCCACACACTGAAGTTTCTCAAAAATATCTCAGAAGGACCTTGTCCCTAAACCCCAGGTGGATCATGATGCTGGCAGTAAATATGGTGAGAAAGTAGACATAGCTGGAGTGTATTTTGGAAATAGGGCAATTTAGGATTTACTAGGATTGAATCTTTGCATGAAGGAAAAAGAAGGATAATTAATCTCTGTATTACTTAAGTTTTCGTAACAGTCCCCTAATCAAGAAACCCTAGATTTTAAGAACTTTTCTCAGAAAACAATGTCTTTTACCAAAACATACTATATCCTCTTCTTCTAAACATACAAAACCTCTTTGGAAAAGTTCTTTCACATGGGATCTATGAAAGCAGGGAAGTTGTTTGCATTATTCAATGCTGTATTCTCAGCATCTAGAGCCATGCTGGGTAGAAGGTACTTTACAACATTTGTCGAATGACTGAATGACATCCACCATATTGTCCCCTGGAATGTTGCCTATTTAAGTCAAGTTTTATATAGATTTTTGACTCTTTTCATTCCACTTATTTTCTGCAGGTCCAAAAATACTGTGGTAGGCAATTTCTGACATGGCTCACAATTCCTGCCTCCTGGTATTTGTGCCCTTGTATAATCCTCCCACTTTGAGTGTGGGCTGGACCTACTGATTTCCTTCTATAATGCACAGAATAGACAAAAGTGGTGAGATATCAACTCTGTGATTAGTTTACAAAAGACTGTGACTTCCAACTTATAGTTTCTCTCCCTGGCTCATCTTGCATGCTTGCTCTGATGGAAAAGGTCACCTGGAAAGGAATTGAGGATAGCCTTCAGCCAGCAAGAAACCAAGGCCCTCAGTCCAACTGCCCATGAGAAACTTGTGTGCCAGCAACCACTAAGTGAGGTGGAAACAGATTCCACCTCAGTTGAACTTTGAGATGACTGTGGCTCCCACCAACACCTTGATTATAGCCTCATGACAGAATCTGAAGTAGAGGGCCCAGCTAAACTATGCCTGGATTCTTGATTCACCAAACTAGGAGATAATAAGTGTGTTGTTTTATATCACTAAATTTTGGAGTTAGTTGTTACACAGCTATAGATAACTAATATACTACACTTTTGACCTGATATAACAAAAAAGAAACCAGAGTCCAAATTCTGACTATAATTTCCCAGCCAGTGTCTTTAGGGGAGATTTTTTTCCCCTCTTGAAACCCCAATTTCAGTATTTTCAAAGTGGGGGTATTATCTACCAGATAAAAGTATCTGAAGTGTAAATTATATTTCATAACTCATATAAATAACCTAGCCAGAGACTGGTACATCACTGGGAATAAATGGTAGTTTTAATCTGAGATCAGAATGTCTCTCATCCAATTTTCTTTTAGAGGCAGGTGAGACTCTAAAATATTAAATTAAAATAAGTAGTAAAGTATAATCACATCCCTGTTATAAGTGAGGAAATAAAGTATTTGAAAATAATTTTCCTATTAATTTTGAGTTTCATCTTTCATTGGGGAGAAACTAAAATCATGTTTTTTAAATTATAGGAAACATACTTTGTCAGCAGCTGTCTCAGGAAGAGACTCTTCAATGCCAAGTTCTCGTCGTCTTTCAGCCCTAACTTCTGCATAACTACAAATGGAAAAAATAATCAAATTTTAGTGTTTGGTCATTCACTTAAAATACTGCACAGTTGTAACTATTCAGTGTTATGTGTCTCATCTGCTCATCTAGACTATTTGCTATGTGCTACACAAATCTAAAATATACCTGTAATGTCTTAATTTAACTTGCATTTTTCTAGGTATCTTAAAGTTTCAAACACTGCTATAAATGATCCATAACCCCACAATACTTAAATTAAGAAAAACTAAGTAAAGGAAGTGTATGCTTATCTACCTACAGTTTTCCTTTTACATGACTGACACTGCTACATAAATGACAGTAATAATTTCTGCTGTAAAGCACAAAACTTGTATCAAGCCTTATATATCTGTATCATTCCTATATTTATATATAATGCTTATAGCAACATTGAAAGGATGTATCAGAAATTGAGAAAAGAGCACTTTGTAGTTCTTTAACAAGTTACGCATAAAAGTTACATTGCCAAAATCATCATAGGATGTTACAATAATTCAGAAATTCTCTAAAAGAATTATTACCTTACTACAGTGTGAGTACAAACAATAAACTCTGGCCTTGAATTCCACTGATGGTAAGTGATATAATAATGAGTCTGAAGCCAAATCCACTGTTGCCCTTTAGTCAGGAACCTATAATAACATGATTTGCCTTTCCCATATTGCATTACTAAAAGGAAAATAGAAAAATATTTTTTCTTTAATTCATATTAGTTACAAAGAATCTGTTTTTTAACCAAAAGCTATCATTTACATTTAAGTTTACATATACTATTCTTTTTCAGGCCTTTTGATAACATATATGTCAATATGAAAATGGTATTCTTTAGAGCTAGTTTAAGGTCCCAAGCAATGATCAGATCTTCTACAGTGCCCAACTCAGAGCTAGTCACTGCTGATCTTACAATCTTTCCATACACAATTAACTTCCGAATACTTAAGAATTCACACTGCTGACTTCCTCCTGCCTAGATATACAGAGGGTAATAACAATAAATAATCACCCCTGAGTTTTTTCTCCTAGCTACTCTGGCAGGCACAGAACCTTCAAAGCATTTAATTTTAAATCTTAACTAACCAAAATCAAAATAACTTCACTGTCTGAAGTAACTGAGTGCAGTAACTGCCAAAACATGTGCTGTAGATTTTAAGTTCTGAAGCCTTTTAACAGATATTAAGCAAAAAAATGGGTTTTGGGCCGGGTGAGGTGGCTCATGCCTGTAATCTCAGTACTTTGGGAAGCAGAGGTGGGCGGATCACTTGAGGTCAGGAGTTTGAGACCACCCTGTCCTACATAGTGAAACCCCATTTCTACTGAAAATACAAAAATTAGCCAGGCATGGTGGCACATGCCCGTAATCCCAGCTACTCAGGAGGCTGAGGTAACAGAATCACTTGAACCCGGGAGGTGGAGGTTGCAGTGAGCTGAGATGCGCTACTGCACTCCAGCCTGGGTGCCAAAGCAAAACTCCATTTCAAAAAAAAAAAGGGGGGGGGGGTTGTAGTTAAATTAATTTGGGAAACTTTCGTGTCTTCACTTTTCTCAAAACCTACAGTATGCTACTGCACGTGCAGATTCTCTGAGGGATTATGAAGTGTTTCCCCGTCTTCCTTGACTAAAAAGTCTTTTTTGTATGGACCAATATTTGGTGGAACAAAGCTTAGGAAATGCTGGTCAAGGATCTCTCAATCTCTCCCCCAATTCCCCCTACCTCGCCGCCACCGCCTCTCACTCTCTAAGGTGGAAATCAAGGTCTACAGACAAACTTGCTGTCCAAAGTTACCCAGCTAGTTAATACAGGTATCAGCTCTTTACACAACATCATGGCACTTAATGCCCATATCTTTTGTGCTGAAATGACTTTACTCTGAAAATTTTCCATAGAGTTAATGCTATTATACAACCTGCTTCATTTTCATACACAGAGGTTTATAAAAGCAGCATAAAATGTTATGAAAAGGTCTAAAATATCTAGTTAGGCTTTAGTGAACGACTCAAGAGGGTAAGCATCTGGGAGGAAGAACAGAGAAGCAAATAAAACATATCATTAAGACAAACCTCATCATTAAAACAAACTTCTAAAATAAATACATGTGATAAAAGAGTCGGCCTAGGCTCCAATCCTGTCTCTGCCACCAATGAGCTATGAAATTATGGGTGAATTATTTAGCCTTACTGTGTTTTCAGCTTACTCATGAAGACAATAATATCTACCTTTCAGAACTGTGATGGAGAATAATGGAGGTAATAGATGTAAAGGATTTAGAACAGTGCCTGGCACAAAGGATAATGCTCCTGCTCTTAACAACAATAATAATAAGCAGGTAACACCAAACACTTACTATGAGCTTTCTAAGACAGATTTTCCAAACATGTAGCTAGCTCCTGAAAAGATTCACATGCCTCAAAATCAAAATTTAGGAAACAATATTTCAAAAGTTTGACATATTACAATTTTCAAAGGAATCTACTTCTCTTACTCCAGATATAGAGCTCACATGCTTCAGAACAAGGTGTATTAGATGCTATATTATGAAATTCTACTTATTATAAAAATAGGAACAAGTTTAATTTAAACTTGATCAATAATTCCCACTAGATTGGTTATATACACAGAGCAAAATCTTTTAGTACATTTCAAAAATATGAAAATGATTATAAATCTGTGTCTTATACCTATAATTTCAGGGGGACTTCTGTTTATATAAAGTTATTATCACCAGAAATGTTAAAATCTACTTACAGTGCTCATGACATTTCGCCAAATTCTCTAGGTCATCCACATGATAGTAATCATAGCCTGATGTTCCCAGAACTTCAAATGGCAAATATCCTATTATAGGTGGTGCCCTAAATTACACACAAAAATCATTATTATAAGTTTTTCCATGATAAGAAATATTCCAACTAGAAATAAAACTGGGGGGGAGGCTTTATTTTAAAAAATGGGAACAGGTTTCAAAGTCCTAATTTAAAAAAGAGTTTCCTCTTGAAATCCATTAATTTTAAGAATTATATAACATGACTACTACCTTTCCATGGAATTAAAAAAGGAGTTACCTGTGATCTAGAAACAGAAATTTCCATTCTAAACTATGTCTAGATGTAAACTCTTCATTGGGTTCTTCAACAGTGCACATTTCCTACAAATAAATAATTAAAATTCATAAATACTTTGTGTCCTTAAGAATATTAAATATTGCTACATATAAAAATAAAAGTCATGGCCAGGCGCGGTGACTCACACCTGTAATCCTAGCACTTTGGGAGGTTGCGGTTGAAGTGGGCAAATCACTTAGGTCAGGCGTTCGAGACCAGCCCGGCCAACATGGTGAAACCCCATTTCTACTAAAAATACAAAAAATAGCAGGGCACAGTGATGGGTGCCTGTAATCCCAGCTACTCGGCAGGCTGAGGCAGCAGAATCACTTGAACCCAGGAGGTGGAGGTTAAATAAATAAATTGTCATTACTAGATAACTTTTCCTAAACAAGTTAGTTGTTTCTATGTATGTATGTATATGTTTACTTATTTGTTTCAGACTCTGTCACTCAGGCTGGAGTGCAGTGGTGTGATCTCAGCTCACTGCAGCCTCAACATTCCGGGCTCAAGTGATCCTCCTGCCTCAGCATCCTAAGTAGCTGAGACAATAGGGATGCACCACCACGCCCGGCTAATTTTTGTATTTTTATTTGTAGAGATGGGGGTCTCACTATGTTATCTAGGCTGGTTTTCAACTCTTGGGCTCAAACAACCTGCCTACCACAGCCTCCCAAAGTGCTGAGATTCTAGGCATAAGCTAAAATGCAGGCCCTTCTAAACAAGTTAATACGTTTTACTTTTCCAGTACTAAAGAATGTGGTAATAAATACCTTCAGATGCAAGCTTTTGGGTGGGTACTTCTCACTCTACACATTTTCCATTCACACATGCCTATAAACACTTCATCAAAATTCAGACCTCTCTCCTGAATTACAGATCCATATTTCCAACTATCTGAATGTCCTCACACATCTCAAATTCAGTATGTCCTAAAATAAACTAATTGCTTTACTCCTCACACCCAGTCACACAATCTTCTATATTATTCTATACATGTATAGTGGCCAGTGTCTAGAAATCTGATAGTTAAAACATACTTTCATTTTTACCTTTCATCATCTAAGGTAAAACTATTAAATCTTTTAATATGTTTTAATATCTTTTAATGGCCACTATTAAATCTTTTCCATTTCATCTAAGTATTTAAAAAATCAATTCCATCTCATCCATCTTGAGTGCATTAATTTAGACCCCTGCCATCACTGATTTGCTACAGTGTTCACCAGTCTCCCTGTCCTTTAACTCATCTTCTCCTCTAGGGCCAACTCATCTTCTCTTCTATTACCTTACTAATACTCAAATATTATATGACTTCCCTGCTAAAAAACCTGTAATGGTTCCTTGTGCTAAACTCTCTTCAGCATGGAGAAATAAAAAAGAAATAAATAAATTTTATTTCTGGTTTCTGATTACTTTTGTAGCCTTACCTTACCTCCCACTATCTCTTCCCCCTCCACACACTAACCCTAGACTCTAGTTATACTAAACAATGTATTCCATCCTGCCTCTGTGTCCCTGAATGATCTGCAGCACACTGTAATAGCTGTGAGGTTGGGCTTTGAGAAAAAAATAATTATTAATTAATCGAATCAAGTCCCAGTTTCATCACTAATAGCTGAGACTTTGGGTAAGTAACTTAACTTCCCTAAGCCTCTGTTTCCTTATAATGTAAAATGAGGGATCGTAATAGCATCTACCTTATAGGGCTGTCATAAGAATTAAATGAGATAATGCATGTAAAATATACAGCATGTAGTAAGCACTCAAACGTTAACAACTATTATTTCGTAAGATCAAAACAAACAGAGCAAGACTGGTTTAAGATCTTCTAATAATTCAGTACTTTGTCCTATACTAAGATGTCCCCCCAAATTTATCTGAGACAGTGAGACTCTTGTCTCAAAATAAAATGCAAACACAGTTCACTGAAGCCTCGAACTCCTGGGCTCAAATGATCCTCCCACCTCAGCCTCCTGAGTAACTTGAGACCACAGGTGTGTAACACCATGCCTGGCTAATGTTTTGTATTTTTTGTAGAGATGGGGTCTTGTCATGTTGCCCAGGCTGGTCTCAAACTCCTGGGCTCAGGCAATCCTCTCACCTTGCCCTCCCAAAGTGCTGGGATTACAGGCATGAGTTGCCTCGCCTGGCCCCACCTAAATTTTAAATCTTAGCCTGGCTGCCTTTTTCCAGTCAGTTTCTAGTGGTTGAACTATTTCACTTTTCCACTTCCCTACTAATCATGTGTTTGTTGGGCCCAGGAAATAAAAACAAAATACTTAATTTTACATTTGAAAAGTTAAGTTATATGTAGTAAAGAGTCACTTGTACATTTCAAATAAAATTTAAAAGTGACCTTCTAAAATAAAGATTCCAAAACCTAGATTTTGGACTTTCCCTTTTAATAATGAACCATACACAAAAGGATCCTCAAATCTTCCACAAAAGTAGGGCATATTGATATATAATAATCACTGGTTAACTGCAAAGGATATATACTAAAAAATTAGTTATACAATTTAATGAGTGTCTTGATAACTTGTCGTTTCAAAAGTATTATCATGCATATTTAATGACTCAAAGCCATTCCACCTCATTGTCTGCAGAAAGTTTCAGGCAGTTCTCAGCATATGAACTGAAATCCCCTTAGGGAAATAAAATTAGAAACATACCTTGATGAACTGAGGTGTAGCTAACCTGACAGTAGCTACAAAACAAACTCTATCTTCATAAGATGGCCTATGTGTGCGTTGTATAGTTCCTTCAAAACCATTGTGTGCTGAAGAGGATACTAAAACAATAGGGAAAAAGGTATCGTGAGTTATGCAAGCAAAACCTAGTTGTTACTGATATTCAAACATCTATGTCTTTAAGAGCATAGAAAAATAACAAGTTAAAACACATTGTGAGAGAAGCATTTTAACTCACCACTGTTTAAAGATTTGAAATTTCCTATAAACTTTACATATTCATAGGTAGATGGCTCCTTTGGGTCTATTGTTCCTCGGAGCATATGACAACAGAATTCTAATTGATTTTTTGCTGAAATAAAGAGATTTAAAAAGTCACATATTTGTGATATAAAACAATGATATACCACATAAAATAAGATCACAAAAGTTGTGTAAGTTTACAAGCATTATTTTCCCCAACAGAAGTCGTCAATGACATTTAGTTCATAAAAGCAGAGTAACTTCAGGAGAAGACCTCACTTTGTCTTTAACAGGGAAAATAGATTTTCTGGTGCAAACAACTTAATGTTTTCCTGTTTTTATCTATTCATCCTTTTCTTTACTTACTTTCAAAGGAAAGTTTTGCTTCATGTTCTAAAGCTAATCCTTTCATCTCTATTATTTATAGTCTTTCCTATTTTCTCTAGGACCCGGGCCACATCACTGCTCCTTATTCCTTGAGCATCTACACCTTTGGGTCCTTACTTTCTTTTTTTTTGAGACAGCATCTTGCTTTGTCACCCAGGTTGGAGTGCAGTGGCATGATCACAGCTCACTGCAGCACTGAACTCTTGGGCTCTAGTGAGCCCCCTTCCTCAGCCTCCCAAGTAGCCAAGACTACAGATGTGAGCCACTATACCTGGCTAATTTTTAATTTTTTATAGGAATGGGGTCTCACTATGTTGCCCAGGCTGGTTGCAAGCTTCTGGGCTCAAGCAATTCTCCTGCCTCAACCTCCCAAAGTGGTGGGATTATAGGCGAGAGCCACTGCACCTGGTCAAGGATCCTTACTATCTACTTTTAAATTTGCTCAGTCTTCCATCTCAAAGGAGTTTTGCTAATTATTTTGGTATTATCGATCTCCTTCCTTTTCATTATGGGCTCCATCTTCCATATATTCATTTCCCTTAACTTCACACACTGTGGATGTCATCCTTACACCTCTACAGCAATTATTCTTCTCAAGATTACTAACATTTGTATTGTTAACTTCAATGGTTTTTCATTTCCACTTCTTTAAAGTCATGCTTTGTCATTCCCACAGCATAAACTTACCTTCCTACCTTACTGACTATTCCTGTATCTTCTGCTAATCCATTTTCATACCAGGGGCTTTCACAAAGGTTCTTCTGATCCTAAATCTCTCTCTCCAACTCTAGCATTTTATGTGAGACAAAGTTTCCTATAATTTGTTTTCAGGACATTTGTACTTGATGGTCCCATCAGTAACTTAAATGCAAAATATCTGAAAGTGAATTTATCGTTCTTTCAAGTTCCCTTCATCTATGTATGCTTATTTCCCAAGTTAGAAACCATTTTGGTCTCTTCTCTTCCCATCACAAGTCCCAAACCTAATCTGTCACCAAGACCTGCTACTTATTTCACAAAGGAAGCCCACCAATTTAGTGTAGTTGCAAATTACCTTGCATCTAGGTAACCGAAATATGTATTCATTATGCCTCCATATTCTGCCACTCTGATTCAGTCTTGCCTATTATTCTTAGACTTATTACTACTTTCACTGTACTACTTCAGCACTCAAGGACTAGTAACACCTTTCTTTGCTCACTACTTCAAGCTTATATTCTTCTGTTAATATCATCATAGATGGCTTTATCATCCAGCCTAATAGGTTCAAAATCTAACTATCTTCAATATTCCCCACTGATGATTCTTAGTCACTTGGTCACCTGAGCCTATCACAACAAGTTCTATTGAGTTTACACACTTAATAGTCATATACTTTCCTCAACAGTCATATACTTTCCTCTCCATCCTTTCCTTTTTTTTTTCTTTTTTGAGACAAAGTCTCACTCTGTCACCCAGGCTGGACTACAGTGGCATGATCTCAGCTCAGTGCAACCTCTGCCTCCTGGGCTCAAGTGATCCTCGAGCTCAGCCTCCTGAGTAGCAGGAATGACAGACATGTGCCACCACACCCCAGCCAATTTTTGTATTTCTCTTTATTGTGTAGACAGTGTTTCACCATGTTGCCCATGCTGGTCTTGAACTCCTAGGCTCAAACGATCTGCCCACCTTGGCCTCCCAAAGTGCTGGGATTATAGGCATGAACAACTGTGCTCAGCCCATCCTTACTTTTATTGCTAGGATTATACGGTTTTCCTTTTTGTCTCCAGTCTGGTTCTTTTAAAAATTTTCTACCTGAGTGATTTTTTAATCTCCCAAACCAGATGATGAAAGTGGCAGCAACTTTTATAAGCAAGGTACTGCTGCTCTCTCTAGGCCAGAGATGCTGGTGAAAGATGCTTCCACTGCAATGAAGACCTGGACCTCCATGACGCAGAACAGCTGTTACAGTCATAGTTACTGTATCAGGCAGCAGGGCCAGCTTTGTCATCAGAATGGTGTATCCATAAGATCTCTGGTTGTGTTTCACTGAACCCTAGGAATGAAACTGAGGAGTAATTCCATAAAGCTATCACTTGATTTGTATAGTAGGAAATCTGCAGGTCAGGTGAGCACAGCCTGAGTTGAGCCACTATGACAGAGAAATCCAGGGCTCTTATTCAGCTCTCAGACTCAGGGCCTCCTTATGAAGCAGAAGCCACGTAGGCCTGGGGTAGGCAACCCACCGCTGCAAGTTTTCTTCCTAGCCTTCTCCAAACGAACTTTCCACTACTTACCTGATTTTTTTTCTTTATTCTTTTTTTTGCAGACAACAAAACTACCCAAATCTCCTTCACTGGCTCTCTACTCTGTAAAAAATAAAACTCAAATTCCTTAGGATGAACTATTAGCACCTTTATAATTCTGTCCTTATTCCTTCTCTCAACACAAATTACACCACCTGTACCTCAACTTCATTATAGCCAAAATGACCTACCGAATTTTCTAAGCAGTTTTCCCTGTGTTTTAACTTGTGTTTATTCTTTTGGCATGAAACTTTCTTTTTTCTGGGGAAAGAACTCTTCTGTGTATCACTTAACGAGGACATCAGCAAGCCATTTAATTAAGACTTTTCTTAAGTATTCTTGCCATTTTCATTTATGTTCTTGGAAGCAGAAGCCTAAGCTCTTTCTGCCAAAGGCTTTTATTTAGTTCTCCATCCAATTTTATTCTTAGTAGGGTCTTCAAAGCAAACACCTTCTCCTTTGTCTTCCTATTGCTATCTCCAAAGAGTTCCACCTTTCTTTTCTTTTTTTTTTTGAGACAGAGTCTCGCTCTATCGCCCAGGTTGGAATGCAGTAGTGTGATCCTGGCTCACTGCAACCTCCGCCTCCGGGGTTCAAGCAATTCTCCTACCTCAGTCTCCAGAGTAGCTGGGACTACAGGCATGCACCACCATGCCTGGCTAATTTTTGGTAGAGACAGGGTTTCGCCACGTTGGCCAGGCTGGTCTCAAACTCCTAGCCTCAAGTGATCTGCCCGCCTCAGCCTCCCAAAGTGCTGGGATTACAAGTGTGAGCTACTGGACCCGGCTGGGTTCCACCTTTCTAATTCTTCTCTCCTCGCTCTATATATTTACCTCAAGCAATACCATTCCATCCATGGCTTCAAATACTAATTGTAGGCATCTATTATATCCAGCCTAAATCTTTCTAAGTACCAGACTAGAGTGGCCTAGTAATGGTCAATATCATATAAACTTGGTTTTAAAACAAGGCTTCAAGGCCGGGCGCGGTGGCTCAAGCCTGTAATCCTAGCACTTTGGGAGGCCGAGACGGGCGGATCACGAGGTCAGGAGATCGAGACCATCCTGGCTAACACGGTGAAACCCCGTCTCTACTAAATGCAAAAAACTAGCCGGGCGAGGTGGTGGGCGCCTGTAGTCCCAGCTACTCCGGAGGCTGAGGCAGGAGAATGGCGTAAACCCGGGAGGCGGAGCTTGCAGTGAGCTGAGATCCGGCCACTGCACTCCAGACCGGGCGACAGAGCAAGACTCCGTCTCAAAAAAAATAAAAATAAAAAAAAAAATAAAACAAGGCTTCAAATGAATTCTCCAAGTCTTGTTTTTCTCAACTCTCGCTGAAAGGCCATCCACTCTTATCAAAGTTATAGATACATACAAATTTGTGTGCGTATGTGTATCTTAATTTTTAGACAGTATGCTATAGAATTTGAGGATTCAAACACAAAGAATCTTTAAGATAATGTATTAGCAGATGAGACACATTTAAAAATAATGAAAAAGGTGATTCAATAAGGTATCTAATAGCTAATGGCCAAATACAGTGCTGTAACAATTCTGGATTTTATACAGGGTAATATATGAAGAAAATGAGGTACTCTGGTCAAATCAATTTGTCAATAGACCTAGTAGAAATGTCTGATTCTACCATAATATGTTGTGTTTCTTGATGGTGAGGAGAACTATTTTCACTATTCTTGATATTTTTATGATACAGCACAAGTGCCTAGCAAATTAGATACATCTAACAAACGACTGTGTAATTAATAAAGTAGATAATTTATCTTTATATTTAATAACTTTAAAAGAAACATAGAATTTTTTCCAGTTTGAATGTCCAATTGGTTAACAATGGTGAAAATCAGAAAGTTCAATTTTCCCTCATTAAATACAGTAAGGTTTTATTTATAAGTTAGTAGCAATATATTGCCAGGTCTCACTTTTGCATAAAATACAGCTTTATGGCATAATGGGAGTCCAGGATTTATTATAACAAATAAGATGGGATTTCAATATACTCTGAAATAGATTTCAGATTTTTAATATGGTCACAATTTCATCTTATATATATTTTAATATTGAAAAAGGACCTAACAGGGCATATGGTGTAATGCTGTATTTAAAGAGGTCTGTATTTTTCATAAACTTGCAAAAGGATAGTGCTACCGAATATAACATTTGACTTTTTTGCTTAACAGCTACTACTTACATTTTAAATATTCTGGGGTTAATGAATCACTTTCCAGCAGATGAGTAGAGAGTATTTTATAAACCTCTGAATGTTCCCCTTCTGGGATAAAATTAAATATACTTTGATCCACAAGATCAGACTGAAAAGAAAAGTGTTAAAAGTAAAATAACTTTAATGATTCAAGAGACAATTGTTTTAAAAGTACATAATCGCTATTAAACACAGAAGTTAGCTTTCAATTATCTGTGAAAACCAACAAATGTCAAGTTACAGACCAAATCTCAAAAACAAGATTGAGATGATACTGTCATCCAATCCATGACCAATATGACCCTGAAAGCCTGATACATTATTTGCAAAGCTGTGTTTCACCAAAACATTTTGAATATTTCAAAATACAATGTAACCAAGAGAGCTAATAAGAAAAATCTCTGGCGACAAGTCAGAGCCTTAACATGTATTCAAATCTATGGTAAACAATGGTGGTATATCCTACTATAAAGGACTAGGCACAAACTAAATAAAGAGGAGATTTTGCTTTGGTGTGATTTCAGTTGTCCAATATGTTCTTTACTTCATCTTTTCCTGGCATTTATCCTACATCCCATTGTACAAAAGCCTTGTGTTTAGTTATCCCCCCTCAAAAGGACACCTAATATGTTAAGCATTATAATTCCTGCTAATATATAGCTTTAATAGTGATTAATCAATAGCAATTTGACAAACATCAGGTTGGCTACAACGTGCCACAACTGTGGAATTAAAGATGAATAAGATAGTTCTGATACTTAAGTACCATTGATAACAAAACTTCCATGACTTTACATTTGCTACTATGCATTCTACCTAGTTTCCTGCATGTCAAACTGCTCTGTGGAATCCTAGGGATACTGAGATAGTATCTCAAGGACTGTAAAGGTGGGACTAGAAGTTGGGGAAGTAAAAAGGAGCTGTGAAGCAGGGCTCAGGGTCCTGCCCCTGCATTAAATTAAAGCAGTTCTACTTTTTGTTTTTATTTCACGCATATGTAAAGATTTTGTTTGAAGAGCTCCACTACTTAAAAACAAAAAACAAACAAACAACAACAAACAGAGGCAGTAAGAATGGCGAGAGGGTGTTGTATTAGGTTGGTACCATACTTTTACTAACAAAAAATGCAATCACTTTTGTACCAACCTAATACTATTCTTCATATAGGCCACACATTCCCATTATTTCTTCTGTCTTTTCTCCAGCCCTCCAAGCCCACTCCATGAAGTGAAATGACCATCCCCTTCTTTACATATCTGTATCTTTCACCTTTCAAAGACCATTTCAAATTACTTCTTTCAAGAAAGCATTCCCTTAACACCATAATCCACATTAAAAATAAAATTCCTTTAGTATTTATTACTTGCATCATTCATTTCCCATTTAGCAGAATTCAGCCAACTATGGATCAAAACTATTCAGGAAAACAAAAACAAAAACAAATGGTTGTGTCTGTACTGAATACGTGCAGACATTTTTCTAATCATTATTCCCTAAACACTATAGTATAACACATATTTACATAGCATTGATATTGTATTAGTTATTACAAATAGAGATAGATGATTTAATGTAAATAGGAAGATGTGTGTAAGTTACATGCAAATACACCATTTTATCTATGGGACTTGACCATCCATGGATTTTGGTATCTGCAGTGGGTGCTGGAACCAATCCCCCATGGATACCAAAGGATGACTATATTTTAATGTCTATGCCCTGTTGCCCTATAGGTGAATAAAAGGGCCTATCTCTTACACCTTTATCTTTCTCACTTCCAATCAACGCACATTAACACCGTGCCCTGTGTTTAACAGTTATTAGTACAATAACTGATTTTAGACTAAGGAGGTATTTGATAATGGCTTAAAGGGTAACCACACCAAAAATATATCTGTATTTCAATAAAGGATTTTTCTGGAAGTCTGAAAAGCCTCTACAACTAAAGGAGTAGTGAACTAAAAATTCATGCATGGATGGGTGCAGTGGCTCATGCCTGTAATCCCAGCACTCTGGGAGGCTGAGGCAGGCCAACTGTCTGAGGTCAGGAGTTCGAGACCAGCCTGGCCGACATGGAGAAACCCCGTCTCTGCTAACACAAAAATTAGCTGGGCATGCTGGTGTGCACCTACAGATGCAGCTACTCGGGAGGCTGAGGTA
Organism: Rhinopithecus bieti; assembly: GCF_001698545.2. Classification (NCBI taxonomy): domain Eukaryota; kingdom Metazoa; phylum Chordata; class Mammalia; order Primates; family Cercopithecidae; genus Rhinopithecus; species Rhinopithecus bieti. The sequence goes on from NW_016806198.1 coordinate 3,342,992, forward strand.
GGAAAATCACTTGAATCCAGGAGGCAGAGGCTGTAGTGAGCTGAGATCCTACCACTACACTCAAGCCTAGGCGACAGAATAAGACTCTGTCTCAAAAAATAATAAAAAAAATTCAGGCCTGAATAACACAAATGCTAGAAAGTTGCCTTCTATTGACAAAATAAAGAATCAAAATACAATAGTACACGATATTGATGCAAAAAATAATCTGATATGGTTCAGCTGTGTCCCCATCTAAATCTCATCTTGCTGTTCTCATAATCCCCATGTGTCATGGGAAGGGCCCAGTGGAAGGTGATTGAATCATGGGGGAAGATACCTCCATGCTGATGTTCTTGTGATAGTGAGTTTTCCCAAGTTCTGATGGTTTTGTAAGAGGCTTTCCCCCTTTTTGCTCAGCACTTCTGCTTCTTGTCGCCACGTGAAGAGGGACGTGTTTGCTTCCCCTCCACCATGATTATAAGTTTCCTGAGGCCTCCCCAGCCATGCTGAACTGTGAGTCAATTAAACCTCTTTCCTTTATAAATTACCCAGTACTGGGGAGTCCTTTATAGCAGTCTGACAACAGACAAATACGTCGTCTTAATAGAAAAACATGCCACCAATTTGAAATATTAATAGGAACTAAAATTTTCATTTTTGAGAATGATTATAGTTTTCTACTATTATTTGTTACTAACAATTTCTACTACCATCGGTAAATTATGATGTGACCTATCTTACCCTTGTTTTTCCATCTATTACTTCATAGGATGTTTCATATTCATAGAGAAAAGAAAATGAATGGCTATATCAAGAGTAGTATGATCACAAGCAATGCCTCCCCAACCACTCTGCCTCTCCTGCCACTTTAATAGGTGTCAAACTTTCCATTAACCACTACACTCAAAATCTCTAAATGAGGCTGACCATACTTTATGTGGCCATACATCCACTCAGTTCTCAAACACAATTCAATAGTAAAAGAAAAGAAAATGGTAACTACTTGGATCTTTTTATCTCCCTTACTCATTTCATGAAAAGGAAATATAAGTTCTGCTGATTTACTTATATGACATAAATCAATAGCCTTTCTGTTTTTTTCTACATTAGCCATTTAGTGATTGGATGACACAATTTTTTAAAATCTAGAAGATGTTAGTAACAGAGGAAACGGTATGCAGCACATGGGAACTCTCTGTACTACCTTGTCCATTTTTCTGTGTATCTAAAATGGTTCTAAAATTAAAATGTTTTAAAACTATCCAGAAGAAAATGGGAAGGTGAGAGGGTTTTTGAGGGAAGTGTTAATCAAACACTTCGATTCCAATGAGATCTATCACATGTTGTCTATTTCAAAAGGGAATTAAACTCACTAAAGATTAGAAAGGGATTTTTTAAAACAGCCAAATCAAGTAGCATACTCATCTTCACACATTCAACAAAAAATCACTGAGTGGCTCTCCAAGAAACTAGCTAGCTCCTCTGGATACAGAGATAAAGTTCCTGCCTGTGAGAAGCTACAACTACCATAACTATCCAAATAAACAGAAAATTACAATTCTCTGTATCGTGACAGTAGTTACATACAAGGTAACAGTAGAACAGAGATGAGGACATCTAATTCTGAATGAAATTCAAGCAAGTGCCAAGAAACAGGCTTTTAGAAAGTGCAAAAACATTGCAAACGATGCTCTATGACTAGATTATACAGTTTCTGTAAACATGACAAAACCCAATACAGTTATATATGGTTTAAAAGCATGTAACTATACTTTTTTTTTTTTTTTTTTGAGACGGAGTCTCGCTCTGTCGCGCAGGCTGGAGTGCTGTGGCCGGATCTCAGCTCACTGCAAGCTCCGCCTCCCGGGTTTACCCCATTCTCCTGCCTCAGCCTCATGAGTAGCTGGGACTACAGGCGCCCGCCACCTCCCCGGCTATTTTTTTTGTATTTTAGTAGAGACGGGGTTTCACCGTGTTAGCCAGGATGGTCTCGATCTCCTGACCTCGTGATCTGCCCGTCTCGGCCTCCCAAAGTGCTAGGATTACAGGCTTGAGCCACCGCGCCCGGCTGTAACTATACTTTTTTCAAATTACTTAAACATTATCTTAATCCTATAACAGGATTCTTTCCCTGGGTTTTCTTGCTATGAAAACATTTTTTTAAGTTGTCCAGAAAATTTAGTTAATCAGTCTGTCCTTTTTTCTGCCTATGCTAGCTTACTTATGTGTTGCTAATAATCTCATGTGTTACTCTCAAACAAGTTTTTAAATGTTGGGCTTATCCTACTATTTGAGCTAACTAGAAAATAAAGCCCCAGAAGAGTAGGAAAGTAAAAGTTATTTTCTGTATGAAGCAAAGAAATTAGCAAATTATTTACTGCATGGCTTTCATCTTTAAAAAATGCCCTTTTAGAGCCTGGACTTTTAAGTGCTAAAATCCATTCATTCTCTTTATAAAATATGAAGTATCAGAATAATCAAAGGGAGAGAAATACCACTTTTCAATATCTCTTGAAAGAGACATTTACAAGCAGAATTACTTTACCCTGTTACAGAGATAAGCTACTTTTTAAAATTTTTTTGTAGAGACAGGATGCTTCACTATGTTGCCCAGGCTGGTCTTGAATTCCTGGCCTTAAGCAATATTCCCACCCAGCCTCCGAAAACATTAGCATTACAGGCATGATACACTGCACCCCGACATAGAGGGGCATTTTAAGAGTAGTTTATAAGTAACTTCAAAATATTTATACCACGAGCTCCATCTTCAGTAACATTACATATTAAAAACTGAAAATTCCCCCCAAAGCCTATCAGTTATGGCACAGCACCTAGCACAGTGTCTGGCACAGAGTAGATACTAATAAATAGACATTAGAAAAAAAGTAAGCACACAAACCAGGTATTCACCATCCTAATCAAACAAAATACACTTTTCTAATTCTCTACCCTTTTGGTCATATAGATAATAAATTAAAATATGGCCAATATGACTTTATCAGTTCAAAGTCACACAGCATAAAAGTTCTGTATCTACTATTTTACAGTGTTTTTTTTAATAAGTAATTCTATTGAGAAAATATTTACGAGTTGCCCTAATTGCAACAAGTTATCTCAGCAGAAATTCATTCTCAAGACATTCTCAGTGATTTAACATTTTCAACAGGCTGATTAAAATGGAAACACTAAAAAGTTAGCAATAGAATAAAGAAGACAGGAAAAAGAGAGGTTAGATAAAGTGGTACGACCTTGCATTGCATTAACAATGTTTCGGTCAACAATAGACTGCATATATGACCACAGGTGGCCCTAAGATTACAGTGGAGCTGAAACATTCCTACTGTCTAGTGATGTTGTATCTGTTGTAATGTCATAAATCAATGCATTACTCATCCTTTGCACTTGTGTTTGTGGTGACGCTTGTGTAAACAAACCTACTGTGCCACCAATCATATAAAAGTTTAGCACATAAAATTATATACAATACATATGTACATGATAATAAACAATCATCTTACTAGTTTATGTATTTACCATACTTTTAATGATTTAGAGTATTCTCTATTTACATTTTTTTTTTTTTTTTTTTTGAGATGGAGTTTTGCTCTTGTTGACCAGGCTGGAGTGCAATGGCTCTATCTCGGCTCACCGCAACCTCCGCCTTCCAGGTTCAAGCAATTCCCCTGCCTCAGCCTCCCAAGTTGCTGGGATTACAGGCATGCACCACCACACCTGGCTAATTTTGTATTTTTAGTAGAGACGGGGTTTCTCCATGTTGGTCAGGCTGGTCTCAAACTCCCAACCTCAGGTGATACGCCTGCCTCGGTCTCCCAAAGTGCTGAGATTACAGGCATGAGCCACTACGCCTAGCCTTATATATGTATATTTGTAAGTTAACTCTAATAAAACAGCATCAGGCAGGTCCCTTAGGAGGTATTTCAAAAGGGTACTGTTATTATAGGAGATGACAGCTACATCTTTTAAACAAAATGTTTAAAAGTTAAAAAAAAAAAGTTTTTTAAATAGAAAAAAGCTTTTGAAATAAGGATATAAAGAAAGGAAATATTTCTGTACAGCTGTATGATGCATTTGTGGTGGTTTTTTTTTTTTTTTTTTTTTTTTTTTTTGAGGCAGGGTCTTGCTCTGTCACCCAGGCTGGAGTCCAGTGGCACTATCACGGACGGCCCAGTGTAGCCTTTGCCTCCCAGGCTCAGTGCAATCCTCCTACTAGAGCCTCCCGAGTAACTGGGACCACAGGTGCATACCACAACACTCGGCTAATTTTTGTCTTTTTTTAAAGACGGGGTTTTACCATGTGGCCCAGGCTGGTCTCAAACGCCTGAACTCAAGCAATCTGCCAGCCTTGGCCTCACAAAGTGTTAAGCTAAGTGTTACTACAAGAGTAAAAAAGTTAAAAAAAAATTTTAAGTTTACACAGTTAAAAAGTTACAATAAGCTAATTTATTATTGACAAAAACATTTCTATATAAAGAAGCCTAAGTGCACAGTGTTTATAAAGTCTATAAAGGTGTACAGTACTGTCTTAGTCCTTCACATGTACCTTTTCTATGTTTAGGTATTTTTAAACATATAGATACTTCTTGTGTTACAATTACCTAGAGTATTCAGTACAGCTGCATGCTGTACAGGTTGGAGTCTAGGAGCAACAGCCTATACCATATAGCCTAAGTGGGTAGCAGGTTATATACATCTAGGTTTTTATAAGTATACTCTACTATGTTCACACAGTGACAAAAGTGCCTCAGAACATATTCCCGTTATTTAGTGATGCATAACTGTAGTTGAATACTAAGTTACTACAGATTAGTTATGACTGAGCTTTGAGAAAACACATGCTAAAACAAAGACATACTTACAGCTCTTATCGCTACCCCTTTAACCACTGTTATACACTGCTCTCAAAATCCACTTCCTAGTGCTTTAGAATATTTAAAATAGGCATTTTAATAAGAAGTAGATTGTAGGATCTTTATACTTACTGGTAAATGTTCAAGTAATGAAGTTACACTCTCAGACACATATATTATGCTTCCATCTGTCATGATTGCTAAAAAAAAACCATCAAGAGCCTGAAATTAAACATAATGATATGTTAAATGAAAAGAAGAAAGTATTTCACAGGACAGAAATAAAAATCTGAGATAAATGACAAAGGATTTAATATGGAAACATCCAAAGTTCTGTCAAAATATAATATTAGCTTTCCTCCTTTACAATACCTTAGTATGTATCTTTGTTCATTTTTAAATGCTTCTGGAGAAAAAAAGTCTCTCTCTGGCCATCTATTGGACAACTGGTCTCTAAAAGATAGAGACAATGTTCTACCTTCATCACTAGGTATATTACATGATCCAACCATGTATATACAGTATCATGGCTTATTTGAAGATGCTGACATCTCCAAAGCACACAAGACATCAAAATGTTTTGTAGGCACACAAAGGAACACATTATTATCATGGATATGTTAACATAGAGGTGTACATTTGAAGTTTAAGGAGATATATGGAGAATAAAGTAAAAGGGAGTAGCAGGAAATTAAGGTGAAAAATTAGGCTGAGTTCGTATCATAAAAGGCTTTGACATAAGAATTTTATTCTGTATACAATGGTAAGCCAATAGAAGATTTTAGGGCAGGGAGCTGTGCTTCAATAAGAGTAGTGTGGAAGCAGAGTGTTAAATGGATTTAGAGGGAAAAGAAAATTCAGTTAGGAAAATCATAGTGGCTTTTGGAATAATTAAGTTAATGGGAATCTCAACGAAATCAGTAGTATTAGGAATAAAGAAAGTACTTTGAGCAAGCATTGAGAAATGTGAAGCTCAATTTCAGAAGAGAAGTCATAGCAGGGAGTATAAGACTTAATAAAAAAGCAATTTTGTACTTTATACACTACAATGTATTTTCATTTAAGAATCCTAGGCACAGAAGTGACAGCTGAAGAAATGAGATCTACAAAAGACAAATCCTGGAAGAATTATCTACATATAAGGGATGAGGAAGAGAAAAAGGCCAGAGAAAATAACAGAGAAAGCTGGGTGCAGTGGCTTACGCCTGTGACAGGAAGCCAATTTGGAAGCCAAGGCGGGAAGATCACTAGAACCCAGGAGTTTGAGACCAGCCTGAGCAACATGGCAAAACCTTGTCTCTGAAAGAAAATTTAAAAATTAACCAAGTATGGTGGCACATGCCTATGGTCCCAGCTGCTTGGGAGGCTGAGGTGAGATCACTTGAGCCCAGGAAGCAGAGGCTGCAATGAGCCATGATCATGTCACAGCACTCCAGTCTGGGCAACAGTGAGACCCTGCCTCAAAATAGTAATAAAAATTAAAATTACAAAAAAGAAAATTATGATAAAGACAGAATACGCTGTCATCAAGGAATCAATTGAAGAGAGAATGACAACGTGAAGAGGAGAGGAATGGTTTGGTATAAAATGAGACAAAATAAAGAATAAGAATGAGAAATGAATTTTGGTGATTTTCAAAAAGTTGTGTTAACAGGAAGGCAAGTCAGACTACAATGAGTTTAAAAATGAGTACAAAATCAGAAGGCTATTACAAGTCATTCATTCATGAACTTTAGAAGGAAAGAAAAAGGCAAACAGTTCTAAGGGGGTGAAGTATCAAGAGAAGGCATTTAAAAAAAGAGCAAGTATATTTGTAGTCAAAGGGAAAGGAAGATCCAGTGGAGAAGAAGTAGAAGATACATAGCGGAAAAGATACTACAAGAGGGATTCTTCTATTAAAATGGTTAGCACACTAATCTCTTAATTTCTTGTTTAATTAAATGGCTCTCGAAAAGGATAGTGACCTCTGGTAGGAACCATGTATATCTTATTAATCCTTATATCTGCAGCACTAGTGTAACACAAGTACTTGCAGTATATAATTTATAGAGCTGGGGGTTACAGTAGCCTTCCCTAACTCTACATAATTGATGAATATATAGAAAATGGTACCCTCCCCCATGTCCCCTTTTTTTGGGAAAGAGATCTGGATATCACAAAGAACTTATTTTGAGTAGATGCCTATCTTTTAGAATGGCTCAAACAAATCCAGTCTTTGCTAATATAGAAGTAGACATCTTGTCATTCGAGCAAACTCATGAATTATTTTTTTCAACCCTTTAGTACCATAATGCCAGTATTATTTCATAATAGGGTCAAAAGCAGACAACTGTTTGCCAGGCTCACGCCTGTAATCCCAGCACTTTGGGAGGTCAAGGCAGGTGAATCACCTGAGATCAAGTTCGAGATCAGCCTGGCCAACATGGTAAACCCTCGTCTCTACTAAAAATAAAAAAAATCGCTGGGCGTGGTGACACATGCCTGTAATCCCAGCCACTTGGGACGCTAAAGCGGCAGAATCACTTGAATCTGGGAGACAGAGGTTGCAGTGGGCAGATCATGCCACTGCACTCCAGCCTGGGCAACTGAGTAAGACTCCGTCTCCAAAAAAAAAAAAAAAAGAGAGAGAGACAGTGTTCCTCAATTTCCCCATCTGAAAGCAAGAAACGGATACTAGTGTTTACTTCATAGGAGTGTTATAAGGATTCAATGAGCTAATACATAAAAATTATTCACTTATTTTTTTGATTTAAAGTACAGGTTTAAATGTTTATATTTATACTCTAACAAATTTTCATATAGTAACATTTCTGCTGAATACATAAAGAATTAATCACACACAATTAACTGTCCCATCTAAAATACAAACAGAAAAATAACTCAATTTGCCAAATACCTTGCTTCAGACTTGAGATGTGGCCATAATCTATTTATACAGGCATACCTTGTTTTATTGTGCTTTGCTTTATTGAACTTCAGTTTCTGGGTTGTGTTTTGCTTTTTGTTTTTTTACAAAGTGAAGGTTTGTAGCAACTTTGGGTCAAGCAAGTCTATCAGCATCATTTTTTTCAATAGCATATGTTCACGTTGTGTCTCGTGCCACATTTTGGTAATTCTTGCATTATTTCAAACTTTTCCCATTATTACTATATCTGTAATGGTGATTCGCCCACATAAGACGGCGAACTTAAATGTTGTGTGTGCTCTGACTGCTCCACCAAATCACTGGCCATTCCCCCATCCCTCTCCCTCTCCTTGGAGATCCCCATTCCGAGACACACAACAATATTGAAATTAGGCCAATTAATAACTCTACAATGGCCTTTAAGTATTCAAGTGAAAGGAAGAGTCCCTCATCTCTGACTTTAAATCAAAAGTTAGATGTGATTAAGCTTAGTGAGGAAGGCATGTTGAAAACTGAGACAGGCCAAAAGTTAGACCTCTTGCAACCAAACAAGTAGCAAAGTTGTGAATGAAAAAGAAAAGTTTTAGCAACTACATGTATGCTAAGAAAGTGAAACAGCCTTATTCCTGATATGGAGAAAGTCTGAGTGTTCTGTATAGATGATCAAATCAGCCACAACATTCCCTTAAGCCAAAGCTTAATCCAGAGCAAGGCCTTAATTGTCTTCAATTCTGTGAAGGCAGAGAGGGGTAAGGAAACTACAGAAGAAAAGTTCGAAGTGAACAGAGGTTGATTCATGAGGTAACATAAAAGTACAAGGTGAAGCAGCAAGTGCTGATGTAGAAGCTACAGCAAGTGATCCGGGAGACCTAGGTAAGATCATTGATGAAGGTGGCTACACTACATACCAGAGTTTCAATGCAGATGAAACAGCCTTCTATTGGCAGAAGATGCCATTACAACTTTCAAAGTTGGAAAAGAGAAGCGGCCGGGCGCGGTGGCTCAAGCCTGTAATCCCAGCACTTTGGGAGGCCGAGACGGGCGGATCACGAGGTCAGTAGATCGAGACCATCCTGGCTAACACGGTGAAACCCCGTCTCTACTAAAATACAAAAAACTAGCCGGGCGCGGTGGCGGGCGCCTGTAGTCCCAGCTACTCGGAGGCTGAGGCGGGAGAATGGCGGGAACCCGGGAGGCGGAGCTTGCAGTGAGCCGAGATCGCGCCACTGCACTCCAGCCTGGGCGACACAGCGAGACTCTGTCTCAAAAAAAAAAAAAAAGAGAAGCTAAAGCTGGCTTCAAAGCTTCAAAACACAAGCTAACTGTCTTGTCAGGGGCAAATGCAGCTGGTGACTTCTAAGTTGAAGCCAATATTCATTTGCCATTCTAAAAGTCCCAAAGCCCTTAAGAAGTATGCCCTATAAATAGAGCAACAAACCCTGGATAACAGGACATCTGATGACAGCACATCTATTGACAACATGGTTTACTGAATATTTAAAGCCCACTGTTGAGACCTACTGGTCAGAAAAATAGATTTCTTTCAAAATACTATTACTCACTGACAATGTACTTGGTTGCCCAGAGTGCTGATGGAGATGTACAAGGAGATTAATGTTGTTTTCATGCCTGCTAACACAACACCCATTCTGCAGCCCATGGGTTAAGGAATAATTCTGACTTTCAAGTCTTATTTAAGAAATACATTTCACAAGGCTACAGCTCCCACAGATAGTGATTCCTGTGATGGAACTGGGCAAAGTCAACTGAAAACCTTCTGGAAAGAATTCACCCTTCTAGATGGCATGAGAACATTTGTGATTCATGGGAGAAGGACAAAATATCAACATTAACGAGAGTTAAGAAGAAGTTGATTCTAACCCTTGTGGATAACTTTTGAGGGGGTCAACGTGTCAGTGGTGGAAGTAACTGCAGATGTGGTGGAAATAGCAAGAGAATTAGAATTAGAAGTGCAGTCTGAAGATGTGACTGACTGCTGCAATCTCCTAATAAACCTGAACTGATGAGGAGTTGCTCCACTGATGAGTAAAGAAAGTGGTTTCTTGAGATCGACTCTACTCCTGATGAAGATGTGAATATTGTTGACAAGACAGCAAAGGATACAGAATATTACATAAACTTAGTTGACAGAGCAGCAGCAGGGGTTGAGAGTACTGACTGTAATTTTGAAAGAAGTTCTACTCTGGGTAAAATGCTATCAAATAGCATTGTACGTTACAGAGAAATCTTCTTATAAGGAAGAATCAATCGATGTGGCAAACTTCATTGCTGACTATTTGAAGAAATTGCCACAGCCATCCCAACCTACAGCAACCATCACCCTGATCAGTTAGTAGCCACTGACACTGAGGCAATACCTTCCACCAGCAAAAAGATTGAGACTTGCTGAAGGCTCAGGTGATTGTTAGAATTTTTTAGCAATAAAATATTTTTAAATTTAGGTATGATCAATTTTTTTTATATAATGCTATTACACACCTAATAGACTACAGGGAAACAAAACAATTCATGTGACTCATTTTATTGAAATATTAGCTTTATTGCAGTGGTCTGGAACTCAACTCGCAATATTGCCAAGGTACACATGTATATTAAGTCACCTGGTGATTTCTTTTTTGAGGAAAACAAAACTTTCAAAAATTAAATCTGGACATACCTCTAACATTAATTGTGTAAACTCTTCATTACTAAGGAATGTAGGTTTCCAGTCCTGTCGAATTTCACTAGCATCTGACTGTGCAGTGATTTCTGTAAACAGATTGACATATTAGTGGCATACTCCAACCACCGGAGGAGTACAAAAGTCCTACAAGTTGTCTTCTCTCTTCCCAGTCTAATTAAAGCATTAACATTTATTGAGTAGATATCAAAAGGTCCAGGTTTTGGTACGATGAAATATTTGAGACAACGTGGCAAGTTATCTCCTTGGATTTGGTCTCTTGGGGATACCAGTCTCTTTAGTTTTTCTCTTGGCACTCTGTTACGTTGCTGATGGGCCTGAGATTACATCCTATTTGACACAAGGACCAAACAAGATTTTTGCTCCAAGAATTTTGAAGACATTCTTTTTTTCCTTTTCCTTCCCTTGGCATTCAAATAGCAATGTCTAGAGCAGCATTAGGGAAATTAGCTGAAAAAGGCCAAAGAGGTCACTCGGTTTGCTTTCAATACAGAAGGCCTTAGCTGCCTACTGCTGGACAAAAAGCTTTTTCCCAATCTTAAGTGCTCCATCTTAATTAATCAAAGAGACTAAATTAATATTTTGCACAAAAACTTTACTACAGTAATATTCCCACAGTGATTTTTCTTAGTGTCCTCTTTGTACAATAGTAGATAGCTGGTCAAAAATTTGGAGATCCCTGCTGTGGGACATATATTTGTAACAATTATTACTATTTTATTTCACTACATACTTCTAATGGATTTAGTTATGAAAAAGCTATTAATAAATGATGAAACCTAGTAACACATTTTTTCTATTTTTAAATGCAGACATATTAAAACAAGCAGGCAGAATAAAATCTATGTCATAGACCATATTCTACAAAATATACTCTACTTTGTAGTAAGTATAAGCTAAATTCTGATTTTATCATCAGATACAGAAATACAGCATTCTGTCTAATAAGTTAGCATATTAGAAATGCCTGTAGTGAAATATGAAGAGTAACTAAGAAGTATAGCTACTAAATGTATGGAAAATAGTGCTTTTAAAATTCGTATCAATTATATACATTTGGGAAAAGGATTTAAACCCACAAATCCAATCAAGTTTCATTAAACATAGGCTTATTTTAGGATGATATGTATATAAAATCCTTTCACCTTAACAGAAATACTACTTTTGTGAGAATTATGTATCTGATTTTGAAAAAACAAATTACCTAATGCCAAAATTCATCCTCTATTGTCAGGGGGAAATATATGCATTTCATTTCATTCAACAATCATTTATTGAACTCCTAGTATTTTCGGACTGATTTCAATGAGTGTGCCATTTAACAGTCACTGAGGTTAGTGAGATACTATTCGTAGAGGTAAAATGTAATGATAGTGGTGGCAATAAATATTGACACATTTACAAAAGAATCAACAGAATTTGGCAACTGTGATATGGCGCTAAGGAAGATGAAAAAAAATCCTAAAATTTTTTCAGGTTTAAGTCTTAGGTGACTAAAAGGACGGTAGTATAAAAATGAAAAAAGGCAAGTTAAGAGGAAAGAGGTAACTTGACACAATGAAAATAAATTCAATTTTAGATGCACTGAGTTTGAGGACATGCAAAAGAACGATCTAGAAGTTATCTGGAAATACATGGGTAAAATGTTTGCATCTAAAAATAGAAATCTGGTAGTTTAATAGAGACACAATAGCTGAAGCTATGGAATGAGATAAGCAAGAGAGAGAGTGTACAGAAAGCAAGAGAACAAGGATAAGACTTAGGAATGTCACATTTAGAGGGTAGAAAAAGAGGGAAGAAGTTAGTTTCAGTTAGAAAAGGGGAGGTGAAAGTACAATATAAGGGAAGCCCAAGGGAGGAAGGATAAAAATTTCCAGTGCTGTAGAGATGCAGAAGAAGATGAGGTATAAGAAAAAGCTATTGCTTTATTGGGGATAGGAAGGTAATGTCATAAGTGAAATTAACAAAAACAGTTTCAACGAGTGGTGGAACATAAACCAGTCTGGTAAGGCATTACCAACTGAGCTAGGCAGAAGTAAAACAGAGGCACTAATTACTAACTGTCCTGAGTTTTACAGTTTCATTCGCATTTGAAAAAGGAAATTTCCTTCTACAGGTTTTTTTTTTTTTTTAATCTATTATCTGTTACCAAAATACTTAATATTCTTTAAATTTTCTTTTCATGACTCATTTGTCAAGATGATTTTCTTCTATTAACAAATACTTTATTTTATAGTGTTGATTTACTAGATATACATTGAAAAAACCTTTTAAAATGGCATATAAGAACTTTATATTATCTAGCTTTTTCCTTTCTTTCAAATACACCCATAATTTTCCAACACAAACATGCTTCAGTGACAATGAAGTCTCCCTGCTTCTCTGCTTTTGCACATATTCCCTTTGTGTGACATGCTGTCTTCCTTAATCTAAAAGACTCAGTTGAAAATCAACTATTTTAAAGTCTCCCTGATATACTCTTTCCTGTGTTTTGCTGCAGTTTACAAGCACTACTCATATTTGTAATTATGTGCTTACATGTTTGTCTGCCCTGGCTTGACTTGAAATTCAGGACTGTTACCCTGCATCATGAGGATTTATCATGTAGTCGGCATGGAATAAATGTTTGTTGAATGAAAGAATGAACATATTAGGAAATCTTTTAAAATGCAATTGATTTCTCTCTCTTAAAAAAGCCAAGGAAGCATCCAATCTTAAGCATCTCTGCCAAGATTCTAACTAATGCTTTGAGAGTCTGTTCCATCATACAAAGTTAAAAATTTACCTTTATGTTTTCGTAAAAAATCAATGCTCTTCTGCAGAACAGTGGATTTGTCCATCTTTCTAGCATTACCAGGAAGCATGGATCCCAGTTCTTTAATGAGAACATTAAATTGATCTCTACGTTTCTTTTCAGATTTGTTTCTAGATACTCTGATGAAATGAAAACATGCATTTTCAAACAATCCATTTAATTACACAAGTAGTTTAATACAATGTTAACTGAGACATGACACAGCACGTACTTCTATCAACATAGATGGTAACAAGTATCTCCCAGGTTACCAACAATATACAGTTAATTTGCAATAATTTTTCAGCTTAGTTTATTATTAAAGAAAATTTTACAAATCATGCATTTGACATACATGTTTTTACGACAAATGCCAATAAGAAAAACTGCATTCAAATCACAGGTTTTATTTAATCTAATACTTCCAATGACTGTTAACTTATATGGTTATTATAAATACATGTGCTAAATGAATAATGACTGCTATTCTATGTGAAGCAGTAACCAGTAAACAAAGAGCTATTGAGAAAAATAAACTTGATTATTTATAAAACAATCATTTTATGATACCTGTAATTATCTGCTTTGGGAAGTCAGATTTTCTAATTCAGTTTCTGTTTAAGCAAAGCATAATACTTTTCCAAAAGGTCAGAAGATATTTAATTTATAAACTACATACCAATATTCTAAGTTCTTCCACCTTCCTAATATATCTAAACTCCTAAAGCAGATAGCTTTTGGAAATCATTAATTCACTATTTATTTACCATTATATTTATTATTCACTTATTTACTATTTTACATCTCTAATCAAACTACCTTTTTGCTTTGTCCTTGTCATCTTCTTCCACCAACCCATCAAAAATACTACTGTCATCTCTAAAAGAAAGCAGATAGAGAAAATAAGAGCAGACTCGCTAAGCCACAGCAATACTAAAATGACATGTAAATCAATTCAGTTACACCCTAGAATTTTTGTAAAGTTAATGGATTATAAAATTCAAACTACTAACCTATTTCCTAGTAAACATTCGAAAATCAAAATTCAGTAATAATTATATTTTTAAGTTTATTATATATATAAATTGTAAAAGTATTTATACTTAGCTATATTATGAACACATTATGCTAAACAAGAATTTAACCAGTTTAAATATCTTGTTTCAAACTTTTAGTAATCAGTAAAACTTACAGAAAGTCGGTGTTTGCCATTATATAAAATTATTTTTGTTAACTGTAACAGCGTAATTTAAATTTCTTATTTACTTTATAAAACCACAAATTACTCATAAACATCAAAATCTAATGCATTAACTTATATTAACACATTTCATTCATTTACTAATTCATTTGGCAACTATGTATTAGCACTCACGTGCTCTGTTCTGAACATGTTTAGTAAACAACGAACAAGACATTTAGCTGCTTTCCTACACTTTTTCCTTTTTTTTTTCTTTCTGGAGACAGTGTCTTACTCTGCTGCCCAGGCTAGAGTGCAGTTGCATGAACATGACTCACTGCAGCCTCAGCCTCCTGGGTTTAAGAAGTTCTCCTGCCTCAGCCTCCTGAGTAGCTGGGACCACAGGTACATGCCACCATGACCGGCTAGTTTTTAAAAATTTTTGTAGAGACAGGGTCTTGCTATGTTGACCAGGCTGGTCCTAAATTCCTGGGCTCAAATGACCTTCCCACCTCAGCCTCCCAAAGTGTGATTACAGGTGTGAGCTGCCATATCCATCCTTATTTTCCAGTAGATAGAAACAAGTATAAAAATGGGTGATGAGTTTTAATTTTTTTTAAAGGGGTAATGTTTTAGTTACTAGAGTCTGAGTGGTTAGTGGGGGACATGGTGAGCTAGGATCTAAGTGACAATAAGGGGCTGGCTATGGGAAGATGTAAGGAAAGACCATTCCTAAAAAATAAAATCAAGCGCACTGGTGGCTAACTCAACCCTAGGAGCAATATTAAAGTCTCTGCTGATTTATGAGGTTTTATATAAATTCACTATTCACTCCTTTAGCCACACCTTTCTATGGCCTATAAAGGCCTATGTGCTATAAAATGGGGTCACTATTGAGATCACCTGTAACACTTGTATCATGGTGGAGGTGTATGTATGAACTTTGGGGATTCCATGTATGCCCTGAAATTTATTAAAAATTTTTGTATGTACATGAATTTTCTGAGGACAGAGTTCCTAACTTTCATGACATTCAGAGATAAGGAACCCATATTAATAATCACTGCTTTATGTCTGAAAACACTAATGTCATCCCTAGATGTCATACTATCTAGAATGGGAAAAGCATAATGCCAAATTCATATTTTATCTGTCAAAGGCAGTGAAGAAATATCCTTTCCAAGGAAAAGACTATCATTAATTCCACCTGTAACTATGGCACAGTTCAAAGCTATGGCCATGGGGCAGGCAGGCCTCTTTAAGGAAGTTTCTGGCTCCTCAGACCTTAAGTTCTGGTGTAGTATATATCTTTACTATTTAGCTCATAGAAAGGGAGAAAAGTTGTCCCCAGATGTCAAAAGTCACTTCTGTGTACAAGTCTATGTGCAAAACTCTTCAAGAATCCCCAATGGATGGAGCACCCAGAACAGTGCAATAAAAGCATAACAACTTTAATGTCCAAACCAACACAAGTAAAAATTCCAGATATCTTACTAGCTATGTGACTTTAAACAATTATTTAACCTCTCAGACCTACAGTTTTCTTATCTGTAAAATCTTATGTAATTATTGAGGTTAAATAACATATAAAAAAGTATTCTGTACATTTGCTGTCAAAGAGTAAATGCTTTAAAAATGTTATTGGATTATATCAAATTTAAGATATTATTGACTATTAAGATCACCACTATTTTATGTGCCCTTAAGAAAGAAAAAAAGAGTGCTACCAATTAAATTATGATAAGAGATGCTAAAATGTAAAAAACAAAGACAACTTAAAGTCTTTTCTTTTCTACTTTTACTTTAAGTTCCGGGGTATATGTGCAGGTTTTTCACATGGGTAGACTGCGTGTCGCTGAGGTTTCGTGTACCAATGATATTACCACCTAAGTAGTGACCACAGTACCCAATAGTTTTTTTAACCCTCTCTGCCCCCTTCTACCCTCCTCCAAAAATTTCAAGTATTAAAATCAAAGGAATATGGAGAGTTACCCTTTTCCCAAGAGTAAGATGTAAAGATTACAATTTTAACTAATGAAATCCTAATTATAGTTACCTCTTATCAGTCACAAATGCTAAGATGCTTGAAGGGATGAAGTTAGATTAGAAGAAAAAGGACTCTAGACGGTTCCAAGGAAACATCTGCAACTGTCAGAATTTCCTTCAGAGCAGCTATGACCAAATCACTCAAAATTACAGGTCAGGACTCATTTAAAACACACAAGCCATATGTTTCTGACTTTGGCTCTAGAAAAATATTGATATACCTTACTTACTTTTTTACACTATATTTGTTTAATACAGAAACTGAATGCAACAGTAATTATGTTTAGGCATAAAACTGCTTCTATCAATTTCATATAGACCATCATTTTAACAGTGCATTTTAAAATAACTATATATAACTTAAAATAAGAGTCTTCAAAAACATACCTGTCAACAATCGAGCTCATTTTACTACAGCTTACGGTAAACAACATAACATACTACGTTTTCGTCTTGTAGTAGACATTTGTACTTCTCCTTATGTGAAGAGAAAAATAAATGGTCATTAGTTTTCTAAAAATCTTATTTCCACAAAGTTATCCTGAGAAATACTATATGTTATCACAGAGACTTCAAAACATTTTGTTTGTACTGAAGACTAGAACATTATTTTCAAGCAAATACCTATGGCTGAGGTACATTTGAGGCTTTTTCTCCCCTCCTAAAAAACAACTACAAGAAAAAAAGTAATTCAGGCTCGTATTAACTTTCTCTTTACTACCAATCAAAATAAAACAGACATTCTCAATATTCAGTATATATTTGACTATATAACTACAAATACTCTGTAACAACACCATCTATTCAGCAATAAACATTTTTTGAGGCCGGGCGCAGTGGCTCAAGCCTGTAATCCCAGGCACTTTGGGAGGCCGAGACTGGGTGGATCACGAGATCAGGAGATCGAGGACCATCCTGGCTAACACCGTGAAACCCCGGTCTCTACGTTAAAAAAGAATACAAAAAACCAGCGGGCGAGGTGGCAGGCGCCTGTAGTCCCAGCTACTCGGGAGGTGAGGCAGGAGAATGGTGTAAAACCCGGGAGGCGGAGCTTGCCAGTGAGCTGAGATCCGGCCACTGCACTCCAGGCCTGGGGATAGAGCGAGGGACTCCATCCAAAAAAAAAAAAAAAAAAAAAAAAAAAAAAAAAACACATTTGTTGAAAGCCTATTTTCTGCTAAACAGTACAGCAGGCTTTGAGTACACAACAGTGAAAGACACATTTCCTGTAGGAAAAACTGCAATTGAGCAGGAAGATAGATATCTAAATAATTATAGTAAGAGGTATAATGAAGGTATATACTGTGTAATGCTACCACTGGGCAAGGAACAATTATGTGTACCCATGGCAATTAGAGGGGGGACACGAGGAAATATTCTTCATGACAGTAAGTCTGTCAGGAGTCAAGATTCTTTTTAATGCAAATATGGTACAGGGATGGGCAGCATCACCATCCTCTGAGAGCTTGTTTTCAAAGGCAAAATCTTGGGCCCTATCCCAGCCTTAACAACCAGAATCTACATTTTCACAAGGGCTCCATGTGATAATGTATGACCACTTAAGTTTGAGAAGCAACAAGCTGAAGGACAGAAACAGGTAATAGGTGAAAGAATTTTAAGCTACAGGAATGGCAATTTTAAAGGCACAGGCCTTAGTGAGACAAAAGAATATCGTATTTGAGAAATTAGGAGGTTTAGCATTTTCCTTATGAAAAACCTGGCATGTTACAATTTAAAGTTTTAATTATGAGACCATAAAGTGAGAATACAAGTGGTAAACTGGCAAAGGCAAGTCAAATACAGGACAGTCTTACTATAGTCTCATACCAAATTGAAGGAAGTAAAACTTACTGCTTTCAAGCTGGATCACAAGCCTAAAATTTGTCTCTCTATATTCTACAGGTTGAGTATCCCTAATCTGAAAACCTGAATAGCAAAATGCTCCAAAATCTGAAAGCTTTTGAGCATCAACAAAATGTTCAACATTCAAAGGAAATGCACATGGGAGCATTTCTAAACCAAAGAAGATTAAAGATATTACAAGAACATGAGATTCTAAACATTCGGTCACTGTTTTTAAATGCACCTTCATGAGAGGAAAGGAGAATAACCCTGGTAACACTGCTGCATTGCCTGTATGGTTACGGCTGCAGAAGAAGAACTGTGAGAGGCTGAGAATATTTTTTTTTCTTTTTGTTTTTGAGATGGGGTCTTACTCTGTTGCCCAGGCTGGAGTGCTGTGGCATGATCATAGCTCACTGCTGCCTTGAAATCCTGGGCTCAAGCAATCCTGCCACTTCAGCCTCCTGACTAGCTGGGATTACAGGTACTCGCTACCATACCCAGGACTAAGAGTTTTTAAAAGAAAATGAGTGGCAGAGTCAAAGATAGAAATAATAAAATAAAAAGAACTAACGCCAGAATGAAATGTTGTGATTTCAAGTGTCTGAGGTAGTATCAGCAGATGGAACACAGAACTACAGAATTTTAGAGGTAGAAGAGAATTTAAAGACCACCTAAGTACATCCCTCTGGTCCAACAGACATATTTATCTTCATGGTAAAAACTGAGGCCGATTCTATCACTAGAACAAGAATAGTAAAAAAGTAACAGGGCAAATTTCAGTGAATTAAAAAAGAATTGTTAACAGTAAAAAGTTTAAAAGGCCAGATCTGAGCCTTTTAAGGCACCCAGTAAGCCATCATCAGTATGGCTTAATTATCAAAAGGTAGAAAATAAGACAAACTACCAAAAAAAGGGCGGACGGCGGGGGCGGGGAACTGGCAACGCCAAGAATTAAGGGTTATACTACAGGAAGAGCCTTGCTGACTGCGAAAAGGGTGAATCTAATACAGTTTAGAAGATACAGGCTGATGCTTCATTAGGCTGTTTAACTACTGTTGTTAACAATATTCTTCTAAAAATTATTTGTCTAGCTAATAGAACGTAAAATCTCTCTTTTTTTGAGACAGGGTCTCCCTCTGTGGTCCAGGCCGGAGTGCAGTGGCGCGATGTCAGCTCATTGCAACCTCCGCCTCCCAGGTTCAAGCGATTATCCTGCCTCAGCCTCCTCAGTAGCTGGGATTAGAGGCACACACCACCAAAAGCCAGCTAATTTTTGTATTTTTAGTAGAAATGAGGTTTCACCATATTGGTCAGGTTGGTCTCGAACTCCTGAACTCTGGTGATCTGCCCGCCTCAGCCTCCCAAAGTGCTGGGATTACAGGCTTGAGCCACCGTGACCGTTCAGATATATCTCTTAACAGTCGAGCACAAGATCTTCATCTTTTCAGTCAATTGACAGACACACTTTACTTACACGAAAGGGAAAGGAATAAGTAAAATAGGCTGGACATGTACCCTAAAATAAATGTTAGAAGATTTCCCTAAACTTTTTAAAATGGTGTCAAATTAACTTTAGCGACAAACTGGTAAGGTGGAACAGCCAAACTATTTTGTTTGCAGACTACTGCAGGTCCCATGCTTTCAATTCAGAAAGAGACTAGCTAGAGTCACACTCGTCCATGGTGTGCAGTCTAAGGATACAGATGCCATGCCACTTCCCTACACAAGCTGAAGTGGAATGTCAAACATATAATCTAATATAGAATAAATTTCATTATTTTTTAAGTTCGACATGATTAGACCACAATGATAGGCAATGTCTTTAAAAGGCTCGGTTGCAGTTACTGGAATCCAAAATTCACCAGTTACATTTAAAATAACGAAAATAATGTAACTGGATTGTTTGTAACACAAAGGATAAATGCTTGAGGGGATATCCCATTTTACATGATGTGATTGTTACATACTGCATGTCTTTATCAAAAAATCTCATGTACCTTATAAATATATATACTAGGTACCCACATAAATTCAAATTAAAATTAAAAATTCCAAAAAACAAAGTTCCCCAATTATAAAGGATCAAGTTACAGCTAGGAATCGAATGCTCCTTTACTTAAGCAACTTGAGATTAGAGTTATCTGGTGATATGACTTCCCAGCTCAGCATGCATCACATTACTATTTTATTCATACACATGCACACTTCCCCAATTTCTCAGTATCGTAATTTTGGTTAGGTGGTTATATTTGGAGTTAACATCATTTTGACTCTGTAAATGCCAATTCAGAGCTGAGCCATAGAGTATACTATAATTACTTTTCCTTTTGAGTTTTTCCTAGAGTTACCGTTTTGTTGTTTACCTAGTTTTGTTTATACTTACTACCAACTTAGCTACAAATTCTTCCCTGTCTAAATCTACTATTTCTTCAAACACATTACACATTCTACCAATTTCACCTTCTCACAGTGGTATCACTAGAAATCTCCCAACCTGTTTCTACTGGGACTGGAAACTATCTACTAACCTGAGGACCAGCTGCCTTCTTGTGACCATTATTCATCATCATCCTGGTGATTCCCTGGGTCTCTAGTTAGGTCATATTCCCTGTTAACTTGTATCCTATGCCTTCACCTTTTTTAGTTTACTTCTTTATTTTTGTTGAGTAATTCCTCCAGTAACTGCCTAAGAAAGGGGACATGACAGGTAAATTTTTTTAAGACTTCAAAAGTCTAAAACTGTCATTAGTCTATCCTTAATCAATAGTTTAGTTGGATACTGAATACCTGGTTGAAAATCACTTTTCCCTCTGAATACTGAAGTCTTCACTATCTTCTAGCTTCCAGTGTGGTGTCAAGAAGTGCAAAGCCATTCTGATTACTGATAAAGGATTACATCCTTTATCAGTAAAATAATGCGACCTGCTATTTATTTCACTCTGGAAGTTCCCTTGTTTCCTAAAGTTGAACAGTGATGTGCCCTGTTTTGGCTTGTTTTTGTATCTGTACTGGTCACTCAACAGGCTTTTCCTAACTGGTAACTAATTCTGGAGAGTTTTCTTGAGTCGTTCTCTATTCTTTGTTTTTCTCCTCTATCTCCTCTCTCTCCTTCTGGAGCACTTATTTGAATATTGGAGATCCTGGACAGTTGTAATTTTCTTATTTTTTCTCTATCATAATTTTCCATCACTTTGGCTTTCTGCTCTACTTTCAATAGATCACTTTATTTTTCAACCCTTCCAATGAGTTTTTCATTTCTAATTTCATTTCTTACTGTTTCTCGTTCATATTTCATGGATATAGCATCCCTCTTAACTTTATCTAAGGTTTGTGTTTAATTTTCACCTGCCTAACTGCTCTCCATTTCCCCTAACTTGGTGTTTTACCTTTTGGTTTGGCCTTTATCTTGCACATAAGAGGTTTTTCCTCAGATGTCTACTGATCTCTGAGCATGAACTCATATTTAAGGGTAAGCACTAAAAAAACTGAAGCTCTGTGTGATACAGCTTGCTGACTGTTAACTTTATTGTAGGGTTATCAGGTTGAAATATTGATTTGGGGAATTCTCAATGTCAGAATCTTTAGATCTTTTCTTTTAAGATGATTATAATTCAGAGAAAAGAATTATTTATCTTCTCAACTCTTGCCTGAAGAGTATAAAAACCTGGTACCCTGGGTTCTTAATCCTTCCATTTTAACATGTTACCCCATTCTCAGCCATGTTTGTGGCTCCTTTATTTTATTCTTACTAGGGAATAAATCTCCTGACTTCTGCTAAGATAGGAAAAAGGTGGCTGCCTTGGTTCCAAAGCTAAGAAAAGGACCCATGGAATATAATCACGTCTTAAATAGATTTGCACAAATTATCCTGTTTTAGTTCCACCATAACTCATATTTCCAGAAACAGTGTTTTCAATTCAAGAAAATTATAGAGGTTCTATAGTGTCAAGAAGTTTTGTTTCTCAGCTTTCCCACAGTGGGCTTAGGATCCTGGGATTTGCAAGAAAGTTACTATGCTCCCTCGCTCCCTCTTGCTTTTCAGTCCCAAATTTTGTTGCTATTGTTTCTTCTCCAATCTCTCTGTCCTGTGAAGTTAATGTTTTTTGTAAGACTCTTTTTACTTTAGCTTCAGTGAGGTCTCAAGAGAAAATAAAATTTAATTGTATTGTTTGCCACCTCTAACCAGCAGTTTCCCATATTCTTTCTTCATCACTCTTAATTAGGCTTTCATCTCTACCACTCCACTCAAATTGCTCACTCTTAGTATCCAAAATCTCCATATTGCCAAGTCTAATAATGGCTGTTTATTCTCTATTTGACCATTAAGTAATACGTGATGTAGATGACCACTTCTGCATTTATTAAGTACTTTCTTTTCTTGGTTCCAGTGACAGAATATTCTCCTGCTTTTCTACTCATCTTGCTGGCTGCTCCTTCTCCTCTAATTAATACTGGCATGTGCCAGGGCTGAATCCTTCTCAATCTGTATACACTTCCTAGATAAATCGCACTTCTACATACCAGTGACTCCCAAATCCACACCCCTAGAATACACTGTCAAATGCAGTCAGATATCCAACTGCTTTTTAGACATTTCTACAGATTTTAAAGGTGTCCAAAATGCCATATACTTACAACACTTAACGTTCTTCTGTAAATTTGCTTCTCTCCCAGGTTTTTATTTTGTTTTGTTTTTATTATACTTTTAAGTTCTAGGGTACATGTGCACAACGTGGAGGTTTGTTACACAGGTATACATGTGCCATGTTGGTGTGCTGCACCCATTAACTCATCATTTACATTAGGTGTATCTCCTAATGCTATCCCTCCCCACTCCTCCAACCCCATGACAGGCCCTGCTGTGTGATGTTCCCTACCCTGTGTCCAAGTGTTCTCACTTTTCAATTCCCACCTATGAGTGAGAACACGCAGTGTTTGGTTTTCTGTCCTTGCAATAGTTTGTGAAGAATGATGGTTTCCAGCTTCATCCATGTTCCTACAAAGGACATGAAAGTATCCTTTTTTATGGCTGCATAGTATTCCATGGTGTATATGTGCCACATTTTCTTAATCTAGTCTGTCACTGATGGGCATTTGACTCCCAGGTTTTTTTCCCCAACCTGATCTCCATATACTCTCTCCATCATTTACTATATTCCAGTCACATTACGCTCTTTATGTTCCTCAAACATTTCACTATCTTTCTTATTCTCACTACCTATAAAGCTATTCTCTCAGATCTTCACACAGCTGGCTCCTTTTGCCATTCAGATCTCAACTAAAATTCCTCTTTTTCAATTAGGCTATCTCTGACTGCCTAATGAAAGCAGTCACCAGTCTCTACCACATTATCCTTTTTTTGTATGTGTAAGACAAGGTCTCACTCTGTCTCCCAGGCTGGATGCAGTGGTGCAACCACAGCTCACTGTAGCCTCAACCTCCTAGGCTCAAGCCCTCCTGCCTCAGCCTCCCAAGTAGCTGGGATCACAGGCATACACCATTATGCCCAGCTAATTTCTAAATTTTTGGTGGAGACGGGGTCTTACTATGTTGCCCAGGCTGGTATCAAACTTCTAGGCTCACGCAATCCTCCCACCTTAGCCTCCCAAACTGCTAAGATTACAGGCACAAGCCACTGTGCCCAACCTTACACTATCCATTTTAATTCTCTGCACAGTACAAACCACAAATTTCTCACTTGTGTATTACTTGTCTTCCTCTAGAAGGCAGTTTTCACGACAGCAGGGATAGCTTCTGTCTTGTTCATCACTGAATCCCCAGTATCTAAAGTAATTATCGGAACATAGCCGGTACTACATTTGGTGGTAAATTAACACACATAAAATTTTTTTTTTAATTAAACTTTCCTTAAATTAGTGTGTCAAAATAGTTCATGGATTTCTTTTATTTTTCTGGAAAAATATCATTTTATGATGCATTCTAAGATGCACCTTTCTTTACCTTTTGTACTCTTTGGATCTTTTAAACTGATTCTTCAGGAAACTCTAAGTTCAAGGTACTGTTCTATATGACCAACTGTAAGTCTCAGAATTCTGTTTAAACAAGAAAAAATGTTAGATTTATTCAACTTACATAGAAGTTTATCATTAAAAGGGTTTTAAAATGATTTTAAACATAAAATTTAGAACTGTCACAAAATGTATATAACTAATAAATTCTATAAATTATTTCCAAAAGAAAACAAAATTACTTAAAACATCATGAATAAACTAAAACAACCACTTAATTCTGGTATGGAAGTTAAAATGTAAAAGTATTAAAAAACTGTAACTATAAAAACATCAATGAGTATACAATATAAAAGGATAAAATTGTGACATCAATAACAAGGGGAGAGTGAGGGAGTTAAATTTTTATATGCAATTGAAGTTAGATTGTCATAAGCTTAGGATTGACTGTTTTAACTGTAAGGTGTTTTCATATATAAGCCCCACGGTAATCACATGTGAGGATTCACACAAGAAAATGCTAAGGGAGTCAAAGCACAACTACACTAAAAAAATAAAATAAATAAATAAATAAATAAATAATAAATAATAAATTAGAAAAGAAACATAGAGAAAAACAGGAGGAAAGGAAAAGAGGGACAATAGCACTACAAGAAAGACAGAAAGCAAGCCCTTTTCTATCAGTAACTACTGTAAACGTAAATGGATTAAACTCCTCAATTGAAATACACAGAGTGGCTGAACGGATTAAAAAAAAAAAGATCTAACTACATGTTGTCTGCAAGATTCACCTCAGATTTAAGAACAGAAGCTGAAAGTGAAAGAATGGAAAAATATATCCCATGCAAATGGCAGCCTAAAGAGTATGAGTGACCATACTTAGATAAAATACATGTTAAGTCAAATACAAGAGACAAGAGTCAATTCATTAGGAAGATATAGCAATTATAAATATATACATACCCAACATCAGAGGACCCAAATATATTAAGCAAACATCAATAGAACTGAAGGGAGAAATAGCAGATGCAATAGCAGCAGGAGATGTCAATATCCCACTTTCAATAATGGACAGATAATCCAAGAGAAATCAAGAAGGAAAGCATCGACTTAAACAGTGTATCAGTACAGTCATCCTTCATTATCGGAGATGGACCGGTTCCAGGAACCCCCACCAAATATTAGCATCAAAATCTGCAGATGTTTAAGTCCCTTATATAAAATGATGTAGTATTTGCATATAACCTATGTGCCTCCTCCCCTATACTTTAAATAATCTCTAGATTACTTATAATGCATAATACAATGTAAATACGATGTAAATAGGTGCTATACTATATATATTTTTTAATTTTTATTATTTGTAAATGGTTTTATTCTCTAAATATTTTTATCCACAGTTGGTTGAATCCACAGATGTGGAACCTTCAGATACAGAAGGCCAACTGTACAGACCAAATGGACCTAACAGACATACACAAAACATTCCACACAATAACAGCAGAATACACAGTATTCTCAAGTACACAGAGAACGTTCTCTAGGACAGATCACCTAACAAGTCACAGAACAAGTTTTAACAAATTTAAGGTTGAATTATACTAAGTATCTTCTCTGATCACAGTGAAATGAAAACAGAAATCAGTATCAGAAGGAAAACGAGAAAATTCATAAGCAGATGAAATTTAAACACACTGTTGAATAACCAAAGAGTCAAGGAAGACATCAAAAGAGAAATCAGAAAACATCTTGAGACAAACGAAAACACAACATACCAAAATGTATGGGATGCAGCAAAAGTGTTCTGACAGGGAATCTTATTTCAGTCAATGTCTGCATTAAAAATGAAGAAAGATTCCTGGTGTGCTAAAAAAAAAAAAATAAAATAAAATAAAAAAAATATCTCAAACAACCTAACTTTACACCTCAAAGAACTAGAAAAAGAACAAAGCCCACAGAGAGCAGAAGGAAGGAAATATGATTAGAGTAGAAATAAAACAGTGAATAGGAAAAACAACAACAAAACAAAACAAAACCTAAGAGTTGTTTCTTTGAAAAGACTAACAAAATTGACAAACCTTTAGCTACACTAGGAATAAGAGAAGACTCAAAATCAGAAATAAGGGGAGAAATTACAACTGACATCACAGAAATAAAAAGGCATTTTTTTTTTAGACAACTCAATAAATATACACCAACAAATTAGATAACCTAGAAAAAATGGATAAATTCCCAGAAATATGCCATCTACCACCAAGGCTGAATCATGAATAGAAATCTGAACAGAGTTCATAGCAGCTTTATTCGTAACGGTCTAAAACTAGAAACAATCCAGATTTCATTGACAGTACAATGGATAAACAAAATGTGGTATTCACATAATGGAATGCTATATAACAAAGAGAAGACTACATGCAACAGCACAGATGACTTTACAAGAGAGTACATAGTTTTTTTAAGAATAGACAAATTAATCGATAATAAAAGTCAGAATGATAAAATAAAAAAAGAAAATCTGGGCAGACATGTATAACTTGTAATTATATTGAATCAAAAACTTTCCAACAAAGAAAAGCCCAGGACCATATACACGACTTCACTGAAGAATTCTACCAAACAGTGAAAGAATGAATACCAATCCCCCTCAAATGCTTCCAACAAACTGAAAAGGGAACACTTTCAAACTCTTTATGAAGCCAGCATTATGCTGATATCAAAGCCAAAGACACCATAAGAAAAAAACTACAGACAATATTTCTGATTAATATTGATGAAAAATTCTTAACAACATACTAGCAATCCAAACGAAACAGTAAATTAAAAGGATTATTCAACATGACCAAGTGGTATTTATCTCTGGGATCTGAGCAAGGTTCAACATATATTAATAAAACCAATCCATGTGCTACATACCACATTAACAAAATAAAGGATAAAAATCATATTAGGGATCTCAATTGATGCAGAAAAAGCATTTAGCAAACTCCAATGCCCATTCATGCTTTTAAAAAAAACACCATTCAACAAACTAGGAATAGAAGGAATTTATAAACCAGGAAAAGGAGGAATTTCTCTTTCTTAAAAAACAAATTGGTTTGAAAATTATGCCCTTGACCCAGTAATTTCACTTTGAGAAATAAGAAAATAATCAAAGATGCCTCTAAACTTTTATATTCATTGAGTTATTATTAAAAATAATAAAGCTAGGCCAGTTACAGTGGCTCACGCCTATAATCCTAGCACTTTGGGAGGCCGAGGCAGGTAGATCACTTGAGGTCAGGGTGGACCAGCCTGGCTAATATGGTGAAACCCCATCTCTACTACAAATACAAAAATTAGCTGGGCATGGTGGCACACACCTGTAATCCCAGTTACTCGGGAGGGTGAGGCAGGAGAATCGCTTGAACCCAAGCCGAGGTTGCAGTGAGCTCAGATAGCGCCACTGCACTCTGGCCTGGGTGACAGAGCGAGATTCTGTCTCCAAAAAAATAAAAAATGAAATAAAAATAGTAAAGTTAGGACAAATTTAAATGTCCAACTGCATTAACAGTGGCATGAAAAGATATCAGACATAAACCTGAATATACCAAAAGTATCAACTGTGATTGCTCCTAGGTAGTTTATGGATGGTGTTTTTTTGTTCCTTCTTTAGTACTTTCTAAAATTTCTCAAATGAACATGCATTACTTTTATAATCAGAAAACTTAAGTGCTGCATTTTTTTTCTTTTTCTTTTAACTGTCCAATACTAGAGGCCTAGTTATACATCAGGAGGCTAATAAGATAAAACACAACCTGTTATCTATTCCAGAGAACAAAAACTTAAGTAACAGAGACTATTTTCTATGTTCTAGTCATTTAAAAGAAAAAAAAGTTTCATCTAGTAATAATTTGAAAATTATTAATTAAAAATGGCTAACTCAGAATTTCAATTTTAAAAATTAAAACTATAGTTTTTCCCTACCTAATAACCATACTGACCCACTGACTATTTTGAATTTAGTTGTTAAATCTGATACCACAGGTATTCGGGAACTGACGGCTATAACGTTAATTAAAAGTGAGTCTTGAATTTAATGGACTGTATAATACAAAACCAAGCCAACCTTAACTAGTTATACCATTATGAAAAATTCTCACTGCTCTGCAGTATTACTGATCTTATATAAATGAAAGATAATTATTTCCTAAGAGAAAATATCTTACTGCAAAAAGGCCCAAATATTCTAATACTTAGATTCGTTGTTAATGTACGAGGAAAAATGAAATTAAACAGTAGTTCTCAATTTATTCAATACTGAAAGTATTAGCCAACTCTACAACCAATATAAGGTACTGGCAAAATAAAACACATATTTGGTTTTACAGCTATCTCTACGATCAATTTAAATTTGAAAACTGACCTGTAAGAATAACAATCACATCCCAAACCATTCTGGGGGGGTGGGTGGTTAAATTTACTTTTTTAAAAATTATTTTTAATTTTATTATTATACTTTAAGTTCTAGGGTACATACGCACAACGTGCAGGTTTGTTACTTATGTTTACATGTGCCATGTTGATGTGCTGCACCCATTAACTTGTCATTTACATTAGGTATATCTTCTAATACTATCGCTATCCCTCCCCGCTCCCCCCACCCCACGACAGGCCCCGGTGTGTGATGTTCCCCACCCTGTGTCCAAGTGTTCTCATTGTCCAAACCAGTTTTATGAGCCAAACCTCTTAGAGCCAGAGAGGATTCTGGCTCAAGACAAACATCAACTGATACTATAACTCTAGCCTGCTGAATGTCAAGATGTGAGATATTCACTAAACCTCATTAAATAAACAAAAACGAATAAATTAATATTGTCCTTAGTAGGACAATACTATTCCAATGACTCAACTAATATATATATATATTATATATTACAAAACATATATATATATTTTTGAGACGAAGTCTTGCTCTGTCACCTAGGCTGGAGTGCAGTGGTGCAATCTCGGGTCGCTGTAAGCTCCGCCTCCCCGGTTCACGCCATTCTCCTGCCTCAGTCTGCCAAGTAGCTGGGACTACAGGTGCCCACCACCATGTCCAGCTAATTTGTTCTATTTTTAGTAAAGACGGGGTTTCACCCTGTTAGCCAGGATGGACTCAATCTCCTGACCTCGTGATCTGCCCGCCTCTGCCTCAGCCTCCCAAAGTGCTGGGATTACAGGCGTGAGCCACTGCACCCAGCCCCTAATATATATTTTTCAAGTAATGTCTGAGCTTTGTATTCATGTAATAGACTGATCTTGCCCAGAGAGTACAGGAGCACCTTATCCCCTTTTCAGAGATAAGACTGAGGCCTACATCTGTCCTCAGCCTCAAGTAAGCCCCACATAAAACCTGAAGGTGGAGGGAGAGCGCAAGCCTCAGAATGAATTTCACATGTAATCAGGTACCATAAACCTGAAGCTATACCACTCTACACCTGGCCTTCATCCTAACACCAGCAGGAAGAAAGAGGGAGCCCTGTGGTAGGCAGAATAACAGCCTCTGAGGAATGTCCATTCCCTCCTCCCTGGACCCTATGAAGATGTTACCTCACGTGGCAAAAAAGGACCCTGCAGATGTGATTAAGGGTAAGGATCTTGAGATGTGGAGATTATCCTGCATTATCCAAGTGGGGTCCAAAATAATCATGTGAGTTCTTAAGAGCGAAGGACCTTTCCTAGCTGTGGTTTGATATACCAGAAAGAAGGGTCAAAAAGATGCCAAGTTAAAGGCATAAGAATGATACAATGGACTATAGGGACTCGGGGGGAAGGGTGGGAGGGGGGACGAGGGATAAAAGACCATACATTGGGAACAGTGCTCAAGTGATGGGTGCACCAAAATCTCAGAAATCACCGCTAAGGAACTTATCCATGTAACCAAACACACCCTATTCCCCCAAAACCTACTGAAATAATAATTCTTTTAAAAAGATGAGACAGAAGACCGGTGATTTCTGCATTTTCAACTGAGGTACTGGGGTCATCTCACTAGGGAGTGCCGGACAATCGGTGCTGGTCAGCTGCTGCAGCCTGACCAGCGAGAGCTGAAGCAGGGCGAGGCATCGCCTCACCTGGAAG
>NW_016806198.1:3376172-3382899 GCF_001698545.2 Rhinopithecus bieti
AAAAAAAAAAAAAAAAAAAAAGATGAAAAGTTGCTGCCTTTGAAAGTGAAAGAAGGTGGCCACAAGCCAAGGAATTCAGGTAGCCTCTACAAGCTGGAAAACACAAGGAAACAAATTTTCTCCTGAAGCCTCCAGAGAGAAAGGCAGCCCTGCTGACACCTTGAGTTCAGGCCAGTGAGATTTGTGTTGGCTTTCTGAGCTGTAGAACCATAAAACAATAAATTTGCATTGTTTTAAGCCATTAAGTTTGTGGTAATTTATGGTAGCCACAGAAATCTACACAGAATCTGGTTTCTCTCAATAAACCTGGCTCTCACCAACACCTCCCTTTCAATATTTACAGCAACCTGAATAGGAGATCATCAAAGCAAATCCCATTAACATCAGTCACCAAGAAATGCCCAAGACTCCCAAGACTCGCCATCTCTATATACTTTCATCCCTGTATACTCTGTATGTCTCTACACTGACCCCTTTTCTCTTCCACCCCCAATTCCCAAAATCTTTTTGCTGTGTCTTCTAGAACTCATGGTATATATCGTCGTTAAAATATCCTATTTCCTCAGTATTGTTGTACACTCTTCACTTTTCTTGTACCAACTGTAACCTCTCTCCCCTCTAGGAGTTCTGCTCTAGCTCCAGCCCTTTCAAACAATGGCTTCTCTCCTATGTGAGAGAAAATATGTTTTTTCTCCCATATCTCAGATGACCAAGCCCTGGTGGCAGGGTGAACTTCCTTGTAACTCATTGTCATTTGTCATTCACAAACCGCGGGATAAGCCCCTTCACTCCACGAAGGGTACTACCATCTCCAATACCTCTTTTGAATTTCAGTGTACACAAAATGATCCCCCCAAACTGGCCAGTCGGTTCCTTGATCTCTTCTGTAACAATTTTTTGTTCCACCCCACCTCCTACTCATTCTGCTAGTGTTACCCCAGAATTCTAATAACCAAAAGATTAACCATTACTAATAACCAAAAGACCCTCCGTATCCTCAATTTTAAGCACCTAACCCCTCTCTCTCACAAACTGGGATAGCATGTGATCCACTTGATGCAAAAAACACAAGCAAAAAAAAAAAAAAACCAACTGCTGGGCGCAGTGGCTCACACCCATAATCCCAGCACTTTGGGAGGTCGAGGCGGGTGGATCACCTGAGGTCAGGATTTCAAGACCAGCCCGGCCAACATGGTGAAACCCCGTCTCTACTAAAAATACAAAAATTAGCTGGGAGTGGTAGCAGGCGCCTGTAATCCCAGCTACTTGGGAGGCTGAGGCAGGAGAACTGCTTGAACCCAGGAGGCGGAGGTTGCAGTGAGCCAAGATTGCTCCACTGCACTTCATCCTGGGTGACAGAGTGAGAGGCCATCTCAAAACAACAACAACAACAACAACAACAACAACAACAAACTGACAATATAGCTCTAACTTATTTATGCTTGGTCTTTAAAAAAAAAAAAAAAAAAGACTGTGCCAGCTCATAATTTTTGTTGGACCCTCAGTTTCTCTTCCTAGTAAAGGCACAAGGGAGTAAAGCAAGTTTATTTGATATGGTTGGGAAGACTAAATATAGTGACAGTCAACGATTGGTTAGGTTGTTAATTATCTTCTATGAGAAATGCTTCATTCTTTTTCATGTTTCTCTAAACTCTAGCCTTCCTTTTGACCACTGAGTCCTTTATACACTTATCATATTGATAAGCTATTCTGTGGCAAAATGTGATGATTGCTTACCACTCTAATATAGTTCAAGTTGTGCTGACTATAAAACTTTTAAAACTCCAATTTACAGTATTTACTAACACAAACACATATAACGCAAACAATGAAAAACTTGTTCAGGGCTCCAAGGCTTCTGAAGATTTATTTATCACATTCCAAGACACCAATTTTCCTTTCTAGCTTTAGTCTATATTTCTCCTTCCTCATTTCCCATTCTACCTTACTGTACACAGACTCCTTATTCTCCAGCTACAATAATAAGGAATCACGTCACCATTCCTAGATAGTAGAAAATAAAGACCTCTACGTAAAACAAAGGTTTGTCCATCAGTACCCAACATATTATCAACATAAATGTTTTAATACAATAAACTGGAACTGACCTTCACAGAAAATCATACTGTCATTCACATCAGGATTCAACTAATCACAATATAAACTTTATGTTATTAGTGAAAAACTGAAGAGGTACTATGTGTTTCCTACGGCCTCTCTAAAAACTATCACAAAGTTAATGGATTAAAGCAACACAAATTTACTATCTTACAGTTCTGTGGGTGAGAGCCCAATACAAGTCTCACTGGGCTAAAATCAACGTGTTGGCAGGGCTGAATTCCCTCCTGGAAGCTCTAGCAGAGAATGTTTCCTTGCCTTTTCAAACTTTAGAAGCCCCCCATATTCTTTAGCTCATAGTTCCCTCTACCCCATCTTCAAACCAGCAGGAGGCCAAGTCCTTCTCAGGCTGCCATTTCTTCTGCCTCTTTCTTCCTTTATTACATTAAGCCCACACAGATAATCTAAGATAACCTCCATATTTTATGGTTAACTGATTAGCAACCTTAATTATTCCTTGCCATGTACCCTAACATAGTGGCAGGTTCCAGGAATCAGGATATGAATCTCTCTGAAGGGTCAGTATTCTGCCTACCACGTACCATGGACCAAGAAGTCTCTGTTTGGCAAAGACAAAATCAAATATTTTGGGGGGGAAAAGATGAAACATCAAAGGATAATCTGATCTATTAATAGATAAAAGACTACAGTACTATGCCAGTAGTTCCTAACTTCTAAACTATCTTATCCTTTCATATTTCTTAAAGGGAATTGAAAAATAATGTGTATGACAATTCAGGCTGCATGAGTTCAACTGTAACTATTTTAACTTTATTGCTATATGGTAGCAACAGGCTCTAAGGATATTCTTCTGAACGGAAAAATCTGTCAATGTCCAAATGAATACTATGGCATATTTCCCCTTTTGGAAAATTAATTGTTATACCATAAACAAATATGATATAATTTATATGCACTAAACAGATGTCCAAAAAAGATGAATTAAACCCCAGACTTTGTAGAAGTCTATTTTTTAACAGGGCAAATGTATGTAGATTTCTGAGATGGATCTCCAGAAAAAAAAAAAGAGATACAGAATTTTATCAACCTAAAAAAAGTACAGAATTTCATTAGTACTATAAATCCTGTAGGGACCTCTTAGGAAATATGATTATTAAGTAGTAGTATGACAATACTAGGCTTAGAGCTAACTCATGAGATATTTAATTACAACTAATATGTATAAATATAAAGACAATGTTTGACGTATTCTGCACTACATCTATGAGGTCACCAGAGCCACTTAAAACACCACCAAAAAATGCATCAAATTTCGAGGCCACAAGTATTCCTCTTTGTACAGTAATCATTTCACTGAAAAGATAGTTGTTTTGACTTATTAAAACTCGGGTAAACTGCCGGTTGCTTTTGTGTAGCAAAGTAGGCCAAGCAAATGCAAAATCATCTGAAAAATATTTCAAAGAAGTTTAGATGCATCCTGAACCACAGATAATTCAGGAAAAAAAAAACTACCATAAAGCATGTCTTCCTCACTAAAATAACCATTATATCTAAGTTTATGTTTAGGAAAAAATGTACTCCCTTTGAACTAGAAGGTTTTGTAATATATAATTTATACATGTTACCTGTTTCTGCTTATCTTTCTGTCCCTATTTACTTTCAAAGCGTTCAAATTTAAAAAATTGATCTACTTAGTTCCTTATGATTATTATTTTAACCCACTGACTTTGATCCTTACCCTAAAATGACAAGGTCTGGGAAAATGGCAGGCCAAGACGGTAACTCAATCTGTGGAGTGGCAGGGGAAATGGGGCCCAAACTGCACAGGTCTTTGCATCACGTAAGTAGGAGTAAATATAGGATAAATGAGGACATGTAGATAGTACAAGAATCCACCAGCCAGAAGGCCTGTGACCAGGTTTCACAGAATCCAACATGGACATAACAAGCATATTATAGAACAGACATATATACTCTTGATACAGAAGACACAAGATCTGATGAGATTTCTACTGATTCATCTTTAGGCTCACTGACTCTTCTGTCATCTCCATTCTGTTATTGAGCCCATGCAG
This sequence comes from Rhinopithecus bieti, assembly GCF_001698545.2. NCBI lineage: Eukaryota > Metazoa > Chordata > Mammalia > Primates > Cercopithecidae > Rhinopithecus > Rhinopithecus bieti. The sequence continues at coordinate 3,380,327 of NW_016806198.1, forward strand.
TAACATCTATATTTCATATATTGTATTTTTCGGCTCTGAATTTTCCATTTGATTATTTCATATGGTTTTTATTTTTCAGAGAACTATTTTCCCACTCATTTCATAAGTGTTCACTTTTACCTCATGAGCATGAATACTTTAAGGCTTTTTTCTGATAATTCCATCATCTGGATCATCTCAGAGTTGTCATCTGCTTATGTTCTTTTCCCTTTAAAAATGGTCAGATTTTACTGTTTCTTTGTGTGTCAAGTAATTTTGGATTATATCCTGGACATTCCAGATATTAAGTTATGAGATTCTAGGTTCTATTAACATCCTCTAAAGCAGCAGTCCTCAACCTTTTTGGCACCAGGGACTGGTTTCATGCAATACAATTTTTCCATGGACAGCGGGGATGGTTTCTGGACAAAATTGTTCCACCTCAGATCATCAGGCTTGTTAAGTAAGATTCTTATAAGGAGCATACAACCTAGATCCCTTGCACTCACAGTTCACTGCAGGGTTCATGCTCCTATGAGAACCTAATGCTGCTACTGATATGACAGGAGGTGGAGCTCAGGCGCTAACGCTCATTCACCAGTCACTTACCTCCTGCTATATGGCCTGGTTCCTAACAGGCCACAGTACCAATCATTTCTTCAGTTTTCAAAGCCTTCACTGTGATGCTTGAATATACCCTCCGCATGCATCTCTCAGGGGCAACTCTGGGATTTGAGCAGTGGTTTATAACGTAGTTCAGCTCTCTAGGTCTTTGCTATGTTTCTTTGGCTCTGTTCCATGTACATGTAGCTCATGAATGCGGTAGGACCTTTGTGCATTCATACACACAATTAGGGAATCTCCCCCCACATTATTTCTCTTCTCTCTGAGATTTCCAAAGCATGCTCCAGCTTCCAGAGTTCTCCTTCCCAATTCCTCTGGCCAGAGAGATGGCTTTCTTCTTGGGATTTTAAGTGCATGTACTACTATGGCAATGTAATTTTACAAATGGAGATGGTCTCAGGACAGGGCTGGGAGAGGGAAAAAAGGGGAGACTTTTCCTTGTCCTATGACTAGAAATACAGGGTTTCTCTTGGAGTTTTTGCTAACTGCTGCACTCAGTATGTACTTCTAAAACCCAGCTTACCATTTGGTTAAAGCTGGATAATAAAAAGAAAAAAAATGGTAAGCTAAGCACTATACAAGCTATACAGGTTTTGACTTCCCTTCTCAGTTTGCCTATTACTGTTTACTTTTGAAAGTCTTTAGATAATTGTTTTTGTTTCTATCTAGAGGACTTTTGTTGTTGCTATTGTTTTGTTTGGCAGGTGGGGAGAGGGGTTGTTTTCGGATACGGCCTCACTCTCACCAAGGCTGTAGTGCAGTGGTATGAACATAGCTCCCTGTGGCCTCGACCTCCTGGGCTCAAGCAATTCCCTGCCTCAGCCTCCCACGTAGCTGGGATTACAGGGACGCACCATCATGCCCTGTTAATTTTTAACTTTTTAATTTTTTGCAGAGACAAGATCTTATTATGTTGTCCAGGCTGGTCTCTAACTCCTGGGCTCAAGCAACCCTCCTGCCCTGACCTCCCAAATTGCTGGGATTAAAGGTGTGAGCCATAGCACTGGCCTAACCAGGGTTTTAAGTTCTAATCAGAGAGGCTTACCCCACTTCTGGCTATCCAGTATGTTTTATCCATTTCCCAATTAAATTTCACCTAATGGTTTTACTACTCACAACTAATTGTTATCTAGAATCATTATTTCATTAGGAGTATGCACTGTGGTGAGTTTGTAAGCTGATCATTCTCCAGTGTTTCTGTTTGTCTGTTTTTGTGCTTGTTTTTGAGACAGAGTCTTCTGTCACCCAGGCTGGAGTGCAGTGGCACAACCTCAGCTCACTGCAGCCTCGATCTCCTGGGTTCAAGTGATCCTCCTGCCTCAGCCGCCTCAGCAGCTTAAGACTACAGGCATGTACCACCATGCCTAGGGCTAATTTTTGTGTTTTTAAAAGAGACAAGGTCTTGCTACGTTGCCCAGGCTGATCTCAAACTACCAAGCTCAAGCAATCCTCCCGCCTCAGCCTCCCAAAGTGTTGAGATTATAGGCATGGACCACCACACCTGAACTCCAATGTTTCTTAATAGCTACAATTCTTCTAAAGATATGCTTTCCCTCTTGACTATTTTGTAGTCCTGGAATATAAACTGTACAGAAAAAGATTAATAAATGGTTGACTTTTTCCTTTCACTTACCAATTATTTTCAGAATAATAAATTGGTGTCTATGAGGGATTTTTAAAGAATTATTATGAATTCTTAAATTCTTATATATTTGTGTATCTCAATCTACTATAATCATTACACTTTTTAGTATTCATTTATACTAAAATTTCTGTCTTTTTTTTTTTAAGAGACAGGATCTCACTCTGTCACCCAGGTTGGAGTATAGTGGCATAATCACAGCTCACTGCAACCTCAAACTCCTAGGCTCAAGTGACCCTCTTGCCTCAGCCTTCCAAGGAGCTGGGACTACATGCATGAGCCACCATGCCTGGCTTATATACATATATATATATATATATATATATTT
>NW_016806198.1:3383291-3387060 GCF_001698545.2 Rhinopithecus bieti
TTTTTAAATTAGTCAAACGCAGTGGTGAGATGAGGGGGGAAGAGTAGAACAAGGAGTTCAATCTGTAACTGACTGTGAACAATCAAATGAAATAACCCATTACCTTTAGACTAGTCACATTACACTTTTAAAACCTATTTTATGGGAAATTACAAATATACACAAAGTAAGAATAATAATATAATTAATCCTATATATCCAACACCCAGTTTCCACAATTATATCAACTCATGGCTAATCAATCTTGTTTCATCTATTTTGCTCCTTCCCTTCCTCTCCATTCTTTTGGATTATTTGAAGCAAATCCCAAGTACTGTATCATTCCATCTGTAAACAGTCCAGTATATTTGTATAAATTACAAGAGCTTTATAAAACATAACTACAATATCATTATCATACTTTAAGAAGTCAACAAAAGACAGATAAGACCTTTCTTTACATGCAAAATAACAAAACACCCTGAAAGAAACTATAAAAGTCTAAATATAAGAAGGCATACAACCTCTCAATTGACTGGAAGTCTCAACATTGAAAAACATCCAGTATCTCCAAATTGATTTATAAATTCTACACTAAGCTAGACAAAATCCAATCAGTTTGTGGTGGGTGGTGGGGAGGACTGCTTATAAGCTGAGTGCAGAATTTTTATTGAAATTCAAAGGACCATGAAAGCCAAAGTAATTCTGAAGAACAAATTAGAGTATTTAAACTATCAGATATCATGACTTATTATAAAGCTACAGTAATTAAAAGAGTATGGCAATGGCACAACAGACAGACCAACAGAATAGAGTCCAAAAATAAATCCATGAATAAACAGTCCCTTGAATTACAACAAAAGTATTACTGCATTACAATAGAGAAAGGATGATATTTTCAATAAATACTACTGGAACAACTGGACTTTCACACGGAAAATAAAACAAACTATGAGGCTTACATGTATCATACATAAACCTAAATGCAATAGTTTTAACAGTCAAGTTTATAGAAGAAAACATAGATAACATCTTCTTGGCTTTAGGGTAGGCAAAAATTTCCCTTTTTTTTTTTGAGACGGAGTCTCGCTCTGTCACCCAGGGTAGAGTGCAGTGGCATGGTCTCAGCCCACTGCCAGCTCTGCCTCCCGGGTTCACGCCATTCTCCTGCCTCAGCCTCCCGAGTAGCTGGAACTACAGGCCCCCACCACCACACCTGGCTATTTATTTGTATTTTTAGTAGAGACAGGGTTTCACCGTGTTAGCCAGGATTGTCACGATCTCCTGACCTTGTGATCTGCCTGCCTTGGCCTCCCAAAGTGCTGGGATTACAGGCATGAGCCACTGAGCCCGGCCACAAAGATTTCTTAAATGAAACATAAAAAGCAGTAACCATAAAAAATTTTGATAAAATGGACTTCATTAAAATTAAGAAATTATCTTAATCAAGATAAACTATTAAGAGTGAAGAAGCAAGTCAAAGACTAGGAAAGATAACTTCAATACAACTGAACAACTGAAATTATCTATTTCTGGGGGTAATCAAGACAACCAACTCAACAGAAAAATCAGCAAAACACATAAATAGTCATATCCCAAAAGAGGATATTCAAATGGTCCACAGGCATCTGAAAATATTCTAAGCCTTTTAAATGATCAGGGAATTATGAATTACAACTACAATAGACCTTTACTACACATGCTCCGTAAGAGCTAAAATGAAAAACACTAATAATTTCAAGTGTTGGTGAGGATGTAGAACAATGAGAACTCTTTGTACACTGCTAATAGGAACGTAAATTAATTTAACTACTTTTGGAAAACTAGGATAATCTCCTAAAGTTAAATATCCAAATACCTTAAGACTCAGCAATTTCACTCTTAGGTGTTTACCCAACAGAAACGTGTACACATGTGGACCAAAAGACACGCTCAAGAATGTTCACAGAAGTATTCTTCGTAACAGCCAATCCTAGAAACACCCCAAATGTTCATCACAGTAGAATAAATACTGACATATCCATACAATGAAGTACTTCACAGCAACAAAAGAAAAGATGAACCACTGATACATGCATCAACATGGATGAGTCATAAACAAGATTTTAAAAGGCTAGGCACAGAATTCAAAAATAGACAATACTAATGAATACTGAATGAGTCACATAATAGTTACCTTCGGGAGTGTGTAATAACTGTTAAGGGGCATGAAGGAGGCTCCTTGGTTGATGAAAATGTCCTATATCTTATTCTTGATATTGGTTAAATGGGTATTGACTTCATAAAAATTCATCAAAATGACACTCAGGATTCATGCACTTTATAATATGTGTGTTATAATTTGATGAAAGAGTAAAAAAAAGTTAGTGATACCATGTCAGTCCCTTGATTTTTTAAATTTAATTTTTTTTGTTATTTTATTTGTCAACGAAATTAAAAAGTCTAGTAAGTTCTACATCTGCCTGCCTCTTTGTGGGTACTAAAATTCATGTTCATGTTCTTTCTTAACACAATTTACTGAGGAATTGTCTTGGTATGTGGATCCTTCCCATAACAGAGGTCAACAGAAAGTCTAGCTTGAAGCTACAGTTATCCAATATTCACAAACTAGAAAATTCTAACACTACAGGTACTTCTTAGTGCAATTATAAATGATCAATTTTTCTTTATTACATTCCAGATCACTAGTTTCCACAGCTTCTATTTGGCAAAAAGAGGTTAAAAAATAACATCAACAAAAAAAACCACACAACTTGAGGCTTCACATCTAAGTTTAGTTTTAGCTGGAATTGAAAACATTCAGCAAATCAAGGCAATGTATCACAATAAGGGTGTTATAAGAATGAAATAAATATTAAATGTAAAGTGTTTGGAATATAATGCCTCGAACAAAGTAAACACTCAAAAATGTCTGTAATTATTAATACAATTCTAAGAAACACATGTAACAGACTCTTATTCTTGAATTTCCTTCAAAATATAATAAATATATGGTAGCAAAACCAGACCCACTTTTAAACAAAGCATTTTTATGGAGTTGAGAACAAAATCAATTTTTAATGAATCTGAACTGAATATATTAAAGCACAGGATCAGTAAAAACTTAGTAAATGTTACTCAAGAATTTTTTAAATTCTAAATTATACTTTTTGGTATTTAACTATGAACCTACAATTAAAATAACTGAGATAATCAGGAAAAATACTGGTAACAGAAAGAACTCATCTTTGCATTGCATTTTTTACATTTGCAAAGTTGTATTTCATTTCATCACCATATTACTATAAAATAATCAAACCTATTTTATAAAACAATTAAATCCAGCAAAGAATTGCAGAACAGGCCGGGTGCAGTGGCTCATGCCTGTAATAATCCCAGCACTTTGGGAAGCCGAGGCGGGTGGATCATGAGGTCAGGAGTTCGAGACCAGCCTGGTCAACATAGTAAAACCCTGTCTTTACTAAAAATACAAAAATTAGCTAGGTATGATGGCACACACCTGTAGTCCCAGCTACCTGGAAAGTGGAGGCAGGAGAATTGCTTGAACCCAAGAGGCAGAGATTGCAGTGAGCCAAGACAACACCACTGCAATCCAGCCTGGGCGCCAGAGCAAGACTCTGTCCCCATCCTCCCTCCGCCCAAAAAAAAAAAAAAATCACGGAACAAAGAATATTTATACTTGTGATCACATAATGATATGCCACCCAACAAAAAAAATTATTTTCAATAACAGTACCATCTTGTAAACAAAGTATATGTAAAAGCAGTTTGGAAAAAACGGGGGGGGGGG
>NW_016806198.1:3389359-3394572 GCF_001698545.2 Rhinopithecus bieti
TAGAGACGGGGTTTCACCGTGTTAGCCAGGATGGTCTCGATCTCCTGACCTCGTGATCCGCCCGTCTCGGCCTCCCAAAGTGCTGGGATTACACTACTCTTAGCTTGTGAGTTATACCAAAGAAGGCACCAGGCTGAGTAAATTTGGTGGTGTGCAGATCCCAATGAAGGCCTGCTTGTAAATTGGAGCTGCAGTCTGGCTCTTCTTTTACCTCAGTCAACTGATACTTTATACCTAAGGCCTGGCAGGAAATAATTCTTATTTGATTTTCAGTCATTTGCAAATCATCTTCCTTAAACTCAGGAAAAGATAAGTTATGATTCTTACTTTAGAGCACATGTTTGAGAAATTTCAGGAATTGCTAAAATACTTTACATCTGGATTTCAATTACTTTTCCCAATGACTAACTTTCTTACTCCTCATAAGAATGAAAATTCTAAAGATAAATAAAAGCTGCCACGTAGCAGATCATTCCCCAAGTATTTTTATAATTCCTTGCCCTACGCATCTACCAGGACACTGCAAATCCCAACCTACCATGATTAAGGGAAAAAAACAAAGACAGCATACCTTTGAGCTCAAAATGATGATTGAAGGTATCTAGTGCAACTCGCCAAGTTCTAAAGACTCATTTAAGAGGACTGTAGAATTATCCAAAGGCATCTTACAATGCGATAGAATCAGCTTCTGAGCTTCAGCAGCTTTGCAGGAACAAATAAAATTCTGTAAAAAAACAGCAGTTGCTGAAATAATGCTACCCAAATTTTAAGTAACATTATTATCTCTAGTATTTTGTTTCATCAACGTATAGAACATTTATTGCGAGCCTCCTCTACGTGCCAAGAATTGGGAATGTGTCAATAAACATATCAGATCTCATCAACCCCTCTGGGAACTCAACCTGTAGGGCAACCGTAAATGGGACAAAAGTTTGAAAATCACGATGCTGTGAAGGGAAAGCATAATAGAGATACAAACCAGTTTGCTGGGAATTGGTTAGAAAAGTTCTCCTGGGATGGGTGCGGTGGCTCACACCTGTAACCCCAGCACTTTGGGAGGCCGAGGCAGGCGGATCACTTGAGGTCAGGAGTTCAAGATCAGCCTGGCCAATATGGTGAAACCTCGTCTCTACTAAAATACAAAATTAGCCAGGCATGGTGGCACGCACCTATAATCCCAGCTACTGGTGAGGCTGAGGCAGGAGAATAGCTTTAACCCGGGAGACGGAGGTTCCAGTGAGCCAAGATTGCGCCACTGCACTCTCAGTTTGGGTGAAAGAGCAAGACTCTGTCTCAAAAAAAAAAAAAAAAAGGTTCTCCTAAAGGAAGAGAATTTAATGCAAGAATGTGTATGATCTAGCCAAATAAAGCAAGAGGGGAGAGGTGAGAAATAAAATTTTTTGTCCAAAGGGAACAGTGTGTTCAAACGGCCAGGCGTAGGTGAAAATATGACATTTGTGTGGAAGTAAAATAAATCCAATGTGGATGCCCAGAATAAAACAGAAAATGAGAAAGGACATTTCCTGAGACAAGATGGGCAAAGAAAGAAAGTAAAAGGTGAAGCAATTTGCCCTGAATCACACAGGGCTAAAGGCAGAGCCCATTGTAAACCCTTACCACTTGTCTGCAATATACTAGCCATTCTGACATTCTGAGCAGGAAGCTAAAAGTTCCTAGAGAGGATTTCAGGGGACTTTTGGAAGAGCCCAAGGAAGAACTGCCCTGGGCCAATAGTTGACCTTGCCATGGATGGATAAAAGAATCAACTGACCATCAAGGGTCCAATGTGCAGAATGAAAAAAAAGTCTCATCACAATTGTCAACTAATAATTAACAATTACTAAGCACTTTACTATGTGTAAAGCCCTGTTTTAAGCACTTGACATGTATTAATTCAATCCTCACAACACCACTATCAAGTGCTCTCATTATCCTATTTATCTAGTATGATTTTAATGACACAGTCTCATCACAGCTATTAATTTTCTTGTACTGACAAAATTCACAGAAATGTCAACAATACTTCTTGACACAATATTGAAAGCACTTTAGTTACTCTTCTATCAGAAAAGTAGTTTAAATATCAACAAAAAAAGACTTTAGAATATTAATTTGGTTCCTTTAGCTTTTCTAATTTAATACCACTGTTTTAGGTTCACATAAAAAACTGAGGGTAGAGATTTCCCATATACCCCGACTCCATTAATGCACAGCCTTCCCCATATCCAACATTCAGCACCAGAGTGGCACGTTTACTACAATTGACAAACCTACACTGACACATCCTTATCACCCAAAATTTATAGTTAACTTTAGGGTTCACTTTTAGTGCTGTACATTTTATGAATTTGGACAAACATAATGGCATGTATCCACTATCATATCACACAGAATAGTTTCACTGGCCTAAAACGCTCTGTGCTCTGCATATGCATCCCTCCCCTCACTAACCCCTGCACCACACTCATCTTTTATTACCTCCACAATTTTGCCTATTCCAGAATGTCATAAAGTTGGAATCACACAGTATGTAGCCATTTCAGACATTTAAGATTCCTCCATGTCTTTTGTGGCTTGATAGATAATTTCTTTTGGCACTGAATGACATATTTCATTGTCTGAATACATCACAGTTTAGCCGCTCACATAATGAAAGACACTTTGGTTGCTTCCAAGTTTTGGCAATTATTTAAAAGGATGCTATAAACTTCCACATAAAGATTTTGTATGGACATACATTTTCAATTCTTTGGTTGCTAGATCATATGGTAAGACTATGTTTAGTTTTGTAAGAACCTGCCAAACTGCCTTTCAATGAGGCTGTACCATTTTGCATTCTAACCAGCAATGAATGAGAGTTCCTGTTGCTCCACATCCTCACCAGCACTGGGTGTAGTCAGTATTTTGGATTTTCACTATTCAAATACGTACGTATCTCATTTTAATTTGCATTTCCATGATAACAGATGATATGGTACATCTTTTCATATGCTTCTTGCTGTTTGTATATCTTCTTTGGTAAGGTATCTGTCAGTATACCTGGCCCATTTTTTAACTGGTTTGTTGGTTAAAGCTGTTATGTTTTAAGAGTTCGTTGTGTACTTTGGATAAAAGTCCTTTATCAAATATGTCTTTTGCAAATACCTTCAAGTCTGTGGTTTGTCTTTTATTCTTTTGATAAGTACTTTCACAGAGCAGAAATTTTAATTTTAATTAAATTTTTTTCTAACATGGAATATGTCTTTGATGTGGAGGATAAAACTCGCTGCCAAACCCAAAGTCATCTAGATTTTCTCCTATGTTGTCTTCTAGGAGTTTTATACTTTTACAACTTACATTTAGGTCTATGATCCATTTTGAGTTAATTTTATGAAGGGTATAAGGTCCGTCAAGATTCACTTTTTTGCACGTGGACAGTTGTTCCAGTACCATTTGTTGAAGACTATATTTTCTCCATTGTATTGTCTTTGTTCCTCTGTGAACCATTAGTTGACTATGCAATAATGAATTGCATAACAATATTTCAGGACAGACCATATAGATGACAGTGGTCCTGTAAGATTATAAGAGAGCTGAAAATTCCTATTGTCTAGTGACTTTATAGCTGTTGTAGCCATCATAACATTGTAGTGCAAATTACTTTTAAATACATTTAGTGTAGTCTAAGTGTACAGTGTATATAAAGTCTATAGCAGTGTACACTAATGTCCTAGGCCTTCATATTCAATCAATGCTCACTCACTGACTCACCCTACGCAACTTCTAGCCCAACAATCTCCATGGTAAGTATTCTATATAAAGTACACCATCATCTTTTATACTGTATGTTTATGTTCCTTTTCTACATTCAGATACACAAACTCTTACTGTTACATTAAAATTACGTATAGTATTCACTACAGTAACATGCTGTACAGTTTAGGAACAACAGGCTGCACCATACAGCCTAGGTGCAGAGCAGCCTATACATCTAAGTTCCTGTAAATATACTCCATGTTATTTGAACAATGACAAAATCATCCGATGATGCATTTCTCATCTCAGAATGTATCTCTTTCATTAAGTGACACATGACTATACTGATCTGGATCTATTCCTGGGCTCTCTATTCTGTTCCACTGATCTATTAAAATATTTGTCTATGCTAATCTATTAAAATATTTGTCTATGCTGATCTATTAAAATATTTGTCTATGCTGATCTATTAAAATATTTGTCTATGCTTTCACCAATACCACACTGCTTGGTGACTGTAGTTGTAAAGTAAGTCTTGAAGTCAGGCAATGTTGGATCTCCAACTTTGTTCTTTTCTTTCAATTTTAAGTTGTCTATTCTGGGTCTTTTGCCTCTCCATATAAACTTATTGGAACCAGTTTGTTGATATCTACAACAAAGTGCAATTTTGACTAGGATTATATTCAGTCTACAAATAAAATTGCGAAGAACTGACATCTTGTTAATACAGTCTTCCTATCCATGAACATGTTACTTAGTTCTTGTTTGATTTCTTTCATCAGAGTTTTGAAGTTTTCTTTGTACATATTTTATATATATTTTATTAGATTTATACCTAAGAATTTATTTCAGGAGATATTAATGTAATGGTATTGTGTTTTTAATTTCAAAATTCCACTTGTTCACTGCTGGTATATAGGAACATAATCTACTTTTGCATATTAACCTTGTATCCTGCTACCTTGTGCTTATTGGTTCCAGTTTGTCAATTCTTTTGGAGTTTCTAAATAAACAATCATATCATCTTGCAAACAAAATGAGTTTTATTTCTTCTTTCCCAATCAGTATACATTTCATTTCATTATCTTATTGCATTAGTTAGAACTTCCAGTATGATGCTAAAAAGGAGTGGTAAAACGGGACATCCTTATCCTGTTCTTGATGTTACTGGGAATCTTAAGTTCTAGATTCTCACCATTATGTAAAACATTAGCTATAGTTTTATTCTCACATTCATAAAATACTTTTAATCTTCCATTCATATCCCAATACCCATACCTAATTCAGTGATGCTCTTTACTGCATTTAGGCTGTTATGTCCCCTTATCTCTTTTTAAAAAATTATTATTTATCATTCTGAGGCACAATTCACACACTGTATAACTCACCCATTTAAAACCTACGATTCAGTGTTTTTTATATTTACAGAGTAAACATAAATGTAAATTTATATTTACATTTATTTTGTATATATTTAT
>NW_016806198.1:3394586-3419785 GCF_001698545.2 Rhinopithecus bieti
ACTTTTTCTTTTTACCCCCGCCAAAATCAGATTTTTGGATCTCAGTTTCCTTAAAGTAGGGAGCACAGCCCTGTATTCGATACTATTACAGGGCAAAAAATACATATTAGATAAATATTTAATATGTATTATATAGTACATATTTATATATATTATATAATATATATTTATAAATGTAAAATTATATTTACATTTTTATATATATAATGTAAATTTTATATTTACAGAGTTGTGCAACTATCACTACAATCTAATTTTAGAACATTTTTATCCCTCCCCCACTTTGCTGAGCTGTAGATTTTTTGATAGATGTTCTTTCTCAAGTCGAAGAAGTTCCTCTCTATTCCAAGTTTTACAGTTATGGAGAGTTTTTTTGTTTTTTTTTTTGATCAAGAATGGGTGCTGGGTTCTGTCAAATGTTTTTTAAACATCTATTGATATGATCATACAATTTTGTTTTCTTTAGCCAGTTAATGTGATGGATTATATTAATTTCTTACATGCCTTGGATAAATCCCACTTGATCATAGCATATAGTTCATTTTATAAATATTGAATTTGATTTGCTAATATTTTATTGGGGATTTTTGCATCTATGTTCATAAGAGATCAATTGGTCTACAGTTTTCTTTTCTTGCAGTATCTTTGTCTGGTTTTGGTATTGAAGTAATACTGGCCTCAAAGAGTGAGTTAGAAAGTATTCCCTCTGCTTCTGTCTTCTCAAAGAGACTGTTACTATTGGTATAATTTCTTCCTTAAATGTTTGGTAGAATTAGAACTCACCAATGAACCATTCTCGGCCTGGTGATTTCTATTTTAAAAGATTATAAATAATTGTTGACTCAATTTAATAATACAGACCTATTCAGATTGCCTATTTTTTGCATGACTTTTGGCAGATTGCGTCATTCAAGGAATTGGTTCATTTCATCTAGGTTATCAAATTCGTGGGCACAGAGTTGTTCATAATATTCCTTTATATTTTTAATATAAATGGGAATCTGTTATGATTTCTACTTTCATGTCTTCTATTAGTAATTTGTGTCCTTTTTCCTTAGTCTATTGGAAGCACATCAATTTTATTAATCTCTTCAAAGAACCAGCTTTCGGTTTTGTTGATTTTCTCTAAGATTTTTTGTTTTCCACTTCACTGGTTCTGCTGTTTTGTTTGTTTGTTTTGAGATGGAGTCTTGCTCTGTTGCCCAGGCTGGAGTACAGTGGCATGATCTCGGCTCACTGCAACTTCCGCCTCCCGAGTTCAAGTGATTCTCCTGCCTCAGCCTCCCAATGAGCTGGGAGTACAGGTGGCCGCCACCATGCCCGGCTAAATTTTTGAATTTTTTGTATTTTTAGTAGAGATGGGGTTTCACTGTATTAGCCAGGATGGTCTTGATCTCCTGACCTTGTGATCTGCCTACCTCTACCTCCCAAAGTGCTGGGATTACAGGCGTGAGCCACCACAACCAGCCTCTGCTCTAATTTTTATTGTTTCCTTTCTTCTGCTTACTTTGGATTTAATTTGCTCTACTTTTTGTAGTTTCCTGAGGTAGAAACTTTGGTTTTAGATCTTTACTCTTTTCTAATATACATATTCCATGCTATAAATGTCCCTCTAGGCACTGCGTTTGTTGCATCCCACATATTTGGTTGTTTTCATTTTCATTTCGTTCAAAATATTTTTAGATTTCTCTTGATACATCAGTGTAGTGTGCAAAAAAAGATGAAAATAAAAAATTTTTAATAATAAATTAAATTTGAGAATCTCTGACCCATGTGTTAAGAGTGTCGTTTAATCTTGAAGTATTTGGGGATTTTCCAGCTCTCTTTCTGTTATTGATTTCTACTTTAATTATATTGTGGTCTGAGAACAGACACTGTCTGATTTCTATTCTTTCTAATTTGTTAAGGTGTTTTATGGCCCAAAATGTTGTCTCTCGTGGTGAGTGTTCCACATAGGCTTGAGAAGAATGTGTATTCTGCTGTTGTTGGATGAAGTAGACTATAGATGTCAATTACATCAAGTTGTTCAACAGCACTGCTGAACTCATCTATGTCTTTACCGGTTTTCTGCCTGCTAGAACTGTCCATTTCTAACAATGGGATAAAGTCTCCATTTTAAGAGCAGATTCATCTGTTTCTCCTTGCAGTTCTGTCTTTGCCTCACATACTTAGGTGCTCCACTGTTAGCTGCATAGATGTTTAGGACTACTATATCTTCTTGGAGAACTGACCCATTTATCATTATTTATGCAATGCCCCTCTTTATTCCAGATAACTTCCTTGCTCTGAAAGCTACTCTGTCTGAAATTAATATAGCTAATTCATGCTTTCTTTTGGTTAGTGTTAGCATACTGTATTTTTCTCCATCCATTTTCTTTTAATCTATGTATCTATATTTAAAGTGGTTTTTTTGTAGACAACATAAAGTTAAGCCTGGATTTTTCATCCACTCTGGCACTGTCTTTTAATTGGTGTGCTGAGATCACTAACATTTAAAGTGATCATTGATATAGTTAGATTAGTAGCTACCATATTTGTGATTGCTTTCTGTTCTTTATTCCTATTTTAGTCTTCCGGTCTTTTTCTGCCTGTTGTAGTTTTACATGATTTTATTTTCTCTCCTTTCTTGGCATACTTTTTCATTTTCTTTTGTTTTTTCACTTTTTTCAGTAGTTGCCCTGGAGTTCACAATATACATTTACAACTAATCTAAGTCTGCTTTCAAGTAACACTAAACCACTTTATGGGTAGTCCAAGTACCACATAATAATCCTAATACCTCCCTCCTATCCTTTGTATCATTCCTGTCATTCATTTCACTTTTACACAAGCACATATAATTGAATATACTGTTGATAATATTATTTTGGAAAAACCATCAGTTGAAAAGATCATGTTTTTCCTTAAGCCTGTTAATGTGGTGGATCACATTGATTTTTGAATATTTAACCTGCCATGTATCCCTAGAATAAACTCCATATGATTATTATAGTATAAGATTCTATTGTCCGGGCACGGTGGCTCATACCTGTAATCCCAGCACTTTGGGAGGCTGAGGTAGGTGGATCACGAGGTCAGGAGATCGAGACTATCCTGGCTAACATGGTGAAACCCTGTCTCTACTAAAAATACAAAGAATTAGCCGGTGTGGTGGCACGTGCCTGTAGTCCCAGTTACTTGGGAGGCTGAGGCAGGAGAATCACTTGAACCCAGGAGGCAGAGGTTACAGTGAGCCGAGATCACACCACTGCACTCCAGCCTGGGCAACAGAGAAACTCTGTCTCAAAAAAACAACAAAACAAAACAAAATGATTATTTTTTTATGTTGCTGAATTTTATTTGCTAATATTTAGTTAAGGATTTTTGTGTCTCTATTTACAAATAATATTGGTTTTTAATTTGTTATTTTTGTTCTGCCTTTGGTTGTACTATCAGGAAAATACTTGAAATGTTCCCTTCTCTTCTGTTTTCTAGAAGAGACTGTGTAGATTAGACTCTGCAGTGAAACCAACTGGGCCTAGAGATATCTTTTTGGGGAGTTTCAGAATTACAAGATCAATTTCCTTAATGATTATGGGATAGCAGTAGTAGAATGTTGGCTTTGTCATTACTCTTACACATTGCTGGTGGGAGTATAAATTGATATAAACTTTATAGAGAACATTATGTCAGCACCTTTAACAAAATTACAAATATTTTTACCCTTTGGTACAGAAATATAGGGGTTATAACCAGCATTTAAAAAATGAAACATGGTGGGGGTTGGGAGTCGGACTGCAGAACACCTAGTTACGGTAAAGGGTATTTCCTGAAACTGTTGTTTCAGATAACGTGTTTGAGTGTGTATGAGTGTACTAGGTCATATAATAAAATATTATTTCTTACTATGAGTTGTGGTCACAGAAGTTTGGGAGCCACTGTTTCAGCTTTAAAAGGATAACCTGAGGCAAAAATCATAAACTGACACTTAGGGAAGAGACGGTATAATGTCAGGATATGAAGAGAAAGTTAAAGAAAATAAGGCAGATAAGGAGATAAAGCAAACATGAGGTATGACATTACCAAGCTATGTAGAGCCATGAGAAAACTGGCCTATTTGGGGTAAATGCAGAGGAGAGAAGACGGGGAGAATTTATCTGATCAGTGCTAAAGAGACGTAAGAGATCCAGCAAAGATTTTCCCACAGGGTATTAATCCCTAAATAAAAATCCCAAATATTTATTGTTTTCCTCATGATACCATCTTTCCTTAAAAGGCTGACTGTAGACATTCACTGTGCCCAGACGTCAAAGAACTGTATCAGTGCTATGGTGTAAATGTTTGTGTCCCTCTAAAATTCTTATGTTAAAACTTAATCCCCAATGTGGTAGTATTAAGACATGGGGCCTCTGGCAGGTAATTAGGTCATGAGGGCTCCACCCTCATCAATGAGATTAGTGCCCCTTATAAAAGGCCCGAGGGAGCTTGTTGCCCTCCCTTTCCATCATGTGAGGACACAGCAAGAAGGCACCAGAATGAGCCTTCACCACGATATTGAATCTGCTGGCAACTTGATCTTGGACTTCCCAGTCTCTAGAACTGTAAATAATAAATTTCTCTCGCTTATAAATTAGTCAGACTAGATACTTTGTTACAGCAGCCAAAGGGACTAAGACAACCGACAAGTTATAAGAGGCAGTTCCAATGCCCTGGAATGACACTGAATCTCAGATCATCAATGAGTATCCTCATGTCAATACATCTTCTTCAAGCTAACCTTATATTCTGCCCCCCCATCTAATCCAACTCCTTTCAAAACATTCTCATACCTGTTTTCCTGGTTTCTACAGATGCTTATTATTCAAGTCCTGCAATTTTATTTTATTTTATTTTTATTTGATAGGGTTTTGCTCTGTTGCCCAGGCTGGAGTGCAATGGAGCAATCATAATTGACTACACCCTCAAACTCCTGGGCTCAAGTGATCCTCCCGCCTCAGCCTCTGGAGCAGCTAGAACTACAGGCACACACCACCACGCCCAGCCAATTTTTTAAAAAGTTTTTTGTAAAGACAAGGTCTCACTATGTTGCCCAGGCTGGTCTCGAACTCCTAGCCTCAAGTGGTCCTCCCGCCTTGGCTTCCCACAGCACTGGGATTATAGGTGCGAGCCACTGAGCCTGCAGTCCTGCAATTCTTTTTGTATATAGGATAGTTCTTTCCAAAGCAGGGCTTGTAATTCTCTTATGGGGCTGTGCTAAGACCCTGACTATAGTTATTAACCAGAGGATAACAAGTCATAGTAGAGGCAGATCTTAAGAATAAACGTCATTGGACCAGGCGTAGGCGTGGTAGCTCATGCCTGCAATCCCAGCACTTTGGGAGGCCAAGGTGGGCAGATCACCTGAGGTCAGGAGTTCAAGACCAGCCTGACCAACATGGTGAAAATACAAAAATACAAAAAGTAGCCGGCTGTGGTGGCACACACCTGCAATTCCAACTACTCAGTAGGCTGAGGCAGGAGAATCGCTTGAACCCGGAAAGCGGAGACTGCAGTGAGCAGAGACTGGCCACTGTACTTCAGCCTGGGCAACAGAGCAAGTATCTGCCTCAAAAAAAATAAATAAAATAAAATAAAATAAACATCCTTGAACAAAGCTCCTTCTTTGGATGGGATCACTGTACAGTCTTCAAACAATGATGACAGGAGGGGCGGCAGGGGGTCTTTCCTCTGCCAGAGAGAAATGGGATGTTTCTCCTTGCCGGGAAGCTTCAGCAGGAATTGTAGGATTAAAAATTCTGAAGTACAGGGATCCACTCTCTCCCTATTAGAGCACTGACTTAGACACAGAAGACCTGTCAAGGTTTGCATCTTTAGTCTTCTCTGCAGTTGTATCACCTTAATAATCCGATTCAAGGCCAACATTTTAGCATAGTCTTCCTGAAGCCAACAGGGTAAGATTCTGTTATCCTATAAAACTGTCATAGAAGCCCTCTGGGTTCCAGAGTATGCCTTACATTAGCAATTAGTTGTGCTAAATCTAACTACCCTTTTAAGGCCACCAAATCATCAAAAGCAACAACCTCATATCACAATCCTTAAAATTATCACTGCCCCCACACCAATCAAGTGAAGTATCTGTTTTCTCCCAACACCCTGACTTCTATGAGCCCTGCTCCCATTAATTACAGATGAAAGTTTTAGAATTATGATGTCAACTGTATCCAAGGGTCATCAACACCTCATTTACTAACAGCAACAGTTTTCCCTACTGTGCAGATGAACTGGTGAAAATTCAACTCCTAAAATATCATTATGAGGATCTGCTTTTGTAGTATGAACTACTCCTAGAAAACAACACCTGAGGAAAAACAGACTGCTGACACAGGTATCCTACTGCTTCAAATTTATATTAATTTTACAATATACATTTAAAATAAACAAATCCACAGTAGACATAAAGGGTTTTCTCCCTCCAAAGTATTTTAATACTAAGGTTCAGTTCTAACGAAACAAAGTGAGGTAATGTTAAACTCATACAAGCTACAAACTTTAGAGGCATTTTAAATACTCTTTCTCCCTTACTCCTTCAAAATTTTCCCAATTCTGTGACTGGAATTAATCTTCATAAATTCCTCTTCCCATCCCCTGCCTCCAGCACCAGCCCTCTTGAATCCATCCCTTGCTTTATATCAGAAGACTCTAACATTCATATTTGATCATGTCACTCAAATTCCCTGAGATATAAAAATTCTTCCCTATAACAACTCCTTTGTGAACTCCAGATTTAGTCCCCAAGGTTCAGCATTATCTCTTCCGAGTCTCTCATGATTTAACCCTTTCCATTTACTTGCTATTCACTACATACATCAAATTTTGTCACACCTCCAAGTTTATGCTCACTGTTTTTTCAGTCTACAATATTTTTACAGATATTCTCTTACAAAAGTGCAACTTTAACATTGGTAAAACGGTTTCTTTCTAAAATGTACTAGAAAAAAATTCAATTTTAAATGGAACTACAGTAATTTGTGTCCCTTAATTTATCTGTCACATAAATTCAAACTTCTATTTTTTTGTGTGTTAATTTTTGAGATGGAGTTTTGCTCTTGTTGCCAGAGCTGGAGTGTAATGGCATGATCTCAGCTCACTGCAACCCACACTTCCCAGATTCAAGCGATTCTCTTGCCTCAGCCTCCCAAGCAACTGGGATTATAGGCATGCGCCACCACGCGTCGCTAATTTTTTGTATTTAGTAGAGATGGAGTTTCACCATGTTAGTCTGGTCTTGAACTCCTGACCTCAGGTGATCCACCCACCTTAGCCTCCCAAAGTGCTGGGAATACACGCATGTGCCAACACGTCGGGCTCAAATTTCTATGTTTTACAAAGCTCACTTATACATTTTAGATGTGTGTTGGTGCTCTCCAAATTCTGATTCTTGCTACTGTTATACTGTAGTGGTAATGCCTCATGAATTACTGGCCTTCACAAGTATGCAAAGGAAATGGGCCTCAGACTCAGACATACTTGAGCAAATTATTCACTTTGCTTGAATTTCAGTTTCCTCACCTCTGAATTCTCTCTAAATACATCTACACATCTATGGATGCTATGCAATTTTTATTAATATCTTATATTGATTTATGTCCATATGGTATGCATATATGAGTGTGTATGTAACTAGACAAACTGATCTTAGTATTTACGTGGAAGAGCAAAAGGCTAAGAATAGCTACAGTAATTTGAAGAAGAAAATGGAGACAGCAGTCCTACAAATAATCAAGCCTTATAATATGGGTCTTTCAAAACAAAGATAGAGAGAAGATCAGAAATAGAGTCATACATATACTTAAAAGGCAGCATTATAAACAAAGAGGGAAAGAATGGACTATCCATTAATGGTACAGAGACAACAGGTACCCAAATAGGGCAAAAAGTTATACTGGATTTCTTTCTTACCACATGAAAACAAACTGCAAGTGCGTCAGACCCAAATATGAAGGCAAAACAGAAATTTTTAGAAGAAAACATACAATACCTTCATATCTATAGAGTAGAAAATAACTTTTAAAACTATCAAAACCTTAAAGGAAAACAAGCCAAGCACAAACTTTAAAATATATATATATTTGGCTTCATTCTAATTAAATCTAATTTTATTTTATTTTAACTTTTCTAATTACCAAAATATCCCATAAACAAATGAAAAGACAAATCAGACTGAGAAAATATACCACAGAAGATTAGTATCCAAAGTTCATAACAAGATACTACATATCAGTAAGAAAAAAAGATAAGACAAAAGATGTGAACCAGTAATAAACTATGTTTTTTTTGTTTTGTTTTGTTTTTTAAAAAGAAGCATAAAGAACCAATAAACATAAGAAAACATGCTAAACTTCATGAACAGAATAAGTAGTTGGAAAAATAGGTAACTTAAACAGGTATCTTACCCCTTAAAGAATAATAAGATTAACAGCCATACATTCTTCACCTAGATTCATCAATTGTTAACAATCTGCCACATCTGTACCCTTTCCACCATATATATGTATTTGTGAATGCACTTTCCCTCTCTCATATATATGCATGCATCTCCATATACAACATACAAATACGCACATGTACACACAGGCAGATCATGAGGTCAGGAGATCGATATCATCCTGGCTAAGATGGTGAAATCCCGTCTCTACTAAAAATACAAAAAAATATTATCCAGGTATGGTGGCGGACACCTGTAGTCTCAGCTACTGGGGAGGCTGAGGCAGGAGAATGGCGTGAACTCAGGAGGCGGAATTTGCAGTGAGCCGAGATTGTACCACTGCACTCCAGCCTGGGTGACAGAGCAAGATTCTGACTCAAAAAGACAACCGAGCAAATGTAAAACTCTCACTTGTGACCAAACAGTAGCTAGAGTATCGAGTCAACCCTCAGGGTACAGAACAGTCATCACTATTTATACCTTCTTGGTCCAACGGACCCTTTATGTTTTCAAGTCACTTTATGAATTATTTATACGAGAATAAAGGGATAATAAAAAAATTACTGACACTTAAAAATTAAACATATCACAACCAAATTTTTATGCCCTTTTTTGAGGCTTTGAAAATGTATCTACATGACATGGGTAATGTCCTCTGAATGCAACTGACTGATCATCCATGCATGAATCTGGAACATAATCATCTTGTACTGCTTCCAGGTTTCACATACATCTCTAATACCTCTCCAGATATATCTCTACATACATTTCAAATATATTTCTAATACTTCTCCAGATTTCTAATACATATCTCTAATTTCATATCAGCTTATCAGTATTTTGACTCTTCTTGCAATTTCATTTAAAAAAATTGAAGAATTTTTTGAAACCTTTGATGGCTTATAATTTTATTAAAAGTGGATACCATCTTTTTTTGCACCAAAACTGCAAAACATTCTTGTTTTTAAGCACCAATTAAAATGAGCAATCCAACAACTTTTTTCTTTTTAAACAATCTATTTCCTTCCAGTCACCTTTGTTACACGTCTTTAGCATTACAAACTGTTATCTAGTAAATTTTGGCATGCAAACATCATAAAAGATGAAAGAACACATCATTCTAGCAAAACAGGATGGTGTAAGGCTTATCAGAAAATATTCATACCTGGCCGGGCACAGCAGCTTATGTCTGTAATCTCAGTATTTTGGGAGGCTGAAGCAGGCGGATCACTTGAGGCCAGGAGTTTGAAGAGCAGCCTGGCCAACACAGCAAAACCCTCTCTCTACTAAAAATACAAAAAAAAATTAGCTGAGCATGGTGGCACCGGCCTGTAGTCCCAGCTACTCAAGAGGCTGAGGCAGGAGAATTGCTTGAGTCTGAGAGGCAAAGATTGCAGTGAGCCGAGATCACACCACTACACTCTAGCCTAGGCAACAGAGTGAGACTCTGTCTCAAAAATAAAATAAAATAAAATAAATAGATAGATAGATAAATAAATAAATAAATAGAAAAAAGAAAACAGAAAATATTAACACCTGTTAAATGACTGACTAGATAAGAATAACTATATTTTTATTTTTTCACTCAGAAATATAATTCTTCATGCATTGATTTCTGACTTTGAGAAAATTCACCTATTATATGAATAAGTACAGTCTGAGATTTTGCTTAATTTGCTTGACCTATTTTTATTTTTTTATTTTAAATTATACCTATTACTTACATTTGTGGTTCACACAAAATTTCTATTGGACAATGATGGCCCAGTGATTCACACGAAATTTCTATTGAATAAAGCCTGAAGTGCATTTATTTTTCTCTTTGCATTTATGTGCTGGTTTGTCAAAGAGGTGTGAAACATCTTCCTGTAATTTTTCCTCTTTGCCATAATGGGCAGAAATGAAAATTTCTAAATTCTCAACTGTTCCTAACGAAAGCAGAAAGCAGCCTACAATGATGATATCTCCAGACATATAACTTCTAGAAAGATGATATAATACTTTGGGAAATGCAAAAATCTTAAAAACAAACAAAAAAATACAATAGTGACAATTTATTTCCATATTCTATCACTCTCCTAGGTGGTTCCATCATTTTTCCATTTTCATATTATCTTTTAGGAGGGATGGAAATAATTGATGAGTAATATGTTATGAATGAAATGAAACAAATCTTAGTAATGAAACAAGTCTTAGAATGATGAATCGCAATCCTTAAAGCTACAGGAATATAAGCAATGAAAGATAGAATGAGTTTTATTCAGTTTTTAAAAAGAAAATCTTGGCTGCGCACAGTGGCTCACGTCTGTAATCGCAGCACTTTGAAAGGACAACATGGGAGGATCACTTGAGGTTGCGAGTTCAAGACCAGCCTGGGCCACATACCCTGTTCTTTAGTAAAAAAGAAAAACAGCCAGACATGGTGGCACACGCCTATAGTTAAAGCTACTCAGAAGTCTGAGGCAAGAAGATCGCTTGAGCCCAGGAATTGGAAGTTACGATAAGGTATGATCACACCACTGCACTCCAGCCTGGGTAACAGAGCAAGACCTTGTCTCTAAATAAATGAATAACAATTTTTTTTTTTTTTTTTTTGAGACGGAGTTTTGCTCTTGTTGCCCAGGTTGGAGTGCAATGGCACAATCTTGGCTCACTGCAATCTTCATCTCGAGTAGCTGGGATTACAGGTGCCCACCACCACGCCCAGCTAATTTTTTTTGTATTTCTAGTAGAGACGGGGTTTCACCATGTTGGCCAGGCTGGTCTCGAACTCCTGGCCTCAAGTGATCCACCCGCCTCGGTCTCCCAAAGTGCTGGAATTACAAGCATGAGCCACCACACCTGGCTAAATAAAAAATACTTTTAAAGTATATGTTACCTCTCTTCTTTCAAAGGCCTTTAAGAAAAAATGACAGTCAAGAAATTATTAGTCCTTCAATAGTTAGAACTATTTAAAAAAAAAAAAATTCCAGTGTGTACTGATGGTATGCCAAAGGTTAATAAGAAAATATTTAAGTATAGGTTGAGTATGCCTAATACAAAAATCCAGAATCATAAATGCTACAAAATATGAACCTTTTTGAGCAATGACATGACACTCAAAGGAGTATTTCAGATTTCAGATTTTCGGGATACTCAACTGAAAAGTATACTACAAATATTCCACAATCGGAAAAAAATATGAAGTCTGAAACACTTCTAATCCCAAGCATTTCAGATAAGAGATATTCAATCTGTAATAGGAAATTAACAAAGCATTTTCCTTGCCTGTCCTGTCAAACTGTATTTCAAGGTAGGTAAAGGGACCAAAGTACTAAGAGCTACTCCTTTAAAGAAAAATTTCAACTAAGAACAAAAGAAATTACATACACAGGCAAAAATCATCAACCCTAAAAACCATTAGGAGAAAAAGTAATGGTGAATTTCACAATGGATCATATTGTCACCAACTGAATTCACTGATCAATCTTAACATCTCTAACACTGGGACAACCACATATCATGATGTAATATGTAGTAACAGTACTACTTACAGAATATTCTTGTTAAGAGTCAAACTAGAATTTATGAACCTTTAGATCATACATTCTCAACAGCAGTAATGTCACATTCAAGAAGGCAAAGAAATCTTAAAACAGTAAATTAAGACAGTTTCTCATCCTCCAAATCACACTACTGTGTCTGCCCCCAGGTCTGGGGAAGAGGTGCAGTGTCGACAATACGGAAAAAAAAAAGTTCTAGGCTGGGAGCGGTGGCTCACGCCTGTAATCCCAGCACTTTGGGAGGCCGAGGTGGGCGGATCATGAGGTCAGGAGATCGAGATCATCCTGGCTAACACGGTGAAACCCCGTCTCTACTAAAAATACGAAAAATTAGCCAGGCAAGGTGGTGGGCGCCTGTAGTCCCAGCTACTTGGGATACTGAGGCAGGAGAATGGCATGAACTCGGGAAGCGGACCTTGCAGTGAGCCAAGATGGGGCCACTGCACTCCAACCTGGGCAACAGAGCGAGACTCTGTATCAAAAAAAAAAAAGTAATAAGTAAAATGACATCAAAAGGACTAAGAAAACGCAGAACGTGAAACATTATAAAGAAAAATAGACCCAGTTCCTTCAACATGGAGGGTAAAAAGACTTGGGAGTCTTTACTGTGGTAATCATTTTTAGAAATATACTTTAAAATATTAACAGATAAATAATATGTGGAATATACTTGAAACTAATATTAGAAGAGGGTAAGGAGATTAAGGTATAGATGAAACGAGAGGTGTTGAGTAAATAAATCACTAAAAGTAGGTGATGGGTATATAGGAGTTTATTTTTCTATTCTATATGCTGTTGTATATGTTTAAAACATCCTGTAAAAACAAAAGCAGGTTTGGGGCAGGTTTTACTTTCTTAGGATATTAGAGAGAACAAAACTATACAACACATAGCTTGCCCAAACATTTTCTATCAAAGGTGATCTACAAACTGATGTCATTCCTCTCCCAAATAATACCTTTTTTAAAAAAAGATTCAATCATTATATAGGCATGACTGAAAAGAGAAAACAGAATTTTAAAAGACTAAAAAAACATAACTGGCAGGTATATACCTGATTCAAATAAAGCAACAAAAAGGCATTTTTGAAAAAATCTGAATATGAACCAGGTGTTTTATGATATTAAGGAAGTATTATTAATTTTGTTAGGTGTGGTAATGATACTGAGATTATGAAAGAAAATATCAGCTGGGTGTGGTGGCTCACACCTGTAATCCCGGCACTTTGGGAGGCGAGGTGGGTGGATCACCTAAGGTCAGGAGTTTGAGACCAGCCTGACCAACAGAGTGAAACCCTGTCTCTACTAAAAATACAAAATTAGCAGGTCTGGTGGTGCATACCTGTAAATCCTAGCTACTTGGGAGGCTGAGGCAGGAGAATCACTTGAACCCAGGAGACAGAGGCTGCAGTGAGCCAAGATCACGCCACTGCACTCCAGCCTGGGAAACAAGAGCAAAACTCCATTTCAAAAAAAATAATAATAATTAATTAAACATATTGAAGTATTTAGGGGTGAAATGACTATTTCTTTCGCCCCCGCCCCCGACTGCCTTATTTTAAAGAAACTTGGGGAGTGAATGAGATGATGATGATGATGATGATGATGATGATGATGATAAACCCTCATGTTTGCCGCCTCCGCCATGCAGAAAGTCTGTGCAGATGAGCACATAAAAACAAAAAAGAATAAATCTGTAAGACAATGAAAAGAACGGAGAGAAAGTGTTTACAACAGATTTCTGGAGAACAGAAAGGAGACCCAAGTGTGTTAAGTTTAAACAGACCTAAGTGAAGCAGAGCCCAAAATCTACACATGAAAGGACTACAGTGAAGGTCGAAGTCAATCTTTCAGAGATTCTAGGCTCAGTGTTAGTAGGTAAAGAGGCTGAAAACAAGAGAAAGCTTCACCTGTTCTTTCTCCCTATCCCCTCAAAGACTAAGCAAGGGCCAATGTTACCTGTAGGTACAAAAAGTGAAATACTCTTTTTTTTTCTAAAGACAGTTAACAAACTGAACAGAAAGAAACTAGGTCTTCTGGTGTGAATATTTGTATCTGCAGAGTCCATTTCTATACGGCAGTTGGAAAGCTCCTACGCCTAAAAACAGGTTCCCTGATCTTTTGCCCTAAACCTAACTTGCCAGCAAACAAGAGATGCTCCAACTACGTACAAAGAGTTGCCAAACAGTCTTCTCATTCCAAGATGGCAATTAGAAAACAAGTCCACCACTACAATACAGGAAACCAACAGCAGCACCTAATATAATCAAGACAGTCCTTTAGCAAGAACCATGAACTAACAATAAGGATCCCCAGACATACAGGAAGAAACAACAGCTAGAAAAAGACCAAGATAGACATTATCTATTTTTTTAGATTTTAAGAGAGACAGTCTTACTTTGTTGCCCAGGCAGGAGTGCAGAGGCACAATCATAGCTCACTGCAGCCTCGAACTCCTGAGCTCAAGTGATCTTCCAGTCTCAGCCTCCCAAGCAGCTAGGACTACAGACATGCATGACCATGCTCAACTCATATTTTAATTTTCTTGCAGAGATGGGGTCTCATGGCCGGGCGCGGTGGCTCAATCCCAGCACTTTGGGAGGCCGAGACGGGCGGATCACGAGGTCAGGAGTTCGAGACCATCCTGGCTAACACGGTGAAACCCTGTCTCTACTAAAAAATACAAAAGCTAGCCGGGTGAGGTGGCTGGCGCCTGTAGTCCCAGCTACTCGGGAGGCTGAGGCAGGAGAATGGCGTAAACCCGGGAGGCGGAGCTTGCAGTGAGCTGAGATCCGGCCACTGCACTCCAGCCTGGGCGACAGAGCGAGACTCCGTCTCAAAAAAAAAAAAAAGAGATGGGGTCTCATTATGTTGCCTAGGCTAGTCTCAAACTCCCAGCTTCAAGCAATCCTCCCACCTTAGACTAAGAAGTATTACCAAGGAAATAGTAAAAGAACATTTTCCATAACTGAAGGGAGACACTTGCATTTCAACTGAAAGGACCTACTGAGTCCAGCAAAGAATGACAAAAACAATTCATATCTAAACACATAATTATAAAATTCCACAACTACAAAGGACAAAGATACTAAAGCTTGTCTTTGCGAGTGAGGGAAAGGATCATTTAGAAAGTAGCAAGACGGAGTAGCATCAGACATCTTACAATCTTGATGCTCAACAGAATAGACCAGAAACCTCTAAGTTGTAAGAGAAAATTAATTTGAATGTAAATTTCTACACCCAGCCAAACTATCAAGCAATTATGACCCAGGCCAAAGCTATTTTCAGACATGCAAGAATTCACAGTATTACAATGTAAGTACTCTGTATACTGAAGTTAATTTAAAAAACATCCAAAGCAGGATGTGGTGGCTCATGCCTATAATCCCAGCACTTCGGGAGGCCGAGGAGGGTGGATCACTGGAGGTCAGGCGTTTAAGACCAACCTGGCCAACATGGTGAAACCCTGTCTCTATTAAAAGTACAAAAATTAGCAAGACATGGTGGCAAACGCCAGTAATCCCAGCTACTGGGGAGGTTGAAGCAGGAGAATCGGCTGAACCCAGGAGGTGGAGGCTGCAGTGAGCCAAGATTGTGCCCCTGCACTCCCGCCTGGGAAAAAGAGTAAGACTCCATCACAAAAAAAAAAAAAAAGTAAATACGTTCCAGCTAAAAAGGAAGAATGCCATAAAAGAGGAAGATGTAGCACCTAAAACAGTAAATCCAACCAGAAATGAGGTCATGGAATATCTCAGAATGACATATATACAGCAGCTTACAACCTGTCAAGACTGAAAAAGGAAGTATGAGGGCTCTAAGGGTGATATCTCCAGGAAAAGGGATTCCACCTAACAGTTAACAGATATTATGATCCAAGCAGGAAAAACATCTGAGAATATGATAAAGGTATATATTTCTCTATCAAGAAAAAAAGACAATTACAAACTGTGGGAGGAAAAGATGAACAAAAAGTCATCTAGATACAAAGCAATCTAGTGGCATGATTTTGAAAAACTGATGAAGTACAAGAAGAAATAAATAAATATTTTATTTCTTGAGTTCCACTAGTATTACGACTTTAGACCACAGAAAAGAAAAATCACCCTAGCACAATAATTAAGTAAAGTGTAAGTGAGCTAAATCCTCATCTTTCTTAGTAATGAGTCAATAGATATAATTTGAAGTTGGTAAATCAAGAAATAAAAGCAGATCTCAACAACAACGACAACAGCCTAAGAGGCTCTACTGGAGAATTCTACCAATCATTTAAAAGAATTAACCAGGCCGGGCGTGGTGGCTCACATCTGTAATCCCAGCACTTTGGGAGGCTGAGAAGGGTGGATCACGAGGTTAAGAAATCCAGATCATCCTGGCCAACATGGCGAAACGCCATCTCTACTAAAACTACAATTAGCTGGGCATGGTGGTGCGCGCCTGTAGTCCCAGCTACTCAGGAAGCTGAGGCAGGAGAATCGCTTGAACCCAGGAGGTAGAGACTGCAGTGAGTCGAGATCTCGCCACTGCATTCCAGCCTGGTGACAGAGCAAGACTTCGTCTCAAAAAAAAAAAAAAAAAAAAGAAAAAAAAAAGGAATTAACCCAATCCTCCTCAAACTCTTCCAAAGAACTAAAACAGGAGGGAACATTTCCAAACTCATTCTAAAAGGCCACCATTACCCTGATACCAAAACCAAAGACACCACAAGAAAAGAAAACCACAGTAATAACCATAATGAATACTGATTTTTTAAATCTTAAACCAAATTCAACAGCACATTAAAAGGATTATATACCATGACCAAGTGGGATTTATACCAGAAATTCAAGGATGGTTCAACCCACAAAAATCAATTAGGGTAATACACCACATTAATAGAACGAAGCACAAAAACCACACGATTCCAATTGATGAACCAAAGCATTTGACAAGATTGAACACCCTTTCATGATAAAAACACTAAATAAATGAAGAATAGAAGGAAACTACCTCAACATAATAAACACCATATATGAATACCCCACAGCTAACATCCTATTCAATGGTAAAAGACTGATCACTTCTTCCAGGATTAGGAGCAAGTCAAGAATGCCCACTCTCATCACTTCTATTTAACACAGTACCAGAAGTCCTAGATAGAGCAATTAGGCAAGAAGAATAAATAACAGGCACTCAAATAAGAAAGGAAATTACTTCTGTATACAGATGACATGATTTATATGCAGAAAGCCATAAAGAAGAATCCACAAAAAAACTGTTAGCACTAATACATGATTTCAGCAAAGTTTCAGGATCCAAAATCAATACACAAAAATCAGTTGTGTTTCTATACACTAAAAATGACCAACTGGAAAAGAAAATTAAAAAAAAAAAAATCCCAATTTACTATAGTATCAAAAGAGGAAAGGCCAAGCATGGTGGCTCAAACCTGTAATCCTAGCACTTTGGGAGGCCAAGGTGGGAGGACTGCTTAAAGCCAGGAATTTGAGATCTTATGCCTATAAGAAAAATCAAAAAATTAGGCAAGCATGGAAGCATATACTTTTAGCCCCAGTTACTTGGGAGGCTGAGGCAGGAGGATCACTTGAGCCCAAGAGTTCAAGGTCACAGTGGGCCATGATTGTGCCACTGCACTCCAGCCTAGGTGACAGAGACCCTATCTCTTTAAAGAAAGAAAAGGGGTTGGGGGGGGTGGGAGGGTAGAGTGGATAAAATACTCAGGAATAAACTTAACCAAGGAGATAAAAGACTTGCACTCTGAAAACTACAAAACGTTGCTAAAAGAAATCAAAGAGAGAATACAAATAAATGGAAAAACATTCCATGTTTTAACAGTAATTAAACATTACTGTTAAAATGTCCATACTACCTAAAGCAATCTAAAGATTCAATGTAATCCCTGTCAAATTCTCAACGACATTTTTTTTGCAGAAACAGAAACAAAACCATCATAAAATTCACACAGAATCTCAAGGGACCCCCAAGTAGTCAAACCAATCTTGAAAAACAACCAAAAATTTGGAGGCCTCATACTTTCTTATTTCAAAACACACTACAAAGCAACAGTAATCAAGACAGTATGGTACTGACATAAAGACAGAGCTACAGACCAATGGAACAGAACAGAAATATACCCTTGCACATACCACCAAATGACTTGCGACAAGGGTGCCAAGACTACCCAATGGAGAAAAAAACAGTCTCTACAACAAACAGTGTTGGGAAAACTGAATATCCGCATGCCAAAGAATGAACACGATATACCTCTCCAAAATGTGAGAAGCCAAAATGTGATGTTATTAATTTTTTTACGATGACCTAAAAGTTTTGATCTCCAAATATTTTTTCCAACACTTTTTAATTAAGTATTTTAGATACATATTAGAATATTTTCTGCCTAGAAAGTAATTTAAATCATTTCACTGACTAAAGATTTTTGTGATTGTTCATAAATCCATTAAAAAGTGCTTGTTTAAGGCCAGGCATGGTGGCTCATGCCTCTGTAATCCCAGCACTTTGTGGGAGGCCAAGGCAGGTGGATCACCTGATGTCAAGAGTTTGAGGCCAGCTTGGCCAACATGGTGAAACCCTGTCTCTACTAACAACACAAAAATTAGCCAGGCGTTGTGGCACACGCCTGTAATCCCAGCTACTCGGGAGGCTGAGGCAGGAGAACAGCTTCAACCTGAGAGGCACAGGTTGCAGTAATCCCAAATCACACCACTACACTCCAGCCTGGGCAATAGAGTGAGACTCCATCTTAAAAAAATAAAACAAAAACAAAGTGCTTGTTTAAGATGTAGGAGAGTGGATACTTGTTTACTAAATTCAAGACACATTACAAAACTTTTGCTTTTCAGTAAACTCTCGATGTTTTCCTTTTTGCGTGTGTCGTAAAACATTTATAAAGAACCCAGTAAGTAATAAAATGTTTTGTACATTTGTTTGCCATTTAATCTAGGTTGTACTACCTTATGATTACCAGCACAGAAATAATTAATAACTACAGTTGTAATACGCAGTGAGTCAAGTGGAGCATCAATGGAACAATACCAAACTTGAAACGAGTGCTTATTCTACTCTCAACTATCACCAAGCCAATCCTCAAACTCTTCCAAAGAACTATATGCGAGAGAACATTTTCAAACTCATTCTAAAAGGCCAGAATTATCCTGATATCAAAACCAAAGATATCACAAAAAAGAAAGCTACAGCAATAAACCTAATGAATACTGATTTTTTTACTCTTAAAAAAAAAAAAATACTCGCAAACCAAATTCAACAGCACACAGTCTATGTGCTGCCATACTGCAGTATCTAATACTCCTGGATATTTTTATTATAGCAGCCAAAACTAAAATATCCATTTTATCCTTACATGCTAATAGACTCTAATCCTGACGCCTTGATTAGGTTTTCTCCACAGTATAAATACCCATCTAGCATATATTTAACTCACGAGTTTCTCATCTGGTTTCCTCAGTTAGAACATAAGCTCCCTGAAGCAGGGCTTTGTTCCCCAGCAAATAGAACAGTACCTGGCACTGAGGAGATGCTCAATATACACCTGTTGAATGAACAAGATAAAGACCACCATTAAAGGTATACTAAAAGACTCTAAAGCACTACTGAGAAAAATGAAAGGCCTAAATGAATGGAGAGGTATATTGTGTTCAAGGATCAAAGGACTCAATGTTGCTATCAATTTTCTTTAAATTAATCTATAGAGTAAATACAACCCTAAACAAACTCTCAGCAGCCTTTTCTGTATAAAGTGACAATTTTTTTTTTTTTTTTTTTTTTTTTTTTTTTTTTTTTTTTTTGGACACAGTCTTGCTCTATCATCCAGGCTGGAGTCCAGCAGCAGTCAATGGCTCACTGCAGCCTCAACCTCCTGGGCTCAAGCAATCCTCCCATCTCAGCTCCTGGGTAGCTGGGATCACAAGCACATGCCACCATGTCTGGCTATTCTTTTTCAATTTTTTTGGAGAGCCAAAGGCCTCGCTATATTGCCACTACACTCCAACCTGGTCAATACAGCAAGACCCCGTATCAGTATAAAAAAATTTTTTTTTTTGCTTCTTGATTGTGGTGGTTACAAGAATGTTTAGGTTTGTCAAAACTCAATCTGCATACTTAAATTGGGCAGATTTTAACATATATACATTACACTCCAATACAAATCAATTTTAAAAAACATACTACATCAAACAAAATACCTCAAGAACATGACATAAAACAGCTCATAAATATTGAGTATTCTGCACACCTTTAAAAAATAATAGGGGCCAGGTAAAGTGGCTCATGTCTGTAATCCTAGTACTTTGGAAGGTCAAAGCAGGAGGATCACTTGAGCCAGGAGTTCAAGACCAGCCTGGGCAACAAAGTCAGATCCTATCTCTGCAAAAATAAATGACAATAATAATAATAATAATAGGAAATTGTCTGCACTTAGGTTAAATGAACTAGTTTGAAGCAGGCCAATACTCTTGCTAAGAACAACTTAAAAAGCTAAATAAATTATGAAGCATGGGAAAGAAGGAGGTCTAAAATTACAGTGATGAGGAGAATCTTTTTTTTTTTTTTTGAGATGGAGTCTTGCTCTGTCGCCCAGGCTGGAGTGCAGTGGTGTGATCTTGGCTCACTGCAACCTCCAGCTCAGAGATGGGGAGAATATTTTAAGGGTATTTAGATGACCAGCATCTGTCTTTTCCCTGGGAGTATTTCCTAATTATTGCTTGGGCTAGAGGCTGAAAACTGAGGCCTGACCTGTGTAAAATATTGTTGCTGAGGAACACAGAAGCCAGGACAGCTTTTGGTGTTCACACAGGGCAGAAATAACAAAACTAGGAGACTAATTCTCATAAAAAGTTTCATGCAAGGACCTCAAGCTTAAGGGTGGTATCTCCCCTCAGCATATTTGCTGAATTTTAAAACCGTGCAGGGTAAAAGGCTACAAAGTTAACTAAAAAACTTTAAAAAGCAAAGTGAAATTTCCCACCTTTGGCATTGCTAAAGGGACAAGACCAACAGGCTTTGAAATGAAAGCCTTAGAAGATAACACCTGAAAAAATAAGGAAAAATAAGGATAACAAACTATTAAAATAGCAACCCAGCCTCCACATCATTTAAGATGATGGGCTCCTGATACGGGTTGGATGTTTGTCCCCTCAAAACTTCATGATGAAATGTAAATGTAATTCCCAATGTTGGAAGAGGGACCTGGTAGGAGGCAACCGGATCATGGGGGCAAATCTCTCAAGAATGGCTTAGTACCATCTCCTCAGTAATAAGTGAGTTCACACAAGATCTGGTTGTTGAAAAGTCTGGGACCTGCCCCACCTTGCTCTCTTGCTCCCACTCTTGCCCTGTGATGTACCTGCTCTCCCTTCACTTTCAGCCATGACTAGAAGCTTACTAAGCCTCACTATAAGGAGATGCCAGCACCATGCTTCCTATATACCTTGGAGAACCATAAGCCAATTAAACTTATTTTCTTTATAGATTACCCAGTCTCAGGTATTCTTTTATAGTAATGCAAACAGACTAATACAGCTCCCTAACCTATCTGCATAGAACTTCCCCTTCCCCCACCCCTCTCCCAACCCGGCAAAAAGTACCATTACCTGGTAATGCTTGCTTAATTTTTTTACTACATAATGCCTGGCATTCAATCAAAAATTATGAGACATAAACAAAACAATCAACAGACTTAACCTAATTGACATTTGTAAAATACTCCACCTAACAACAAAACACACATTCTTTTCAACTGCACATGAAGAACCCTTACCATGACAGAATATACTCTAGGCCATGAAATAAATCCAAATAAATTTAAATTTATCTCATCACAATGGAATTAAATTAAAAATAACAATGATCTCGGGAAAATCCTCAAATATCTGAAAAATATATAACACACTTATAAACAAACTATAGACCCAATAAGACATCAGAAAAGAAATTATAAAGTATTCTGAATGGAATGAAAATGGAAACATAATATATCAAAACCGGAAACAGCCAGGAGTGGTGGCTCACATCACAGCACTCCAGGAGGCCAAGGAAAGAGGACTGCTTGAACTCAGATCAAGACCAACATGGGCAACACAGTGACATCCTTGTCTTCAGAAAAAAATTTAATAAACTGTGGCCAGGTATGGTGGCTTACACCTGTAATCCCAGCACTTTGGGAGGCTAAGGCAAGTGGATTGCCTGACCTTAGGAGTTCAAGACCAGTCTGGGCAACATACTGAAACCCTATTTCTACAAAAAATACAAAAATTAGCCAGGCATGGTGGCACACGCCTGTAGTCCCAGCACTTAGGAGACTGTGGTGGGAGGATCTCTTGAGCCCGAGAGGTCAATGCTGTGGTGAGCCGTGACTGTGCCACTGCACTCAAGCCTGGGCAACAGAGTAAGACCCAGTCTCAAAAAAAATAAAATAAAAATAAAAAATTAGCCAGGCATGGTGGCACACGCCTGCAGTCCATGAGTGATCAATGAGCCCGAGTGATCAAGGCTGCAATGGGCCATGATTATGCCACTGCACTGCCTGAGCAGTAGTGAGACCTTGTCTCAAAAAACAAATAAATAAATTATAAACAATTAAAGGGAAGTTTATAGCATGCTTACAACAGAAAAGAAAAAAGGTCACAAATCAATGACCTCAGCTTCTATCTTAAGAAACTAGAAAAAGAAAGCAAATTAAACCCAAAATAAGCTGAGGAAAGGAAATCAAGACCAAGGCAGAAATAAGAAAACTACAGGCAGTCAAACTAAAAGTTAACTTTTCAAGAACCTCAATAAAATTAGTAAACTTCTAGCCAGACTAATCAGGGAAAAGGGGAGCAGACACAAATTACTAGTATTTGGAATGATACTAAATCTCTACAGGTTATACAGATATTAGACTCATTACACTTTCTACAGATAGTAAAAGAACAATAATAGACTATTATAAGCAACTTTTTGCCAATAAATGCAACAAGTTAAATGAAATGGATAAGTTCCTTGGAGAACTTACCAGGCATGTGAAGAGACAGAACAATACAACCATATGACCAATAACCAACAGAAAAACAAACAAGATAAACAGACCAATAGATGATGCCGGTATTGGAAAAGACAAGCATTTAAATAACTATAATTAGTATGTTCAAGAGAACTGGAGTCTGTTACAAGTCTATAAAATAAGATCAAAGGAATACTCTATAACTCAAAACCACAATGTAAAATTAAGAATACAAAAGATTAGTTTTGCCAAAAAGAGAAGATAGTTTTGGCATACTGGAAGGCAGGTCAATAGAAAATATCCAAACAGAGAAAAAAAAAATTTTCAACATGTGGAACATGATAATTACTTTTAATATATGTGTAATTAGCATCTAAAAAGAAAAAAAGGGGCAGAATATACGAAAAGGTGGTAACAGAACTTTCCAAAACTAAAAGGCATCCAGCTACAGATTCAAAAAACTCTCTAAACATAAAGCGACAAAGAAAACCACATCTGAACACATCATAGTCGAAGTGCTTTAAAAGTAAGACAGATAGTCTTAAAAGTAGCCAAAGAAAAATAAAAGACACATTATCCTCAGCAAGAATATAGCTAATACATTGCCTTCGATAAGACTGGTAGCTGACTTCAACAAAAAGAAAGGAAGACAGAAAGCAACCAAACATTCTTGAATGTGTTGAAAGAAAATAACTACCAACTTAGAACTTTATAGCCAATGAAAACACACTTCAGGCCAGCCACGGTGACTCATGCCTGTAATCCTAGCACTTTGGGAGGCCAAGGTGGGCAGATCACTTGAGGCCATGAGTTTAGAGACCTGCGTGGCCAACACTGCGAAATCCTATCTCTACTAAAAATACAAAAAAATTTAGCTGGGCATGGTAGTACACACCTATAATCCCAGCTACTCAAGAGGCTGTGGCATGAGAATCATTTGAACCTAGGAGGCAGAAGCTGCAGTGAGCTTAGATCAGCCACTGCACTCCAGGCTAGGCAACAGAACGAGACTGTATCAAACAAAACAAAACACTTCAAAAAAGGTGAAACTGTCGTGCATGGTGGCTCACACCTATAACCCCAGCACTTTGGGAGGCCAAGGTGGGAGGATCTCTTAAGCCCAGGAGTTCAAGAACAGATTGGGCAACACGACAAGACCCTTTCCCTACAAAAAAATTTAAAAATTAGCTGGGCATGGTGATATGCCCCTGTGGTTCCAGCTACTGAGGAGGCTGAGGTGGAAGGATTGCCTGAGCCCAAAAGGTTGAGGCTACATTGAGCCATGTTATTACCGCTACACTCCAGCCTGGGTGACAGAATGAGACCTTGTCTCAAAAAAAAAAAAAAAAAAAGGTGAAATTGAGATATTTTCAGAGAAACAAAAATAGAAAAAATCACTGATAGTAGGTAGGCCACTATCAAAATGCATAATATAGGGAAGTGACAGTATTATTACTCTAAAAATTGAAAACAACTTCAACGTCCAACAGAAAATTGATAACTATTACAGAGATGAGAATGTTACATACCTACTAAAAATAATCACATAGCAGAAAAATACTGACATGAAAGTATGTTGATGATTCACTGTTAACAGCTTGCACTACACTGGACTACATTATGAACCCATAACATCATATAAGTATACGTATACTTATGTAATGGCTAAATAAAATGCAGCAAGCAGATAGATAATCAAGAAGATTAACAACAGCCCTCTTGGTGGTAGGATCTCCAATGATACTGTTTTAATTTTTTTTTTTTTTTTGAGACTGAGTCTTGATCTGTTGCACAGGCTGGAGTGCAATGGCGTGATCTCTGCTCACTGCAACCCCTCCCTCCTAGGTTCAAGTAATTCTCCTGTCTTAGCCTCCCAAGTAGCTGGGATTACAGGCACTTGCCACCATGCCCAGCTAATTTTTGTATTTTTAGTATAGATGGGGTTTCACCATGTTGGCCAGGCTGGTCTTGAGCTCCCGACGTCAAGTGATCCACCCACCTTGGCCTCCCAAAGTGCTGGGATTATAGGCGTGAGCCACTGCGCCCAGTCTAAAATTTAATCTATGCTTTCTTAGTGTTTCCCAAGTTTTCTACATTAGGGATGTGCTATTTTTATAACTGGGGGAAAGAGAGGAGGGGAGGGGAAGGGAGAGGAAGGGAGGGCAGGGGAAAGGAGGGTA
>NW_016806198.1:3419868-3426031 GCF_001698545.2 Rhinopithecus bieti
GAGGGGAGGGGAGGGGGGAAGGGTCAAAGGCAACTTTTACATTAAACTATATTTTAATACAAATGATAAGTTCTTAGCTAGGGATATGGTCTAACCTTTATTGGTATATCCCCATTTGTGCTTTTAACTTTTACTTTAATACAAAAACCTGCCAATACGAATCAACCTGTACTTTCATGTTCCACTATTTGGACCTTGAGAGCTTGTTCGAAGGTTCTAGCAGGGGAGCGCAGCTACTCATATACCCTTGACCCAAGACCGGTCCTCCTCTATTAGGGATGGTTATCCTCTTCGACCAAGCATGCAGCTTCAGGAGGGACACACATGGAGCAGTGAGGGAGGAAGGGGATGCCTGCCGAGTCAGCCAGATGAGCTGAATCAAACCTGGGGATCAATGAGGTAACATGTCACAGCCAGATAGCCCTCACATCTCCTTTTCCACTATTTGGGATGAGAATTAAAAATGTTAACTACCTGAATATGAACTCTTTGAAAAGAAAATTAATATCCGTCATTATTAATGTAAAAAATGAAAATGTTTCTGAAAATGAAAAGCAAATTGTATCTGAAACAGCATACTTTAAAACAAAGTAATTCATAAAATTTCATTTTTCACAAGTGATTTCTTTCTGTAGACTTCTAAGACTTAAAATTAGCAGAATTATATCTCTGAAATATCCAACTAAAGTAATAACTCAGAGTTGAGACTATGAGAATAAATTTAAATAATTTAAAAAATGGAAAAAAACAGGAATCTCTTTATCCACCTATTTAAGTTACACCTAATAGGGCTTTTAACAAACGGTTGTAAAGCAACCTGTAAATATAAATGCCATTATGTAATTATGGTCAATTAGTAATAATTATATTGCTGACACGAGTGTTCTATAAATAATTCATATAACTCCATCTAGAATTTTTGATTCAAAAAAGGAGAAAATGCAACAGCCATTGGTGTAACGCCTACAAAGAACTTAAAAAATATTTTACTTTATGCATCTGTAAAAAACTATAAGGAAACAGATAAACATCAAAAGGTTTAGCTACAGTGTAGAACTTTGACTTTTCCCCCACAGTGTTGTTTTATTAAAATAGTCACAGCAAATAAATATTTTGACACAGCACTAAAAGTAAAAATGTGGGGAAGAGGTGACATAAAATACATGCTTCAACACTGAGATAAGAGGAAACAATTTTCTTTTAATATTAACACTGGCTGACATATTTGGTGGCAGACAACAGTTAACTGATAGGATTTAATTTCCAAATTTTTCTAGCAATCTTGAAGTGATTACAGAGGCTGTATTATAATTATTAAATAAAACATCAAAGGGTTCTTTCCAGTGGGAAAGCTTTAAAAAAAAACTATTGAAATAGCTCTCAGTCTCACAGATACCTGCTAAAAGAATGTAACAACTCCTTACATTATCAAGAGCTAAGATCTGAGCTAAGTTTCCTTTCTTAACTAATTAAAAGGTTGAGATACATATTCTCCCTCAAAACCCCATGCCTCTCCCCCACCAAAAAACAAAAACAAAAACAAACAAAAAAACAGCCAGAAATAGGCTCACCCTTACAAATCTTGTACGTAATTTTCTTCTAAAATTTGTCATTTTCTACCTTGTGTTATAATGCCTATGCTTTTCAGCTGGGCACGGTGGCTCACCCCTATAATCCCAGCACTTTGGGAGGCCGAGGTGGGCGGATCACCTGAGGTCAGCAGGTCAAGGTCAGCCTGGCCAACACGGAGAAACATCATGTCTACTAAAAATACAAACATTAGCCGGGTGTGGTAGCAGGCACCTGTAATCCCAGCTACTCTCGGGAGGCTGAAGCAGGAGAATCGCTTGAACCCAGGAGGCAGAGGTTGCAGTGAGCTGAGATCATGACACTGCACTCCAGCATGGGTGACAGAGCAAGACTCTGTCTCAAATAATAATAATAATAATAATAACAATAGTCTATGCTGTTTTAACCATACTAGATTCCACCGAAGGCAGGGTCAATTATACTGCATCTTTCTAGGTATCTCCCATAGTAAACAGTCTTTATCAATACTCTGAACTTTTTGCAAACTCTATCAGCTAAAAAGAATTAAGGTTTGGTAATTCTTTGCAACCTGGTTTAAAACAAACAACCCTCTGGAACTATTAGAGAACCAGAGAGATGGATGGAGGAGAGAGTAGTGCATATTAGTTGTTTGCTGTCAGTTAAGCAAAAGCCAGACCAAAGAGCCTCTTCTCTCCTTTTCCCTTCAAAAGCTAAATTTTATCCAAGTCAGTAACAGTGTCCCTTAGCTAAGGAGAGTCTGCTTAGGTTCACTTCAGAGAAGCTCAAGAGGCTGGTGTAACCTAGGAGGCTTTCGTAGGAGTCTGCAAGCAAGTACAGAAGGAAAAACAAATCAAAGTTTAACCCATACGCTATTGTTCAAGTCAAAAGCCAAGGAAACCCCTAAAACTTGGACTCTGAAGAGTCCTATAAAATTCATGTAATCCAAGTACTTTTTGGGTTTTGTTTTGTTTAAAAAAGGGTGTCAACTCTGTCACCCAGGCTGCTCTTTTAGAACTCCTGGGTTCAAGTGATCCTCCCACCTCAGCCTCCCAATTAGCTGAAACTACGGTGCGCACCACCCCATCTGGCTATTTTTTTGAAAAAAATGTTGTAGCAAAGAGGTCACACTATGTTGTCCAGGCTGGTCCTGAACTCCTGGGCTCAAGCTATTCTCCCACCTCAGCCTCTCAAAGTTTACAGTAAATTCAATCTATACCAGATAAAACTTACATCAGTATGACCTCCCTGCAAACTCTGCAAATGCCTCCATAACAGTTGGCCCCTCACTAGTGAAAAGATGAGTATGACCTACAGTCTATATTACATGTTAAGCTTTCTCACAGGCTCCAAGTCATGTCCCTGTCCTGCAGGTAATAACAGAGCCCATACTAGAGGCAAAATGACAAAGCACATGATCATTCAAAATGATTCTGTTTTCAAGACTGAAAAGGACATATTTGCTAATGCATAGAAAAATATCTATAAGATCATATAGTGATGCTAACAGTGACACCCTTCAGTCAAGGTATGAGTAGCTGGGCTCCGCAGATTCCTCTGGGGAGGAATGTGAGCTAGAAGTGGATGTAAAGGGGTTGTCACTTTTTATATACACACTATTGTTTTAACTTTTGATGAGCGTCAATTTACTTCTGTAATTTTAAAAATAAGAGTCCCGGCTACTCAGGAGGCTGAGGCAGGAGAATCACTTGAACCTGGGAAGTGGAGGTTGCAGTGAACTGAGATTGTGCCACTGCACTCCGGCCTAGTGACAGAGTGAGACTCCATATCAAAAAAAAGAAAAAAAAGAAATATAATTCAATTTTTTAAAAAGATTGAATAGACCCACATGGAATTCAAATGAAAAATAAGTGCCACTTTGCAGAAGTCTATCAGAAAAAACTACATATCAAACAGAAATAATACAAGTATCCTATCCTACAAAATAAAAAGGAATACTGGTAATATTGCAAAAATGCCCACAGTAACTGCAACCCATTACTCACTATTCACTATTTTGATTACACAATGTTAGTCACCAGGGGGAGTTTGAGGGTCCCCTCCTAAAATTATATCTCATCTAACAGCTGCCTGTGCAGTCTTAACCTCATTTAAAAAGTTTGCAACAATTCACAGTCCTAAAAAAAATGTTCATTTTGTACACTGTCTCTTTTTTCATGAGAAACAACCAGACAGACACACACACACACACACACACACACACACCCCAATTTACATTTCACCAGGGTTCATGTTTGATTTCCTCAAAAGAAAGAAAAGCTTCCCAATCTGAAAAGCAAACTAACCTGGACAATCAAGTTTACTAGCACTTTAAGGGAATGTTCACATACTCCTCACAATTGTTTGTCATGAAACTTTGGGATTAAGTAAAATTTTATCCACCTATGACTCCTGAAAAAAAGAGGAGGGGAAAACACAAACTACACTCTGAAAGCAGCATAATCCAGCCATAATGCCAAATGTAAACAGTCATTATATATTTTAGCAAGGCAAAATATAACTAAACATCTTTAAAAGATAAATGCCTGTGACCTCCGCAATCTTAGAACTTAAAGTGTAAATAGTCATAAAATATATCCCAAACATTCTTTTTAGTTGATTTTCCTAAAAAATATTAAAAGCAATCATATTGAAAATGACTCAGATCACCATAAATTAGGCAACAAAGATCACATAAATTATTTGGGGAGGAGGATTTTGTTTAACCCAGTTTATGAGTCCACAATATACACAAAAATTTGAAAACATGAAGACATACACATAATACATCTCATTTCCCACCATTCCCTCAGACTATTTCTCACCCTCCTCTATTACTACTAGTTTTCTAAATCCTCCCAGAATTTCTTTATATAAAGAGCAAACATAAATTTGTATTATTATACCTCGCCCTTAAGACATAACACACTATTCACAATGTACTACTTAGATCTTGCTTTTTTCTTCATAACAAATTTTTGTGATCTTTCCATGTTAGTACGCAGAAAGCTTCCCTATTCTTTTTTCATAACTGATTATGCCTAGCTTTAGAACATTTTCAGTCTGCTTTCTCCAGTCTAACCTTTTTTTTACTTCTTTTTATTATTATTATACTTTAAGTTCTAGGGTACATGTGCACAACGTGCAGGTTTACTACATATGTATACATGTGCCATGTCGGTGTGCTGCACCCATTAACTCATCATTTACATTAGGTATTTCTCCTAATGCTACAGGCTAACCTTTTAAGACATTCTGTTCAGCCAACTACTTAACACTGGAATTAATTTCCTTCCCCCAAGATTTGAAAACCAACCAGATTTGCGATGTCCCCAAGGGATACGTTTCAGAGAAAGCAACTCATTATCTAAATTACATCCTTTTAAGAACGTTTATTTTCAAACAGGTAGAGGGGAATATTGCACAATTTTCTCCTCTAATCGCTTAAAGCTACAAATCAGAATGCAATCTTCAAAGTAAAATTACCTTTCATTTGGGGGATTCAGCGTTATAGTCAAATCAACGACTGTAAAAGTTTCTTGTGCTTTTCTTCCACTGCAATTTTTTTTTAAATTGTTTAAAGAAGACTAGAAAGCCTTAAAGTCTAATAGCATGGCATTCTAATAGCAGGAAACCACAACCCGATTTGATCTTTCATCTGCCAGGTCAGAGACTGAGGCTTTTATCTTGCAGAATTAGGCTCACCTACCGTCAACAAGAGGACTTCTACAAAGCGACAAACACTTTCAAAGAATATAAACTCCGCGGCGCTGCGTGTAGGAAATTACACTCCAAGGGCCAGAGCCAACTCCAGAAAACCCAGCTTCACTGGCGAAAAGCAATCTACAAACGCCAGCGGGGGTGATGGGGAACGGGAAGCGCGGGTGGAGGAAAGAAGAGAACCCGCGCGCGGTCGCCGGAGTCAGACACTAAGAGCCGCGCGCTGCCCAGGGACGGAACCCCGGAACCACGACCACTTACGGAACCAGCCCGCGGGCGGCAACGGCGGCCGCTCGGACTGCGGACCGCGGCACGCGGGCCGGGCGCCGGGAGGGTGGGGGTTCCCCGGAGGAGCTGGCCGCCCCGGCGCCCCATTGGGCGCTGCTCCAAACGTGCCCGAGTGGTGACAGGA
The DNA here is from genome assembly GCF_001698545.2 of Rhinopithecus bieti. Classification (NCBI taxonomy): domain Eukaryota; kingdom Metazoa; phylum Chordata; class Mammalia; order Primates; family Cercopithecidae; genus Rhinopithecus; species Rhinopithecus bieti. The sequence goes on from NW_016806198.1 coordinate 3,425,549, forward strand.
ATAAAGTGGGTCACAAGGCCTAGCGGGTCCCCAGCGAAAGCGCTCTCGGCACCCAGTCCCCGGCTTTCCCTGCCTCCCAGTTGCTGGAATCAGCAGCAGCTCCGGGCGCCCTCAAGCCACCCGGCCCCGCCGTGCACCCCATTCCCGCCCCTGCCCCGCAGGTAACCCCAGCTGCCCCAGAGGGCCTCTCAGGCAGGGCGGGCCTCCGCCCCAAGTCCAGGGAAAAGACACACTAGAACAAGACGCCAAACTTGGGCTTCAGCTCCCGCCTTCCCCACCCTTGGCCGCCGCCCCCCGGCCCCACACAGACCGCCCCCCGCTCCCTCCCCTTCCCCGCGCCCTCACCGTGTGGCTTGCGGCGGCTCCGGCTTCTTCCCTCCCCCACCCAGGTCTCCCGCTGCGGTGACTTGGAACCACTACTCTACCCGTGTCCAGGAGGCGCCGCGACTCCCACCTCCAGCAGCACCTGGGGCTGTGAGTGGC
>NW_016806198.1:3426320-3434323 GCF_001698545.2 Rhinopithecus bieti
CCACCCACCCCCCCAAAAATTCGCCGCTACTGTGGCCAGCTCCTCCTCCCCCTCCCTTCCCCTCCTCCACCGACCGGGAGCGCGCATGCGCCGCCGACGAAGCCAACCGGCGGACGGCAGGCCCTGGGCCCACCGGGCGGGCGCCACTCACCGGGAGCGCTCACGGCGGCGGCCAGATTTCCTTCGCGCTCTCGCTCTCCGGGGTTTCCTTTTTTAAAACGGCAGCCGCAAGCCGAGTCAGTGATTGCGCCCCCTCCCGGCGCATGCGTCGTCAGCCACCCCGCGGGCTCCGACGGCCGGCGGAGGCTCTGCGCTCGCCCCTCCCCTCACTCTCCCTTTCCCCGGCGCGGCTCGGTGCGCATGCGACTTGCCCAGTTAGGCAGCACGGAGCCGCGCCAGGGATCCCGGACGCCCGACAAGACTCCCGCTCCCTTGGGCCGAAACCTGGCTCTGCAGGCGCCCAGTTCCCTGCCCCGGCCGGGAAGGGCGCCGGTTACTAGAAAGCCGGGGAGGCGGGGCCTGGTCGGGTGGAGGGCGCGGCCGGCCGGCGGAGCGCTAGCCTTAGGTCCTGGAGGCTCTTTGGCTTTCCCCCCGTATGCCGGGGGCGAGGAGGAGGAGGAGGAAGAGCTTCCTGCCGGATGAGGGATCCGGAGGCCAGAAAGGGAACCCGCTCTCCCTTCCAAACCAAAACACTGCAGACGCCAGGTTAGATTTTTCGGGTGTTGGCAGGAGACTTTTTCCCCCAGTGGCATCACTCGCGTTTCTTCTGGTGCTGGGAGAGAAGAGTTGAAGAGGCGCCTGGACCGCCAGTGACATCCTCTTCCATCTGGAGGAGCGAGGCTTGGGTTGCTTCTTATTGGTGGGTGGGTCTGGGGAGACAGGGCATGCGCCCTGGGCCGGAGGAGGGAAGCGAAAGGACGTCGGGATTTATTTGCTCATTTGGAGATTTTTTCCCCCGGCCTTTTATAAAAACCAAGTGACAGTATGATGGAAGATGGGGAATGAAGCATCAGAAATAAACCAGGACCCTAATTTGCATGGATTTCCTCGTTGCAACAACGTGTAACTACTACGTATCTTGGGGAAATGACTTCCCTTGATGCGTTAAGGCACTCTTGGTCCACAGGGGAAAGCACATTTCAGTGCTTCTACTGGAGAAGAGATCTTTACAATCTTAATTCCTAGTAATTCCTATGTTTTAATGAATATCCTTTGGATTTGAAATAAAAAGCCATCTTCTTGTTTCAAAAAATACATTTTACTTTTTGGCTATAAAATCCTCCCTTTAAAGTAACATTCACCTCAGTAAACATTTTCAGTTCTTGCTGTATGCTCCGGGCAAAAGAACATCAAACTGAAGCACTTATTCAGATACTTGATCCTTCACCTAAGGATTTTTCTTTCAGGAGTGGGAAAACATGATTTGTTAATTGACCCCATCATATAGCAGAAGATATTTTGGTTGACATTTTTGCCTGTTCAGCATTCATTCCCTATTCTGATAATTTCCTTTGAAGAACTATCATTTATCCACTCTCAGTCCACATGATCTGAGCAGGACACGGGGGGAAAGCATATTTGAGTTTAATCCTCTGTTGCAAACTACAGTTCCTAAGAAAGGTTTTACCTCTTTACCAGTGGGCTTAAATCTGGGAGAATGGAAACCTGAAGCCATCTTTCCACACGTGAATTCTGAGAAAGAAAGCAACATGGAAAATAAGCAGATTTGAAGACAGAGGTTTGGCCTAAACACATGTTTGAGGCCCTGAAACAAATGTGGACTAGATTCCTCTGGAAATTTCATTAAACCAGTCAGTAAATTCTTGCATCTGTTTTATTGCTTAAACCAGTGAGAGGTTTTCTCTCACATGCAATCAAGAGTCCTGACTGACAAGAGGTAGGTAGGAAGACAGGAGGCAAAGTTAATAGTACTGATAAGTTAGGTTGCAGCCAGACGAGAGGGTTTGAATGCTTTCCCTAGGATGGATTTTTGAATTTTATTCTAGAGACACTGATCCCTCCTTATAGTCCCCATCATCTAGAACATATTATCTTCAAAAATACCTTTGCCCTTTTTACTGATTTCATTGTCCTCTCAGTCACCAAGATCAAACCATGTCCATCTTTGACTCCTCTCTCTCTCATTGTATTTAATTATTTACCAAGATAATCCCCTGTTTTTCTGCTTAGTCCTCTCTCACTGCTTGAACATTTCCCATGGTTCAGTTTACAGCTTCTCCTTTCTCCCAGATTCTCTCCAAGAAAAACAAAATGTACTGGATATGTTTTTTTTGTTTCAAGACAGAGTCTTGCTCTATTGCTCATCTGGAGTACAGTGGCATGATCTCAGCTCACTGCAACCTCTGCCTCCCAGGTTCAAGCAATTCTTCTGCCTCAGACTTCCAAGTAGCTGTGATTACAGACTCCCACCACCACGCCCTGCTAATTTTTGTGTTTTTAGTAGAGATGGGGTGCCACAATGTTGGCCAGGCTGGTCTTGAACTCCTGGCCTCAAGTGATCCACCCGCCTCAGCCACCAAAAGTGCTGGGATTACAGGCGCAAGCCAGTGTACTGAGCCTGTATTGGATATTTCCAATAGCTTTTCCAACTTCCAGATCCCACATTTTCATAAAACAAAAATCCTGCCTCATAGTTTCATAGATCCTAAATTTATATTCCATAACCTTAAACATAATTTCAGATACTCTGTTCACTCTTTCTTGTGAACCTTGCTATTATTTAAACTGAGTATTTTCTTAACTCCTCTGTCAACTGATTTCCCCCAGTTGGTAGGCAATGTATCATAGTGGTTAAGAGTACAGAATCAGGATCTAAACTGCCTGCATTTAAATCATAGCTTCACAACTAATATCTGCATGACTTCAAGCAAGTTATTTCTCTGTTAATTTCCTCATCTGTAAAATGGGATAATCACAATCCTATCTCATAGCATAACTGAGACTGTGTGTGTGTGTGTGTGTGTGTGTGTGTGTGTGTGTGTGTTTACTTTTATCTGGTACATAAGAAATCCCATAGAAATGTTGGCTATTCTTGTCAATGATGTTCCTTTTTGGGTAATTTTCATATCTCTTTTGCTCTAATTCTTGCCCTAACTCCTATGTCACTCTGTCAGTCACAAAGTCATATCTGCTCTTTCATAGTAACTCATCCATTCATTGACATTCCTAGTTTTACTACCATGCTTTAAGGTGAATTGGAGAACAGGAAGCTTTAAGATATGCTTAATACGGAATATAAGGTTAAGTATTTTTTTAAAGCTTGCATAGTTTATTCAGTTACTCATATTCTTTCTAATCCCTTTAAAATGGAACTACAAAATTCTGCCTCATACTTGAGGTAGTATTATAGACTTTGTGGTCAAAACTCTTGGCTTAAATTCTGACTAATGCTGAGAGATAGTGAGCAACTCAAGTAACTCCTCTGAGCTTCAGGTACTTATCTGTAAAGTTACAAGAATAGGCATTTCAGAGAACTGTGATGATCAAGGATAAACTGCTACATAAAGGTTAGATGGTCATCTTTAAAGGTTGTTAATCTTTACAATTTCTTGTTGGAACCCTAGGAATAGTTGAAATGACTCACAGATGTTTTAACTCCAGCCTTTAGTTCTCTCCTGGGCTCTATACACACATGTCCAGTTATCTACCTGATGTCTTTTCTTCTGTATCACAAATATCTTGGATGCTCCCTTCAATCTATTCTCCACAGAGCAGCCAAATTATTTTGAAAATATAAATGAAGTCACGTTATTTTCTTCTAAAACCCCTTTTATCATTTCCCATTACATACAAATTCCTAATTATGGTCACAATAACCTGTTTGATCTGGCCCCTCCCTACCTCTCCAACCTCATGTCTTACCATTTTTTTCCTTTTCCTGTAACCCTCCAACTGAGAAACTGCCTTTCATTTCCTTGCTAATTTCTCTCTGCTCTCAGGCTTTCAGGCATGCTGTGCCCTTGACTGGACCCTTCCTACCTTTTCTCATGGCTGGCTCCTTCTCAATCATCACATCTCAAAGATCTAACTACCCTATTTAAGGAGGTCTCCTGCCAACATCCCACCTGCCCTCCCACCACCAATAATATGCAAAGTTATTCTCTTCTATTGTGTCCAGTTTCCCCCATAATACTTACAAGTTTAAATTATGTATATATTAGTTATATGTATATATTTGTTTTCTTATAAACTATTTTCCCTACCACCACAAGGTAAACTTCAGAAGGGCAAGAACCATGTTGTGTAGCATCCATTTCAATACCTGAGGTGAGCTAGGTACAGTAGCACATGCCTGTAGTTCCAGCTGAGCCGGGAGGATGGCTTGAGCCCAGGAGTTAAGGCAACATAGCAAGACCCCATCACTAAAATAAATTAATTAAAATTTAAAAATAAAAACCAGGTTGGGTGTGGTGGCTCACGCCTGTAATCCCAGGACTTTGGGAGGCCAAGGCAGGCAGATCACTTGAGGTCAGGAGTTTGATACCAGCCTGGCCAACATGGTGAAGCCCTGTCTCTACTAAAAATACAAAATAATTAGCCGGATGTGGTGGTGCATGTCTGTAGTCCTAGCCACCTGGGAAACTGAGGCAGGAAAATCACTCGAACCTGGGAGGCAGAGTCTGTAATGAGCCCAATTCGTGCTGCTGCACTCCAGCCTGGGTAACAGAGCAAGTCAGTCTCAAACAAACAAAACAAAACCACCAAGGCCTGAGGTGAATGAATGATTTAATGAGTGAATGAAATGCCAGAAAGAAGATTTTCAGGATCATCTTTATCCTAAATTATGACTGTAGGCAGATTATTGTCAAGGGGTAGCCTTAGTAATGTGCATGAAAGTGTGTCCGGAATTAATTCCTTCTGGTGGGTTCTTGGTCTCACTGAATTCAAGAATGAAGCCGCGGACCCTCGTGGTGAGTGTTACAGCTTTTAAAGATGGTGTGTCTGGAGTTTGTTCTTTCCGATGTTCAGATGTGTCCAGAGTTTCTTCCTTCCGGTGTGTTTGTGGTCTCACTGACTTCAGGAGTGAAGCCGCAGACCTTCCCAGTGAGTGTTACAGCTCTTAAAGATGGCGCGTCCGGAGTTGTTTGTTCCTCCTGGTGGGTTTGTGGTCTCGCTGACTTCAGGAATGAAGCCGCAGACCCTCGCAGTGAGTGTTACAGCTCATAAAGGTAATGTGGACCCAAAGAGTGAGCAGCAGCAAGATTTATTGTTAAGAGTGAAAAAACAAAGCTTCCACAGCGTGGAAGGGGGCCCAAGCGGGTTGCTGCTGCTGGCTTAGGTGAGCAGCTTTTATTCCCTTGTTTGGCCCTGCCCACATCCTGCTGATTGGTCCATTTTACAGAGCATTGATTGGTCTATTTTACAGAATACTGATTGGTGCATTTACAATCCTTTAACTTGACACAGAGTGCTGATTGGTACGTTTTTACAGAGTGCTAACTGGTGCGTTTACAATCCTTTAGCTAGACACAGAGCGCTGATTGGTGCATTTACAATCCTTTAGCTAGACACAAGAGTTCTCCAAGTCCCACCCAACCCAGAAGCCCAGCTGGCTTCACCTCTCAAAAGCACAAAGGAGAAACAAACTAAAATCAGTCGGTGAAATATGATGTGACTAATACTGTTCTAGTGATTGAATACTTGAGAACCAACAAGAATATGTAACACTAATAGGTACAGCTAATACCTGTATAAGAAGATGCTGACTGAAATCTAAAATAAGGAACAAGTGCATGAAGTACCTCACCTTCTAAAGAGCTGCCGACATTTGGGGTCAGATACCCACTCCTTCACCCAAGGATAAAAGTTGGACAAAAAGGGATCTACATTGGCCAAAACCTCCAACTCTCTACTCTCAGACCATATAAGCCCAACACTTGGCAAGAGGAAAAACACCTGCGAGAATCACTGAAGCCAGGTTCTTGGTGTGTACTATGGTTTTTCCTTTCCTTTTTATGCCTTACCCTACCCCAAGTGAACAAGACTCCAACAGAATCAGCTAGGTGACTGTGAGGGAGGGAGAGTGGCATCTGATTTACTATCAAACTTGCTGATATTGCCTTGTACCTACATGAAACAGTAAAAGAGTTGGAGAAATAGCTGGCCAGGGAGTGGGCTAAATAAAGCAATCTACAACATCTACCATGTGGTGTAGCAAGGATACCAAGGATGTGTAACTTTCTCATGTGTCAATTGATGCTGTGTGGAAAATGCTGTTCAGGTTTGAACCATCTTGATACCCGAAGGGGAAGGAAATTCTAGTAGCAGGAGGCTGAATTTACTTCTAGGAGAGGAAACTAAGAGAGTTAGCAGAGATAGAGCTAAGACTGGTCCATCTCTCATGTCAATCAACGGACTGTGCAGTTGGGAAGTTGTTTCGGAGTTTCTAGGAGAACTCAGTGTGCCCCATTAAAGAGTGAACATTTGGATGCAGTATTCATTGTACAGTTAAGGGAAATTTATCCCTTTCATCCCTATTCTCTCTCCCAGTCCCCAACAGAAGAGGGATAGGCCATGAAAGTGTTACTGGTAGAGGGTCTTGACTGCAAGGTGTCCAAGTTCTTGGTGTTTTGAACAAAGAATTGGACAAAACGCCCAGCAAAGTAAAGACAGAATAAAGCAACTAAAGAATGAAAGCAGGGATTTATTGAAAATGAAAGTACACTTCACAGTGTGGGAGCAGGCATGAGCAGTGGCTCAGAATCTTCTCTGGTCCAAATACCCCTCTAGAGGCTTCCCATTGGCCACTTCATATCATGAAGTGGTGGCTTGCAATTGGTCTGATTGGTTGCCAAAAGCAACCAATCAGAGGCTGAGGTGAAGTTACAAAGTTGCAAAAGAACCCTCAGCAGGCAATCAGTCTGATTGATTGCGGACAGCCAATTTCCCATCTGCCAGGCACAAAAAGTGGGGGTTTGCAAAGTAGCCTCTGGTCCTTGTGTTACTTAGGCATGGAAAGTTAGGGTTTTCCTTTAAATCTAGTTCTAGGAAGTTGGTGTGAAACAGCCTTAGGTTCCCTGCCTCCAGACCTTATTCTCCTGCCCCAAAAGGAGAGGGAAAAACTGGTTAAAAACCCCACCTTTCATCTTCAGAGTTCCTTAAGTCACAAGTTCAGCCAGAGAATGTTTGCTTGGAACTGAGACAGACTTAATAACACACACTGTGGAATGGGTAAAAGAAGATGCTCAGGTTGCCTTTAAAGGATTTGTTGCCTAGTGCTTCTTGAATTTTAATGTGCATATCACCTGGAGATCTCATTAAAATGAAAATTATGATTCAGTTAGTCTGCGATGGGGCCAGAGATTCTGCATTTCTAACAGGCTCCTTAGGAATCCTGCTGATTCTAGGACCACATTTACCACATTTTGACAAAAAGGGCACTACAGAGAAGGGAGATTCAATAGAGCACAGTTGGCAAGAATAGACAAAAATATTAGGATAAAATACCAATTTTTATAGATCAAAAAATGACTGAATATTGGCAATTAAAAAAACTTTGTACCCCATTGAATATTCATTCAGTAAAATGGAGAACAATATTACATATTAAATAATTTCTGCATATCCTGACAAATATTTTTACCCTAGTCAAATGAGAATGTATACATGAAGCAGTGTATGGAAGTACTAGTGACCTGTGTTGGTAGGCATCAATCAGTCCTTGCTAAAAGAATGTGTGTGTGCGTATGTTTATTGTGGCACTATTCACAATAGCAAAGACTTGGAATCAACCCAAATGTCCATCTGTGACAGACTGGATTAAGAAAATGTGGCACATATACACCATGGAATACTATGCAGCCATAAAAAAGGATGAGTTTGCGTCCTTTGTAGGGACATGGATGCAGCTGGAAACCATCATTCTCAGCAAACTATCACAAGAACAGAAAACCAAACACCGCATGTTCTCACTCATAGGTGGGAACTGAACAATGAGATCACTTGGACTCGGGAAGGGGAACATCACGCACTGGGGCCTATCA
>NW_016806198.1:3434749-3476241 GCF_001698545.2 Rhinopithecus bieti
AAAAAAAAAAAAGAATGTGTGTGTGCACTTTGCTAAAGAGCAGGGCTGGAATCACAAGCAGCCAGTTCTAACATGATATACTTTTATTATTTTTAAATGGTAGTCTTCAGAACTGTTTGTGCGTAAAAACTTACTGCCACCTGGTGGATCTGAGTTAAGACAAAGGGAAATAGATATCTTTTAAAGCTCTCCTAAATAATATTATTATTTCATTATTTTAACTTTAAAAGAAAACAGATAAATATGTATTTACTTTTTAAAAGACTTCATTTAGGGGGATTTTCTGCATTTGGTTTCAACTGGAGGGGAAAATAATGTATATGAAAGTTATTTTGATAAATATGGTTATATGCATTAGATGGCATTAGAGTTACATTGTAACTATAGAAGATGGCTCTTCCTTTCATTTCCACAGCTGTTTTTATCCTGAATAGTAACTTACCCATCCATTTCTGGAAGGTTCAGGAATTTGATAAATAAAACTAGGTAATTACCTCTCTGACATGTGTGTGTAATGCTACAATAAAGACCACTGTGACCTCTCTGAACCTTCCTCCATCTAGTCTCAAGACGTATATTTACTATCTCAGAAGAATTTTCCTAATCCTTCCCAGAACTAGATCAATTGATTTTTACCTGGTGAAATAAATTCTCATTACCTTACTCCTTCCACTTCATGGTTCTCTGTAGCCTCTAAGATCCCTAAACCCCCACCAATAGCAAGAGCCTTTTCTTGACTCAATCTTCAACTGCCTCAATTCTCACCAATTTATTTTTGTGATCTAGGCATTTAAACCTAGTCTAGATTCTCTCACAAATATCAGTGAACATCCATAATGAGAATTATGGATCACGAATATAAATAAAGTAGAAAACAATCTGTTACTGAACTATTATATGCTGGATTTACCAACCTTTCCTCTAAAAGTGATGTTCATTGTTACGCCAAGATGAAACATCCTATAGGCCTTCTGCAGTGTACTAATGTATATTTTCTCATGATGAATTATTCTGTGATTACTGTTAAAACATAGGTCATCCTACAATATAGTTTTCTCACCTCTGCTCAGGATTTAGAAACTTACATGGTGTAGTGTTCTAATGATTCTATAGTTTAAATATTAATGAGAATACTCAGTAATTTTCTAACTTAATAGTAACTACTCAGAACAATAATAATGAATACAGATATTTTTTATGTACTTCTCAAAATCTATTAATTGCATTATGCTATTAAGTGGTTAATGTTTTAATAGGTAAGAGATTTCTAAGAAAAGCTTTATGGTCATAAATTTAAAACTTTTACTTAAGTCTAGATTTTAAAATGTGTTGACTTAAATAAAATTTCATGGTTTTCTTTCATTGCTTTCATTCGTAGTTCTATTTGGAAATGAGTAAGCAAGAAAGGTCTTGTAATATTTGTGTTTTTGTCCAACATGAGTTAGAGAAAGGATAAACCACAGAAAAATACTAAGGGCTTAATACAAATTCTGTTTTGTTTTGTTTTTTGTTTTGTTTTGTTTGAGATGGAGTTTCACTCTTGTTGCCCAACATAGAGTGCAATGGCACGATCTTGGCTCACCGCAACCTCTGCCTCCTGGGTTCAAGCAATTCGCCTGCCTCAGTCTCCGGAGTAGCTGAGATTACAGGCATGTGCCACGATGCCCAGCTAATTTTTGTATTTTTAGTAGAGACGGGGTTCTCCATGTTGGTCAGACTGGTCTCGAACTCCCGACCTCAGGTGATCTGCCCACTTTGGCCTCCCAAAGTGCTGGGATTACAGGCGTGAGCCACCACGCCTGGCTGCCAAATTCTATTTTTCTCAGAGGCAATGAATATTCTGAAATGCCTGAAAATTTTAAAATGACATATATGCCATAATTCTAATATAAAAATGAAAATAAAATAAATCTGTTTATGAATTTTCTGATCCATAATTATAAAAGCAGTCATAAGTAAAACATTCACTACATATATACTAAAAGCTATTTACTGAATATTTCTCTCTATTTGGTATCATTATCACTGTTGGAGCTATCACTGTCATCATGAATAGAAGTGTTTCTAATTGAAGATACCATCATATCTACAATGTCTTTTTGGGGGTTTTCTTCCAAATCAGTCTGTATTGCTCCAACTTCTGCTAGCTTCCATTCAAGTTCTGTAATAAATAACCCATCATTAAGTCAGTTAAAAATCTTGAAAAAATGCATAGTTTTTCATCTATATGAAATAGGAGTTGACTCTTAGTAATATTACCATGGAAATGATGATATATTTATAGTTTTTTTTTTCTTTTTTCAGACAGAGTCTCATTCTGTCACCCAGGCTAGAGTGCAGTGGTGCAATCTTGGCTCACTGCAACCTCTGCCTCCCAGGTTCAAGCGATTCTCATGCCACAGCTTCCTGAGTAGCTGCAATTACAGATGCATGCCACCGCACCCAGCTAAGTTTTGTATTTTTTAAGTAGAGTCAGGGTTTCATCATGTTGGCCAGGCTGGTCTCGAACTCCTGACCTCAAGTGATCCCCCTACCTCAGCCTCCCAAAGTGCTGGGATTACAGGCGTAAGCCACCACGCCCAGCCTGATATCTTTAGAACCGGTTGACAGTAAAAGTGCTACAATATCAAAATACACATTGGATACAGCAAAGTTATACTTAAAGGGAGAAATTATGGTTAAACTGGTTCTTAGTCTGTTTTGTGATAAAAGAATACCTGAGACTTGAGTAATTTATAGAGAACAGAGATTTATTTCTTATACATCTGGAGGAGGGGCCTACATCAGGTGAGGGTCTTCTTGCTGAGGTTATCCCATGGCAGAATTCAAGTGAGTTAGAGAAGGTGAATGAGAGACAACAAGAGAGGGCTGAACTCACTTTTAAAACAAACCCATCCTCATGACAACAACCCCACTCTGCAATAATGACATTAATCCATTCATGAGGGCAGAGACCTCATGACCTAATCACTTCTTAAGGTCCCACTTCTCAACACTGTTGCATTGGAGATTACTAATTTTGGAGGACACATTCAAATCATACCATTCCACCCCAGCCCCCAAAATTCATGTCCTCTTACATGCAAAATACATTCATTCTATCCCAGTAGCCCCCAAAGTCTCAACTTGTTCCAACATCAACTCAAAAGTCCACAGTCTCATCTAAATCAGATACAGGTAAGACTCAAGACACAATTCATACTGAGGTACACTTCCCTCCAGCTGTGAGCCTATAAAATTAAACAAGTTGGCCAGGTGTGGTGGCTCACACCTGTAATCCCAGCACTTTGAAAGGCTGAGGCAGGCGGATCACCTGAGGTAAGGAGTTTGAGATCAGCCTGGCCAACATGGTGAAATGCCATCCCTACTAAAAATACTAAAAAAAAAAGAAAAGAAAAGAAAAGAAAACATTAGCCGCGCACAGTGGCAGGCACATGTAATCCCAGCTATTCAGGAGGCTGAGGCAGAAGAATCGCTTGAACCCTGGAGGCAGAGGTTGTAGTGAGCCGAGATGGAGATCGTGCCATTGCACTCCAGTCCGGGCAACAGTGCAAGACTCCGTCACAAAAAAAAAAAAAAAAAAAGGAAAAGAAAAAGAATGAAGTGAAATTTTAATAAATGGTGTTGAAACAGTTGCATTTTCTTACAGAAAAAAAGTAGATACATTCCTGATATGGTTTGGCTATGTCTCCACCCTAACCTCATCTTGAACTGTAGTTCTCATAATCCCCACATATTGTGGGTGGGAGGTAATTGAATCATGGGGGTTGTTACCTCCATGCTGTTCTCTTGATACTGAGTTCTCACCAGATCTGATGGTTTTATAAGGGGCTTTTTCCCCACTTCACTTGGCTCTCATTCTTCTCTTTCCTGCTGCCATGTGAAAAAGAACATGCTTGCTTCCCATTCTGTCATGATTGTAAGTTTCCTGAAGCCTCCCCAGCCAGCTGAACTGTGAGCCAATTAAACCTCTTTCCTTAATAAATTACCCAGTCTCAGGTATGTCTTTATTAGCAGCGTGAAAATAGACTAATACAATTCCTTACATCAAATCATACACAAAAGAAAAGCCCAATGTTATTCAAGACCTAAGCTCAAAAATAAAAATTTAAAACTCTTAGAAGAAAGTATAGAAGAATATATTTTCACCTTGGGAATACAGAAGGGTTTTGAAAAGAAAGCACAAAAGTGCAAAATAAAGAAAAGATTAATAATTTTCACTATGCCAAATCATAACTTTTATCTGACAATCAAAATGAAATGATAAGCCGTAACTGGTGAGAATATATTAGTAATACTATAAAAATAGTATCCAGAACTTTACACACACACTCATGCACACATACCCACTCTTACAAGTCAATGAAACAACATATGCACACATACACACTCTTATAAATCAATGAAAAAAACACAAATGACAAAATGGGCAAAGTATATAAACAGGAGAGGAAATCAGAATGAGCAATGCATATGAAAAAATCCGTAACCTCACTTGTAATGAGGGAAATCCAAATTTAAACAACGAAATGATACCACTTCATATCCATCAGATTGACCAAAAAACCAACAGTCTAAAATTAACAAGAAGTGGAGAAGATGTGGGTAGATCTTTAAACACAGATGGAAGGATAAATTGATACTTCCATTTATAGAGCAATCTATCAACTATCAAGTTGAAAATGTGTATACCCTATATTCCCACAATTCTCCATATATCCTTGAGAAATTTTTACAGGTGGACACAACAATGGTCACAGCAGAATTGTTCATAATGGGAAAATTGGAAACAACTCACATTTCTCACAATAGGGGAATGATAAATTGAGGAATAGCTGATTATAGAATGCTAGACAGGAGATAAAGTTATTGAATCAGACATATATGAAATAAACGAGATTCTGAATACTATGATTGAGATTTTTAAAAAAGCAAGTTGCAGAATGATACTACAATATAATGCCCTTTATTAAATACTTTCGATTTTGCAATTAATTATTCCTTCTATTTCTATAGAAATACTTAAAGCATAACAATATAGACCAGATAGTTTCTTTTAAAATTAAAAATAGAATTATCATATCATCTAGCAATTCCATTTCTGTGTATATTCCCAGAATAATTAAAAATGGAGATAAGCATATTATTTGTACACACATGTCCATAACAGCATTATTCACAATAGCCAAAAGGTGAAAACAACCTAAGTATCCATCAACAGATGAAGAGCTATGTGAGATATACTTAAAAAGGAAAAAAATTCTGATAACATGCTACCACATGGATGAAACTTGAGGACATTATGCTAAGTGAAATAAGTCAGTCACAAAGGACAAATACTATATGATTCCACTTATATGAGGTATCTAGTGCTGTCAAATTCATAAAGACAGAATCTTAAAAAGGTGATTGCCCGGGCTGAAGCAATTGGAGACTGAGTTTTTGTTTAATGAGTACAGAGTGTGTTATGTAAGACAAAAAAACTTCTGGAGATGATGGTGATGGAATGTGAATGTGCTTAATGCCACTGAACTGTATGCTTAAAAATAGTTGATGGTAAATGTTATATTACGCATATTCTACTACAATGTTTAAAATACACCAATAAATTTCATTGATATCTCCCTCTCAAAAAAAAATTAAATAAATAAAGGGACGAGATACACACTAAATTCGTGATAGTTTTTGCCCCTAAGGAAGCAGGGAGGGGAACAGGACTAAGTATGAAATACAAGTAACTTCAACTTTATCTGTAATGTGTTTTTAAAAGATAAGCAAACAGGCCAGGCATGGTGGCTCATGCTTGTAATCCCAGCACTTTGAGGGTCAAATGTGGGAGGATTACTTGAGCCTAGGAGTTTGAGACCAGCCTGGGCAATATAGTGAGACCCCATCTCTACTACAAAATTTTGTTAAAAAAATAGTTAGGTGTGGTGGCCGGCACCTGTAGTCCCAGCTACTCAGGAGACTAAAGTGGGAGAATTACTTGAGCCTGAGAAGTCAAGGCTGCAAGAGAGCCATAATTGTGCCACTGCACTCCAGCCTGGGTGACAGAGTGAGATGCTATCTCAAATAAACAGTTGAAGCAAGCATAAACAAATGTTCACATTTGTTACTTTTGGTAATTACTATGGTCCTGAATGTGTCCCCCCAAAATTCGTATGTTGAAATCCTAATCCCCAAAGTGATGGTATTAAGAGGTGGGGACGTTGGGAGTGATTAGACCATGAGGGCAGAGCACTCTTCAATGAAATGAGTGAACAGAGAGGCCAAAAGGAGCTTGTTTGCCCCTTCCACCACGTGAGGTCAATGAAGACGTCACCATCTATGAAGAACAGGTCCTCACAAAACACCAAATCTGTTGGCGCCTTGATCTGGGACTTCCCAGCCTCCAGAACTATGAGATATTAATATAAAGTTTCTTGTCTATAAGCCACCCAGTTTATAGTATTTTTATTATAGCATCCCAAACAGAGAAGACAATAATGATTTCATGAATGCTTACTATATGATTATTCTATGTATTCTTTTATGTACTCTTATGTCGTTAATTTTTTTAATTAAAAGAAAAGATCCAAGCTACAAAACACGTGGTAAAACAAGGAAAGGCCTTAGAAGACTAAAAGAAAATGGAAACTTCTGGAAAATTAAAGTGTCAGAGGTCTCGGTAAGGCCAAAAACAATTTTGGGAGACTGACAGAGTGAAACAATACCTATTGAAACCAACTGGCCAGGCGCAGTGGCTTACCTCCGTAATCCCATCACTTTGGGAGGCTGAGAAGGGCAGATCTCCTGAGGTCAGGAGTTCAAGATCAGTCTGGCCAACATGGCAAAACCCCATCTCCACTAAAAATTACAAAAATTAGCTGGGTATGGTGGTGGGCACCTGTAATCCCAGCTACTTGGGAGGCTGAGGCAGGGAGAACTGCTTGAATCCGGGAGGCAAAGGTTGCAGTGAGCCGAGATCATGCCACTGCACACTAGCCTGAGTGACAGAGCAAGGCTCCATCTCAAAAAACAAACAAACAAACAAACAAACAAAAAAAAAACGAACAAAAACTGAAAACAGTCATTCATGATGGCTTTAACACAGTGGTGAGAGAAAATGATTTTTAGTTTTGTAAAATAGAGTTAAAGCACTGCCAAAAAATGAATATATCAAAGAAATGACCTTAGGAAGTAAAACAAAGAAGATAAAATAGAAAGTCTTGTGCTGTGTACTAAGAAAATAAAGTAATAGGAGGCATGGTCCCTGCAATTTTTAGGAAGATAAAATTCAAAGGGAACTGATTCATCAACAAAATTAGATATCATGCTAGTAAGTGAAAAGTAAGATGCATTAAATATACACTATAGAAATTCAGTAGAGAAGAAAAAGATTATGAATTGGTTCAATATTACATAATGCAGTAAATAAAAATTGAGCAGACTCATGTAGGAATAAAGTTTGGATATGGAGAACAGAGAAAGGTAGAATATGTTAGGTACAAGCAGAGAATGTGTAAAAAAGTGTGATGGCACAAATGAGTAACGTATATTTAGTAGTGGCTGAAGACCAGCCTAGTAGTGGCTGAAGACCAGCCTAACAGGAACAGAAACTAGAAAGCACTGAGAAATATAGTTGGAGAGGTGGGTGGACATTCTAAAGGAGAAGATTCTAAATTTTTAACTTACTTGAGACAGAGAACTATTAAGGATTTTAAGCAAGGGGCTGTTATTAGAGTATTACTATAGGAAAATTAATCTGGAGGCATATAAAAAGAGACTAAAAGCAAGGAAAAAACCTTGGTACTAAGGAAGAAAACTTTCAGGATACTTGTTAGTTTCTGGATGTTTTCACCTATCATTTTTATAAACAAAATTTGTAACATTACCTTCCAGCTTGAGATTTATCCCTCCACATTCTATAATTCCAATGAATTTGGCTTCTATCTGACCATTTTTATAAACAAAAATTGTTGGTAAACAATTGTCATGGTAGTGTTGAATACAGCTATTCACGATGGCTTTAACAAATTTAGCTTCTGGAAACTTTCTTGCTAGAAGACTAAGATGCTGGTTAACCAACAAACACATTGGGATGCTAAAAAGAGAAACAGTACACACAATCTAATAAACGGACTATTCATCTCAGTCTAATGAAATAAGTAAAATATCGCCATGGCAAAAATAAATCTTAGATTAATATAAAAACATGTTATTATCATCCTCTATTGTTACCTTTAGCAATGATGAACTGTATGTAGAGTCCTCTGGTTTTTATTGCAAGCACCATTATAGCCTGGGAATGAAGCTAGCTACCAGGCAAGCTGATGCTTCATTTAGGGAAACTACATCCAACTGAGCATCAGTTTGGTTCAAGCAGGTTCCCAGTTTGTAGAAAAAACAAAAACAAAAACAAAAACAGGACACTTCTAGGAAATCCTTTGCAGTTCTGAGTTGAAACAAAAGGATCCCAACTCTTGTTGCCATCACGAGCTTCTTTCCATGTAATGAGTTTACCATATCCAGAACTGTCTTTCCTGACTCCAACAAACTTCTCCCACAGTCTTTGGAATCCCACTCCATGTCACATTCTGGTGGCCCCATTATCCAGAACTATTCCTTACCAGAAATTTAATATTGATTGGAAGTATGACCACAACCTCAGTTCTTCCTGCTTTATCACTTAATTCTCATCACACTCATTGATCAATTAGTTCCTTTTCTCCCATTTTATCAAACTTTCAAGTGAATCCCTTCACCTCTACTTTATTCCACATTCCTTCCATCTCCCTTGGGACCTTTGTTGGTTATTCTGCTTCCCTCTTTCCCTGTTTTCTCATCTTTCCTTCTCCAAAGACTCTTTCTCCATTTTACATAAACATATTCAATTTGGACCAGGTGCAGTGGCTCAAGCCTATAATCGTGGCACTTTGGGAGGCCAATGTAGACAGATCCTTTGAGGTCAGGAGTTCAAGACCAGTCTGGCCAACACGGTGAAACCCCGTCTCTACTAAAAAATGCAAGGTTTTAGGGGCCAAGGGAAAATTTCTTTGCCCTCCGAAGGAAGGTTCACTGAAAGATCAACTAACAAAAGGCAGATTAATTGGAGAAAAGGCACACAAGTTTATTAACATGCACATGAGAGAGGAAACACAAAGTGATTACCCAAACCCTCCAATGAGGTACAGAAGCTTATATGCCACCTGAGGCTACAGAAAGAATGGAGGCTCTGGCATGACCAAAAACATGTTATTGGGGTAAATCAGGTTACAGTGACAAGACAGGCTATGGGAGGCAGAGAAGAGGAGGCCTGGCTAGCGAAAGTGGTCTTGTTATGTAGATGAAACCTTACAGGTAGCAGCCCTCAAAGAGAATAGATAGTAAATGTTTCTTTTAGATCTTTAAAGGCATCAGATTCTCAGTTAACTTGGTCCTAGATCAGACAAGGGAAGGCCCTCAGAGAAGGCCTGACTGCATGAATGCAGATTTTCTCTACAGTTGCAAATCTCCACAAAAGACAGCTTTACGGGGTTACTTCAGTTTTGTTGGCTCTCTGAACACCCACCTCAAAATACATCAAGAAAGTATATCTTAGAGTAAAATGTTTTGATTTTCTTCAAGGTAAAATGAGTCCACTAATATCTAATTCAGAGAAATTTTATAATTTTCCTTAGAAATTTCATCAGAATGAAAGCTCAGTCAGTGGTACAACAGATATTTGTGGGATGGGTCAGTAGTGTGAATGGCAAAAGGCAGGTAGGTATTGGTGGTGGCAGTGAAAAGTATAGATTTAAGAGAATGTTGCATAACAGATTGTGATGCAGGGAGAAAGGGTTGCCCGAAGAAAGTTCTGACAGCAAGCAGTAGGGGAACAAATTTGGTGTTGGGGTTGAGGGCCAGAATTTTAACCCCAGAAGAGCTGTAAAATATGAGGCAGACCAGTAACATCACAAAGCAAGTTAAGAGCCTATTTATGATATTCAAGCTTCAAAATATGCACTTGGGTATAAGAATAATATAAAAGCCCCAAATTAGAATTGGGGTACAGGCGTAAGATTAAATAAAACCACAAACAAGACTGACTTAAAGCTAAATCATTAGGCTTACTGGCCCAGGTTGAGTTAGATCCCTCTAAAGCACCTTAAGGAGGCTAAGCCTTCATTTGGATAAAAAGTGGGTCTAATCCTATCAATTTAATGGCAAAGAGACATTGAAATTATAGAATTTAGGAGTCTAATCAACAAACACACACCACCTTTTTATAAAATTGAAAGAAAGTAGCTAAAATAAAACCACCTTTGCAAAACTTTAACAGTGAGAGAATTATGACAGTGAAAGAGATGTGATCTAACCAAGCCCCATGTTCTCTTTAACCTCCAAACTGCCCAGAATCATTCCTGGATTGGGCCAAGCTAACTTTGGGAGAAATTCAGTTTATAGTTTAAATGATAATAACTTTTCCCCAAAACTAAACCACCTTTGTAAAACCTAAGCGAAGACTAGGTTCGGAGGATGACAGGAGCCTGAATTCTGCTAAGATACACACTTAAACAATTACCAGCCATTATTCTGGAAGTCACAAGATTTGCAACTTCCTCAATTACTCCTGCAGACAACAACCCTATTGTAGAACCTAAGATTGGCCTTTTTGATACATCTTTTAAGGTTTTTGCATTTCTGATGACTGATGCCTCTACCTGGACCCACCAAGCAGTCCTGTGGCCCCATACAGATGCAGACTTAGCCCACATGAGGACTGTATTAGTCCGTTCTCATGCTGCTAATAAAGACATACCCAAGGCTGGGTAATTATAAGGGAAAGAGGTTTAACTGACTCACAGGATACTTAACAATCATGGCAGAAGGGGAAGCAAACACATTCTTCTTCACATGTGGCAGCAATGAGAAGTGCTGAGCAAAAGGGGAAAAGCCCCTTATAAAGCCATCAGATCTCATGAGAACTCACTCATTATCACAAGAACAGCATGAGAGTAACTGCCCCCATGATTAAATTACCTCCCGCCAGGTCCCTCCCTCAACAAATGGGGATTATGGGAAATTCAGTTCAAGATGAGATTTAGTGAGGACACAGCCAAACCATATCAAGGATCATTGTCGACATCCCTATGATTGCATTCCCAACCAATCAGCAGTACCCATTCTGTGGTCTGGCAAACTATCCTTGAAAAACCCCAGCCTCCAAATTTTGGGGGAGGCTGATTTGAGTAATAATAAAACTCTGGTTTCCTGTTCAACTGGCTCTGCATGAATTAAACTCTTTATTGCAATTCCCCTGTCTTGATAAATTGGCTCTATGTGGGCAGCAGGCAAAATGAACCCCATTGGGTGGTTACAAAAACATAAATTAACAGCTGTCCTTCAACTTTATAATATTAAAAAGCTGTACGTAAATCCTTTCTTTTGAGATGGAGTCCCGCTCTGTTGCCCAGGCTGAAGTGCAATGATGTGATCTCAGCTCACTGCAACCTCTGCCTCCCAGGTTCAAGCAATTCTCCTGCCTCAGCCTCCCAAGTAACTGGGATTATAGGGACACACCACCATGCCCGGCTAATATTTTGTACTTTAGTAAAGACAGGGTTTTGCCATGTTGGCCAGGCTGGTCTGAAACTCCTGACCTCAGGTGATCCGCCCACCTCAGCCTCCCAAAGTGCTGGGATTACAGGCATGAGCCCCAAGCCTGGCCAGTAATTCCATTGTTAAAAACTAAAGTTTTCTAAGGAATATTTATAACACAATTATTTTCTGTTATAGTTTATAAATTTGGATCATTACAGATTAATTTTCAAAATATATGTTTTATACCAACACAGGAATGTATTTTCTGTTTTTTTTTTTTTTTATTTTCTGTTTTTTTTTTTTTTTTTTTTTGGATTCGGAGGTCCCTTCTCCTGTCACCCAGGGCCTGGAGTGCAAATGGTGCCGATCTCCAAGCTCACTGCAACCCTGCCTCCTGGGTTCAAGTTCCATTCTCCTGCCTCAGTCTCCCACATTGCTGGGACTACAGCATGCGCCACCAAGCCCAGCCTAAATTTTTTTTTTTTTTTTTTTTGTATTTTAAGTAGAAATGGGGTTTCCACCATGCCCGACCCAGGCTGGTCCTTCAAGCTCCCCTGACCTCAAGTGATCCCGCAACCCTGCCTCGGCCCTCCCAAAAAGTGGGTGGATTACAGGCATGAGCCAGCCCAGCACCCAGCCCAGGAAATGTAATGTTTCTTAATGTCGCAAGAAAACCTAATATGTAAGCTACTTTAGAGTGGCCCAGAAAAACCTTCTGAGAAGGTCACAAATACTTAAAATATTATGAAACCACATCCTTCTTTCTGAGTCTATCAAAGCATATGACAATTTGAAGCAGACTAAAACACATGCAACCTCTTTATGAATTTTAAAATTATTTCTAAAACTAGTAATTTATATGGAAATAACCATTAAACTAGATAATTTTACTTAGAAGCAATATCTACTCTGCTAACCACACAGGGTCAGAAAAAACATTCAGTAAACCACTTCAGTATATGATATTTACCACAAACAGATCCCTGTTTTATAAATGTCAGTGTTTCTCATCCTTATCTGTGAGACCTACAAGCAGCATTTACAAACTGGTTAACCAAATAAATAGTATAGGTAATATGGAAGTGTGATTTCAGGAAATAACTTTTCTCTGAAGAATGCAAGTCCTTTTAAACGTTTACACCCACGGAGTCATTAAAATGAGACAGCAAGCCAGGCACAGTGGTTCACACCTGTAATCTCAATATTTTGGGAGGCTGAGGCAGGAGGATCACTTGAGGCCAGGAGTTCGAGACCAGTCTGGGCAACATAGCAAGACCCCATTTTGATGAAAAAATTTTAAAAATTAGCCAGATGTGGTGGTGCAGACCTGTAGTCCAAGCTACTTGGAGGACTGAGGCAGGAGGATCATTGCTTGAGCCCAAGCATTAAAGGCTGCATTGAGCTACGATCGTCACTGCACTCCAGCCTAGGAAACACAGTGAGACCCTGTATCAAAAATAAAAAGAGAGAATTACAACCTACTCCCTCCTTCACCTATGCATTCCTCTCTTGAAACTGCTTGCTATTGCTTGCAAGTAGCTATAAATCAACTCAATAATACATCAGACACTGTAACTTTCATAGCTTAACAATGTATAGCCAATCACTAATCAATGTCATTTCCTTAAGCCAAAGAGAATTCCTGACAAACAGCTTTGTATTAGTCCACTCCCTGTCCCCCTTTTATGTCTTCACAAACCTGCTCATAACAAAGGCTAAAGGGAGATCGTATTCAAGGTTACTTGGGTTTAGTCTTCTGGGCAGCTATCCTCACTTTTGCTCAAGTAAACTCTTTAAATTATATTTTGTGCCTCAGCCTCTTCCTTTTAGGTCAACACATTCTTTTAAAGACTTTAAAGCTACCTAAAAATTAATCTACCAAGAGTTTTGGTTATAATAAAATAAGTTTTATGGGGCATTTTCTTTTATGGGGCATGTTGTCCTGTCAAAGTTCAACTCAGGAACTGTAAAGTATAGCCCCATACAGGCTATACAGGGTTATATACAGGGCTATAATTTGCATAAATTGCTCTGTACAATTTCCCCAAGGACCTAAAGAGAAAAAAAATTATTATTCAGAGATTGAAATAAGGACAGTGAAGGTTGCTGTCATGACCTCTGTTCCTAGAATGGTTTATAGCTCTGAGGCAGAGGGGTAGGGACCTAAAGCTAGAAGGACTGTTTGAATGAGAGAAACAGAGTTGGGGAAAAGTCTACTTTCCCTATTTACTAGGCAAGGCTGGTGAGGCCTAGCGACAGTGGGTTATACCTAGTACAACCAGGTATTTTTAAATTAACTGTCTTGGAGGAATGGGGGAGTATAGGGTGCAGGTGAATTGTTCTATTAGAAGAGACTTAAGAGAGCTGATATATCTAAATGTGCTGCATAATTCTTGATTGACTCCTTGTCCAAAACATATGTATTTATAAAAGATATTTTTAAGTCACTTGGGAAAATCTGAGTAAGGACGAGGTATTAGACGGTATTAGGAGTTACTGTTAATTTTGTTAAGTGAAAAAATGGTATTGTGGTTATGTAGAAGAATGTTCTTGCAGGGATTCATAATATGCCACACCAAAATAAGCCACTCTGGCATAAGGATTATTTTGAGCTAAAGACAACTGAAAAGAAACAAACACAAGAAAAATACTCTCCACCCAGTAACATCTTCACTCTTGTCTCTACCAGGAAGGGGAGGACACTCTTAATCACTAGATAAAGCTCTAGATTCTTATCATCCCAGTGAAGCACCAGAGGAATCTATATAACAAACCTTGCTAAAACAACCTTTAATTTCCATTAAATCAAACACTCTAAATATTGACCATATAGATTCAACAAGTTGAATACATAGTTTCACCCATGTATTTACCATCCCACAGTTTGTTATTCCTAGAAGCTCAAAGACCCTTTCTGTTGTCTTATCACATCTCTATAAATTTGCTGTTCTTTTGTTAAGATGCTACATAAGCCCAAGTTTTAACCACCACTTTGAGTTACTTATCACTGAGCTCTCCTATGTGTACGT
Source organism: Rhinopithecus bieti (assembly GCF_001698545.2). Classification (NCBI taxonomy): domain Eukaryota; kingdom Metazoa; phylum Chordata; class Mammalia; order Primates; family Cercopithecidae; genus Rhinopithecus; species Rhinopithecus bieti. The sequence goes on from NW_016806198.1 coordinate 3,449,341, forward strand.
GTAATGCACTTGTTAATAGACTTCTGTTTGTTTTACTCTTGTTAACCTGTCTTTTGTCAGTCCAATTTGCAGGATCCCAGCCAATAAACCTAAAATGGGTAGAGGAAACAGAACTTTATTTTCTTTCCAATACCTTTACGTTTTGAAGATGCATGCTGAAGTACACAGGAATAAAGCATCATGCTATGGTCAGTTTACTTTCTACAAATGCAAATATACACACACACAGATACAATTATATAAATATGGCAAAAGGTTACTTGTTGAATCTATATGGTCGATATTTAGAGTGTTCATTTTCTCATTCTTTCTACTTCTCTGTATTTTTGAGATTTTCTAGAATAAAAAATTTTAACAAAACTACCAAAGAGTGCTTATTTTCTAAAAGTGTGACAAGTTCCTGAAATTAGAAATGAAAAGATCTTAAAATACCTAATTTAATCCCTGAAGCCAATGACTATCAAAACTCTATGGATGTATATGTGTGTAATATATAGTTGCTTTTCTTGAGTACTGTCATATACTTTGTAAAACCTTAAAACCAAAATATGTCTTTTAAAATAGTAGTATATTAACATTTTGAAATACTATGATCTTACCTTGATCTGTATAGATGAATTATAACCCACACATCTTTTTCTGCATTTGTGACTTCATTCACATACTGATTTCCAGAAATTTCTCTTAATTCCCCAAATTTTTGTTTTTTCTTAAGAGCTTTCCATTCCTGTAACCGCTTCTCTCTAATTAAAACATGAAATTAAATTACATAAGAATACTGTCATATTCTTAAGGTCATTCTCATATGTAATAACAATTTAGGGCAATGAATATAATGCCTATATATACCAAACACTTTAAATGATGGGATATTAATGAATGATCTTATAAAGCCAATTTCTCTTTTTATATGCTAATTTGTGTTATCATGGATATTGGAAAGTATAAGAAGTTTGATATTGACTTTTAAATTTGTTTGGATTTAAGACTAGGTTTAAATCATTACCTGTCTTGGAGGAATGGGGGGGTGCAGGGGAGTTGTTCCCTGCTATAGAGAGTTTATCTGGATGTTGTGCCAACAAATTCTCATGTACAAGTTGAATACTTCATTAAGGAGAATAATGATATCCAACATTTACCAAGTGCTTGCTATGTTGCCAGACACTATTTTAAATACATAACATTAATGAACTTAATCCTTGTAAAAATGTTACAAAGCCAGTACTATTATTATCTCCATGTAAATGTTAGTAACTGTCATGCTAAGATGATCTTCACTTCGAGGCTTTTGTGGATATTTGCAATTACTTATTATAAACATAGATTTATTATAGATAGAGAGGTAGTAGGGGAGAGTGATTATGAGCTTGGATTCCAAGGTCAGACTAAACTGGGTTTAAATGCCAGTTCCAGTACTTGTTAATAGCATAAACTTGGGCAGTTATTTAATCTCTGTACACTTCACTTTCCCTAACTGTACATGGGAATAATACTAATAACTACTCACAAGGGATTATTGGGAAAAAATGAAATAATACATGTAAATTTCTTAGCAGGGTGCCTGACACACTGTGAGCATTCAATAAACATCGCTACCTATTTATCTATCCATAGAGAACCTTGCAACTGTTTAAAAAACCAACTTTCTCAACATCTACAATTTGACAGTTTCGCTGTTGAATGCCTGGATTCAGGAAGCAAATCTAAATGGTTTCTGACATGCCTGCAAATTTATTAACATTTAATGATTCTATACCTCTAAGTTTGCTGGGAGTATTTACTCCCTTTCTTTCTCTGTATACTAACCATATTTTCTCATTTTATGTATTCTTGATGCTCTGGCATCTGGCACATTGCTGATTCTATAGAGTCTGCCCCTCCCAGGGCTAGTGAACTCCACGAAATAGCAAACACTCTTCAAACGCAAACCAATCAATCTAGGGCCCATACCCTCAATCACTTCATTTATCAGACTGAGCCATGATCCCCTGCCCTAATCATCCCAGGGCCAGGTACCAAACATAGCAAACACTCTTCAAACGCAAGCCAATCAATCTAGGGCCCATACCCTCAATCACTTCATTTTTCAGACTGATCCACGATCCCCTGCCCTAATCATCCCAGGGCCAGGTACCAAACAACTAGAGATAGCCTCTACAGCCCAGAGCCCACCGAAATTATTGAAAGTAGCCAATCCTAACTCTGCTTATCCTGCCTTGCCTTGCTTTTCTCATAGAAACCACAATAAAAGCCTTATGCCCATGCTTTTCCCCTTGCTCCTTCTGACTTCTGATCAATTCAGGTGCTTCACTGCATGGCTCCGGTGTGGCATGATGTGGCATGCACCCCTCATCTTGGAAACTGTGAGTAACCAACTATCCTTTCAATAGCAACCATCTCCTGACATACTTGAATAAAAACAAAACCCTGGGTATATTTTAAAACATTCTGACCTTATTTCACATGCTAGAAACATTTCAAGTAAAACCTCTTACTTTACATAACCAGTAATCCAAGCAAAATCAAACCTAGAAGAAAATGCCAAGGATAGTAACCCAAGGCTGGGGACCTCTCATAGTTTTCAAATTGAAGTCCTTCAATTTTTCCTCCACTGGCCCAGATATTTGGAATCTAGAGTTACTCCACTGTTCTTCTGGGAGCCCTACTTTGTTTGCACCGAGTATATCTAACTTCCCTCAATTGGATCTTACTGGCTTAACATCTTTCAGAAATTTAGAAATATTCTTATTCCAATGATGACACCATGCTCTAATTAATGGTGCAACTATCAATAACTTCTCTTCCCCCTCCCCTCTTCCACTTCCTCCTTCTCCTCATTTTTCTCTGTTATTTCAACTGAACTGGGCAGGGGAAAACGGTAAATACACGGGCTGCTTTTGCCATTTAGAGTTCACAGTGTTCAATGGCGCGCATTTTTCTCCTAACAATCCTGTCATTTGGGATTCAGTTGCATAAACAGAAGGCCCACTAGCTATTTTAAGCAGAAAGGAGCTTAATATGGGGAATTAAATGCTTTATCAACCCAATAAAAAGAAGGAGCAGGCTCTAGACTGGGATACCAGGCATGACTCCCAGAATAACATGCAAAACTGGTCGGCCAAGGCTTTCTCTACCACAATCCGGAAACTAGGGAATCTGGAACTACCACTCCATTGTTGGCTTTACTATCAGACTATTCTGAGAATCAGAAAGCCGGTGTAACATCTTTTGTCTCTAGAACCCTATCTTCTCAGTAATAATCTAAGGATGAGAAATTGTTGACAAAATAATGGCTGCATTGGATACTATGCTGCATACCTGGATGATGGTTTCAATCATATCCCAAACCTCAGTATCATGCAATATACCAGTATAACAAGCCTGCATGTGCATTCCCTGAATTTACAATAAAAATTGAAATTATAAAATAAAAAAAATGGCTCCAAAACCATGATGCAAATTCTAGATCAGTACCACCTAAATGGATGCTTTGTGTGTTTCTAATTATTACTATTACTATTATTATTATTATTCAGACAGAGTCTCGGCTCTGTTCCCCAGACTGGAGTGCAGAGGCGCATCTCGGCTCACTGCAAGCTCCGCTTCCCGGGTTCACGCCATTCTCCCGCCTCAGCCGCCCAAGTAGCTGGGACTACAGGCGCCCCCCACCACGCCCAGCTAATTTTTCGTATTTTTAGTAGAGATGGGGTTTCACCGTGTTAGCCAGGATGGTCTTGATCTCCTGACTTCGTGATCCACCCACCTGGGACTCTCAAAGTGCTGGGATTACAGGCGTGAGCCACCGCGCCCGGCCGTGTGTTTCTACTTCTTTCCCCACTTAATTTAGTTCTGAATTCACATCCCCGGTGAAATATCTAAATCACATCCTTTACCTTTACTGCAATAAACTCTGAAAAATATCATTTTAGTGTTTTAGCTTCCATGGTACTGGAATACACCAAGAGAAAGGGGAACATATGTGAAAAAGGCCAATTTAGTATTATATGACACAAACAATATACTGATTTGTTTATTGCTATGCATAAATTTTTTCATCCTTTTAGCTAGAAGAGCTTCTGAACTGACTCCCTTGTTACTTTATAGTTAATTATCTACACAATAACATTTGTCTCTTGTTAGAATATTACATTTAAAAAAAAAAAATCTTGTCCTAAGATACTGGCTAGGACCCATAGTATGATGTTGAATAACAGATGAGGTGGCGTGTGGTGGCTCCAGCTTGTAATCCCAGCACTTTGGGAGGCCAAGTCGGGCACATCTCTTGAGGTCAGGAGTTCGAGACCAGCCTGGCCAACGTGGTGAAACAGTCTCTACCAAAAAATACAAAAATTAGTTGGGCATGGTAGATGTGCCTGTAGTCCCAGTTACTCCGGAGGTTGAGGTAGGATAATCACTTGAGCCCAGGAGACAGAGGCTGCAGTTAGCTGAGATTGGGCCACTGCACTCCAGCTGGCGCAACAGAGCAAGACTGCCCTCCTCCTACCGACAAAAAAAAAAAAAAAAAAAAAAGGAAAATTTTCTTTTTTTTCTTAAAAGGGGTTAAAATTTTTTAAAAAAAAAAAAAAAAAAAAAAAGGGAAAATTGTCTTTTTTTTAACAAAGGGTTTAAATTTTTTTCAAAAAAAAAAAAATTTTTTTTTTCTTTTGTTTTTTTTTTTTTTTTTTTTTTTTGAGACAGTCTCGCTCTGTCACTAGGCTGGAGTGCAGTGGCATGATCTCGGCTCATTGCAAACTCTGCCTCCTGGTGTGTCTGGAATTGGTGGGTTCTTGGTCTCGCTGACTTCAAGAATGTAGCCACAGACCCTGGTGGTGAGTCTTACAGTTCTTAAAAGGTGTATCCAGCGTTTGTTCCTTCTGATGTTCGGATATGTCCGCAGTTTCTTCCTTCTGTTGGGTTCCTGGTCTTGCTGACTTCAGAAGTGAATCTGCAGACCTTTGCCGTGAGCGTTACAGCTCTTACAGGGGGTGCACTTGGAGTTGTTCATTCTTCCTGGTGGGTTCGTGGTCTCCCTGGCTTCGGGAGTGAAGCTGCAGACCTTCATTGTGAGTGTTCACGACTGAAGCTGCAAAGCTTCACGGTATTACAGCTCTTAAACGCAGCATGGACCCAAACAGCGCCCAGCAGCAAGATTTATTGTAAACAGCAAAAGAATAAATCTCCCAACCTTTGGAAGAGGGCAGAGTAAGTTGCCACTGACTGCTTCTGGCAGCCAGCTTTTATTCCCTTATCTGGCCCCACCCACATCCTGCTGATTGGTCCATTTTACAGAGAGCTAATTGGCCCATTTTACAGAGAGCTGATTGGTCTGTTTTGACAGAGTGCTGATTGGTGCATTTACAATCCTTTAGTTAGACACAGAGTATTAGACAAGTTCTCCAAGTCCCCACTAGGTTAGCTAGATATAGAGTACTGATTGGTGTTTTTACAAACCTTGAGCTAAACACAGAGTACTCACTGGTGTATTTACAATCCTTTAGCTCCACACAGAGTGCTAGACAGGAAAGTTCTCCAAGTCCCCACTAGGTTAGCTAGATACAGAGTACTGATTGGTGTATTTACAAACCTTGAGATAGACACAGGGTGCTGATTGGTGTATTTACAATCCCTTAGCTAGACATGAAAGTTTTCCAAGTCCCCACTAGACTCAGGAGGCCAGCAGGCTTCATCTAGTGGATCCCATATGGGGGCTGCAGGCAGAGCTGCCCACCAGTCTGCAGCCGGGCCTGCACTCCTCAGCCCTTGGGCTGCGGATGGGACCAGGTGGCACGGAGCAGGGGGTGGCGCCAATCGGGGAGGCTCCTGCCCTGAGGGAGCCCACCGCACAGAGGGGGCTCGGACATGGCAGGCTGCAGGCCCTGAGCCCTTCCCCACGGGTAGGTGGCTGAGGCCTAGCAAGAATTCGAGCGCAGCGCCTGCAGTGCTGGGGTACCCTGCGCAACCTCAGCAGCTNAGCCGGGCCTGCACTCCTCAGCCCTTGGGCTGCGGATGGGACCAGGTGGCACGGAGCAGGGGTGGCGCCAATCGGGGAGGCTCCTGCCCTGAGGGAGCCCACCGCACAGAGGGGCTCGGACATGGCAGGCTGCAGGCCCTGAGCCCTTCCCCACGGGTAGGTGGCTGAGGCCTAGCAAGAATTCGAGCGCAGCGCCTGCAGTGCTGGGGTACCCTGCGCAACCTCAGCAGCTGCTGGCCCGAGTGCTAAGCCCCTCACTGCCGGCTGCTCCCAGTGCGCTCCCAGTGGGGGCCCCGAGCCCACACCCGCTGGAACTCGTGCTGGCCTGTGAGCACCCCACTGCAGCCCCGGTTCCTGCCCGCGCCTCTCCCTCCACACCTCCCTGAGAGCAGAGGGAGCTGGCTCCGGCCTCAGCCAGCACAGAGGGGGGCTCCCACAGTGCAGTGGCGGGCTGAAGGAGTCCTCAAGCGCAGCCAGAGTGGACGCAGAGGCCGAGGAGGCGCTGAGAACGAGGGCTCCTAGCCCATTGTCACCTCTCACTGCGTTCAAGCAATTCTCCTGCCCCAGCCTCCCATTTATCACTAGTTTTTAAAAAATATTTTCTTGCTGTATTGTTTTTACTTTAAATGAGGAATTTGCTTTAAATCAGCACTAACAAGTACAGACTTTCTTAAGAACAAGTAATATTTTTAAACATTACTGGTTCAGGTACAGAAATGAAAATAATGCCATAATTTGGTGGCAACTAAATTTGTGATTTTGATGTGGAATATGCAAATAAAAGAATTTATATTTATGGTATCGCTCTTCAGTCTCTGTGGTAGACACAGGTAGGGTGATCATCATTATAGCTTTCTCTTCTGGGGAAGCTACATTTACCTGGAAGACTACATTTGCCAGCTTGCCTTGCACTTGGATTAGGGTCATGAGACTAGATTACAGCCCATGGCACATGAGTGAAAGTGATATATAGATTTTGATGACTCACCCCTAAAATGTTCCATGTGACCTTTCACATTTTCTGATCCACACAACTGCAAATAAAGGTTTCTGAGATTATGTAGCCCCTAATGAAACAGCCCAGGTTCATAGTCATCACCTGGAGGAGAGCTACTCAGGAGAACGATAGGACAAGCATCAAAGAGTTGTGCAACCATCACCACTACCTAATTCAAAAACATTTTCATCACTCCACAATAAACCCATATCTATTTGTAGTTACTCCCTATCCCCCATCCCAGGCCCTGGTAAACAATAATTGCATTCTGTCTCTATGACTTTTTGTACTGGTTCTTTCCCCTAACATGTTTTCATCCGTGTTGTAGAACATATTGGTACTTCATTTCAATTATGGCTGAATAGTATTCCACTGTATAGATATATCACTTTTGGTTATCTATTCATCAACTGATGACATTTAGATTGTTTCCATTTTGGCGTTATTGTGAATAATGTTGCTATGGCCATTCCTATACATGTTTTGAATTTTCTTGGGCATATACTTAGAAGTGGAATTGCTGGATCATATGCTAACTTTACATTTAACCTTTTGAGGATCCACCAGACTGTTTTCCAAAGTGGCTGTACCATTTACATTCCCAGTGGCAATTCACAGGGTTCCAATCCCTACCAACTTATTTATTATAACCACCTTAGTGTTTGAAGTAGTCTCCCAATGTGGGGTCTTCCCTAACTCCAATAGTTAGTGTCAGAATTGAAATGAATTGTAGAACACCCAGTTGGTGTCCAGGAAGTTGGAGATTTTGGTTGTGGGGGACCCTGACCCAACATTTCATGTCAGAAGAAGTATAAGTAAAACACACCAGAGGAACTAAAAAGTACAGTAACTAAAATAAAAAAATACATTGGAGAGTTCTGAAAGCAGATTTGAAGAAGCAGAAGAATCAGCAACCTTGAAAACAGGACAACTGCAATGATCCAATCTGAGGAACAGAAAAAAAAGAATGAAAAAAATAAACAGGGCCTAAAGGGTCTATGGTTATCAAGCAGACCAACACACATATTGTGTGAATCTCAACAGAAAAGACAGAGAGAAAAAGCATAAAGCATATTTTAAGAAATAATGGCTGAAAACTTCCCAAATTTGATGAAATACATGAATCTATAAATCCAAGATGTTCAACATACTGCAAGTATGATAACAGTATGATAAACTCAAAGACACCCATATGGGGATACATCATAAACTACTGAAAGGCAAGAAGAGACAATGAGAAACTTGAAAGCAGAGAGAAGCGAGTCATCACATACAAGGGGTCCTCAATAAGACTGTCAGCCAGTTTCTCAGTACAAATTTTGGAAGCCAAAAAGGCAATGAGTTGATATTTTTTAAATGCTGAGAGAAAACAACCGTCAAGCAAGAATTTGATATTTGGCAAAACTATGCTTTAAGAATGAGGGTAAATTAACGCATTCCTAGATTTAAAAAAATAAAAATAAAAAGACATCAAGGGACCTAGACCTGCCTAAAATATATGTGAAAGGAGTCCTTTGGGCTGAAATGAATGGGTACCAGATAGTAAGTATCCAAAGACATATGAAGAAATGAGGAACATGGTAAAGTTAACTACAAAGGGAAATATAATAGCCAGTATTACCACTTGGCTTTTACATAAGAAAATGTAAAAGCCATTATTGGAGTTGGCTTTTTTTTTTTTTCTTTTGAGACAGGAGTTGGTTTCTTTTTTTTCCCTTTTTGTTACCCAGGCCGGAGTGCCGTGGCGCGATCTTGGCTCACTGCAACCTCTGCCTCCCAAGTTCAAGCAATTCTCACACCTAGCCTCCTGAGTAGCTGGGATTACAGGCGTGTGCCACCATGACCGGCTAATTTTTTTGTATTTTTATTAGACATGGGATTTCACCACGTTGGCCAGGCTGGTCTCGAACTCTTGACCTCAGGTGATCTGCCCACCTCAGTCTCCCAAAGTACTGGGATTACAGGCATGAGCCATCATGCCTGGCCTAGAGTTGGTTTCTAACTTCTCTTTTTCTCCTGTATGATATAAGAGGGAAATACATAAAGCAATTAATAATAAATCTATGTTAACGGATGCACAATATACAACAATGTAGTCTGTGACACTAACAAATAAGGAAAAGGATGGAGATGTGTTTACATGCTATTGAAGTGAAGTTGGTATTATTTAAAGTAGGCCATTGTAAGATGTTAATTTTTATCCTTAGGATAATCACTATGAAAAAACTAAAAGATAGACAGAAAATGAAAGAAGGAGGAAATAAAATCATACGCTACAAAATCAGCTAACTGTGAAAAGAAAGCAGTAATGGAAGACTTAAAAAACAAAAATTATATAAGAAATACAGAAAACACCTAAGTAGCAAAAGCAACTCCTTTCTTAACAGTACTTACTTTAAATGTATGTGAATTTTAAATTAATGTGATTAATCTCCAACTAAAGGCAAAGATTGGCAAAATGAATCTTTAAAAAAGCATGTTCCAGATTTCTCAGTCCTTTTTTTTTTTGAGACAGAGTCTTGTTCTGTCGCCCAGGCTGGAGTGCAGTAGCACAATCTTGGCTCACTGCAACCTCCGCCTCCCAGATTCAAGCAATTCTCCTGCCTCAGCCTTCTGAATAGGTGGGATTACAGGTGCAGGACACTACACCCAGTTAATTTTTGTATTTTAGTAGAGACAGAGTTTCACCATGTTGGCCAGGCTGGTCTTGAACTCCTGACTCAGGTGATCCGCCTGCCTTGGCCTCCCAAAGGGCTGGGATTACAGGCATGGGCCACTGTGCCTGGCCTTCTCAGGCTTCTTTTATAAGAGCACTAATGCCGTTCATGAAGGGGGAGCCCTCATGACCTAATTACCTCCCTAAGCCTCCACCTCTTAATGCCATCACCTTGTGGGGGAGATTAGGTTTCAACATATGAATATAGGAATATCGGGCGGGGGGGACACAAACATTCAGACCACAGCACCATCATTTAGTGGTTTTTAGGGAGGTTACATTAGACAGGCATGATTGAATAAATCATTGGCCACTGGTGATTAACTCAATCTCTAGCCCCTCTCCCCTCGCCAGAGAGCAGGGAATAGTATTAAAAGTTCTAACCTTCTTATCACATGGTTGGTTCCTCTGACAACCAGCCCTCATCCTAAAGCTACTAGGATCCCCTCCCCCAAGAATCATCTCATGAGCATACCAAAGGTACTTTTATCAACCAGCAAATTCCAAGTATGTCTGTGTCAGGAACTGGGGATGAAGATCAAATATATATTTCTTATTGTCACAGTTCCAGAATATATTTTATTCCTGTTTATAACTTCTATTTCTTTATTGCTATTCTCTTTTTGATCATACATTCATATCTTTTTAGCTCTTTAAGCATCTGTGAGATAGTTGTCTTAAAATATTTGTCTAGTAAGTCTGACTTCTGGGCTTCCTCAAGTACATTTTCTATCAGTATATTTTGTTCCTTTGAATGGACCATACTTTCTTGTTTGTGTACGCCTTGTGATTTTTGTTGAAAACTAGACATTTGAATCCTATAATGTGGTAACTTTGGAAATAAGTTCTCCTCCTTTGCCAGGGTTTTGTTTTAATTGTTGTAGGCTGTCTTTGTACTGGGAATCATTCTGAGGTATAAGCTTTAAGGTCTTCTCACGTATTTTCTGAGCCTGCATCTTCCCCAGAGTAAATGCACTGGCTTTCTATATTTTCCCAAAAGTACAGTTGGTTTTGAATCTTTAAAAAAGGTTATAGCTCTTTTAAATCCTCTGATAGCTGCCTGAGCCAGTGGGGGTTCACACAATGGCAACCAGTCTCTGTTCCTGTACATCCATGTTCAGAAGCAGCAATCTGTAATAAGAACACAGAACCCCAATATTTGGAGGAAAATATCCTATTGTCCACCTTGGCTCCAGCAAGCTGTGTCAGAAATATAGGTTGTCAACTGCCTGTCATGGAGCTAGGGATTGAGTACGAACAGCTGCTACTGAACTGAGTGCTGACATCAACTGATACTGCCATTTACCAGCCAAGTTTTCACTTGGAAACTACAAGCATTCAATATTCTCCAAAGTACTAAAACAGTCACTTCAGACAGTTCCGCTAGTACAATCTTCGATTAGGTAGAGAGATGGAGTTTTGGAGCTTCCTATTCTGCTATTTTCACTGATGTCTCATTAGTGGGTTTTGTTTATTTTTAAAGAGTTCTTCAATTAGGGTTTATTTGAAGTTTTCTTACAATTAAAGTTATGCATTACTGAGAAGGATACCACAGAGGTGATATGTCCTTCTCAGTACAACATACCAGGGGTTACTTGATCACCTCCCAGCATATTTTACTGGTGATATTAGACTTGATCATTTGCCTAAGACAGTATCTGCCTATAAACTTAGTATTTCCTCCTTTATAATTACTAAATATTTGGGGAAGAATTCTTTGAAATTATGCAATATCCTGTTGGTGTTTAAACTTTCAACCAGTCATTTTAGCATCCACCACTGGATCTTACCCATAGGAAATTACCACTGTTCTGATGGTGATTTTTCTATTTCTCTCATTTCATTTACATTTATTAAATAAAATTCTTCGGTAAGGGAGAGAGATTACTTCTTCCAAATTTGTTCATATATTAAGTTACTTATATCACTATGAACTTTCATATATTTATTTCATTATTTGCTTTATAATCCAATCATATAATTATTGATTTTGTTGTTCAAGTTGTTCTAACTTTGGCTCTTGGGAGATCTTTCCATTTGACTCCTGGGACTTTTTTTTTTTTTTATAGTACTTCCTTACCTACTGGCAACATAAGATGCTTCATATTCGTATTATACTTTCCTAACACACACCGAAGGATCAAGCAGTTCACTAAGGAGCACTGATTCCTGTTATTAGAGAATAGTACTTATTTGTTTTTGTTTGTTTGTTTGAGATGTAGTTTCGCTCTTGTTGCCCAGACTGGATGGAGTGCAATGGCACGATCTCGGCTCACTGCTACCTCCACCTCCCAGGTTCAAGTGATTCTCCTGCCTCAGCTTCTCAAGTAGCTGAGATTACAGACATGTGTCACAATGCCTGGCTAATTTTGTATTTTTAGTAGACACAGGTTTCATCATGTTGGCCAGACTGGTTTGAAACTCCTGACCTCAGGTGATCCACCCACCTCGGCCTCCCAAAGTGCCTGGATTACAGGCGTGAGACACTGCACCCTGCCTGAGAAAGATCTGATTGCTATATCTGCTCATTGCTCCTGGAGTATTGCTGTTCTAACTCCATTCACTGGTGGGTTTTGGTTTTTATTTTTGTTTTGTAGAGACAGGGTCTTACTATGTTGCCCAGGCTGGTCTGTAACTCTTAGCCTCAAGCAATCTTCCCACCATAGCCTCCCAAAGTCAGAGATTACAGGCATGAGCCACTGTGTCCAGTCCCAATTCACTTTTTTTTTATTGTTAAAATGACCTTGCATTCCTGCAACCAATACCACTTGATCAAGATTTATTATTTCCTTAAATTGCTGGACTTAATTTGCTAATATTTCCTTAAAGATTTTGTGTTTACAGTCATGAGGGATATTTGTAGTACTCTGTTTTAGTGATGTCTTTCTCTGGTTTTAGTATCAGGATAATACTGGTCTTGTAAAAATTATTTTAGAAATTAGAACAGGTTCATACATTTCCCAGCTTATTTTAGTTGTGAAGTAAGTTGGGAAATGTATGACCCTGTTCTAATTTCTAAAATAATTTGTTTAAGAGTAGTAATTAATTACTCACTAAATGATAGTCAGCTTTGACAGACATCATGCTAGAAGGAAAATCATGGCCATCTTTTTATTGGCCTCTTATCGCTATATTCCACTTTAATCATACGTAGCTTGATGAAGTTATATTGTACATTATTGGATAATTTTCTATTCAATCAAAGGCAAAATATTAAGAAAAAATGAAGTAATAATGTAATAAAATTCCACCTTACATAAAGGGAGTTTCAAAATGTTACTTAAAAATTAGTTTTGTTCTTTGTAAAACCTATCTGACAAGACAAATCTTTTAGTTTTATTCTTATAATAGTTCATTCAAAAATTTATAATTAACCCAAATGAATCACTGTACCTGTATGTTTCAATAGCTTGCATATCTTCTTCATCAAATTCATCTTCAGCTTCCTTCAGCTGTGCAAGAGTCATCTTTTCAAATGGTTTCACTAAAACAACATAAATTATAGATTATCAAATTGTTTAAAAATTTTTTTACTATACAGTCAATGTCTAGAAAAAAACTGTCTTAGACAAAGGAGATAAACAGTATCTTTAAACAGCCGGGTGTGATGGAATACCAGTACTTTGGCAGGTCGAGGTGGGCAGATCACTTGAGGTCAGGAGTTTGAGACAAAGCTGGACAACATGGTGAAACCCTATCTCTACTAAAAATACAAAAATTAGTCAGGTTTGGTGGCAACACCTGTAATCCTAGCTACTCGGGAGGCTGAGGCAGGAGAATCACTTGAACCCAAATGGCTGAGGTTGTAGTGAGCTGAGATCGCACCACTGCATTCCACCCTGGTCAACAAAGTGAGACTTGGTCTCAAAAAAAACAAACAAAAAAGAGTATCTTCAAACAAACATAAAGCAGCCAGCCACCAAAAAAAGCTATACATATTATAGAAAGTGTAACATTAAAGTATTACTCCGTCAAAGTTCATAGAAGTGACAGGCTACATTTAAAACTAGGTATGGGCCGGGCATATTGGCTCAAGCCTGTAATCCCAGCACTTTGGGAGGCCGAGATGGGTGGATCACGAGGTCAGGAGATCGAGACCATCCTGGCTAACATGGTGAAACCCCGTCTCTACTAAAATACAAAAAAACTAGCCGGGTGAGGTGGTGGGCGCCTGTAGTCCCAGCTACTCGGGAGGCTGAGGCAGGAGAATGGCCTAAACCCGGGAGGCGGAGCTTGCAGTGAGCCGAGATCCGGCCACTGCACTCCATCAAGCCTGGGCGACAGAGTGAGACTCCATTCCCCCTCCAAAAAAAAAAAAACAAAAAAAACTAGGTATGAAAATCAATTAGATTTCATAAATTCAGATTTCCCTCAAGTACCTGGAAATCTTGATAAAGAAGACATACTATACACACTATAAGAATGATAAAAATAGATGGTAATAAGGTAGAGGGACATGTTGGGAGAAGAAAGCTCCCTAGGTTATGCAACAGGCTATTTCAGCTCTGTTATTAACTAGCATGCGATTTTCAAAATGTGAAATTAGTCGTTTTAGGTGTATACAAATACTGAAAGAATATAAATACTGAAAGTACTTGGAGTTTAAATTAAATTTTGTTTTGTTTTGTTTTTTTGAGACAGAGTCTTGCTCTGTCGCCCAGGCTGGAGTGCAGTGGCGCAATCTTGGCTCACTGCAAGCTCTGGCTCCTGGGTTCACGCCATTCTCCTGCCTCAGCCTCCCGAGTAGCTAGGACTACAGGCGCCCGCCACCCAGGCTAATTTTGTTTTTGTATTTTTAGTAGAGACGGGGTTTCACCGTGCTAGCCAGGATGGTCTTGATCTTCTGACCTCATGATCTGCCTGCCTCCGCCTCCCAAAGTGCTGGGATTACAGGCGTGAGCCACCGTGCCCAGCCTATATTAAATGATTTCTAATGTCCTCTCTCCCACTATGTTCATGAAGTACCTTGCTACTAACTTAACTGTATTATTCCCATCATCCAGCCCACCAAATCTACAACCATACCCATTGCTTCTTTCTGTAAACATAAAACCATTTCTTCAATTTCATCTTTTGACTCTTCTTTAGGAGGAAGAATGCCAAAATCTCTTAAAATGTCATTCCATTCTGTATCTTCATTGGGATCCTACACAAAAAGGAAAGAAAAGAAAATTAACATGGTTGTACACTTTAATATGTATTTGGAAAATTCATTGACATGTAGCACTTCAAGTGTTCAATTGTTCATGAGCTCTACAGTTAATTGGTTTTGAAGAATAAAGCAAAGTGATCTACTTTCTCCTACTTTCCAGCACTAATGGGATTATGTGCTCCATTGAAAACTTTAATAAAGTATCAATTTAGAATACATATATAGAATATTAAGGAAGTATCTCCTAAGTCATGGAAAATTTGCTGAAGACTGCATTGGGCAAAACCAATTCACATCATACACAAATACAGTTTGGTTTCCTTTTCTATCTAAGCATTCGAGATCATCAGATGAACTTCCTTTTTTTTTTTTTTTTTGAGACAGAGTCTTGCTCTGTCAC
Organism: Rhinopithecus bieti; assembly: GCF_001698545.2. NCBI lineage: Eukaryota > Metazoa > Chordata > Mammalia > Primates > Cercopithecidae > Rhinopithecus > Rhinopithecus bieti. Next base: position 3,464,577 of record NW_016806198.1, read on the forward strand.
CCAAGCTGGAATGCAGTGGCATGATCTTGGCTCACTTGCAACCTTCACCTCCTGGGTTCAAGTAATTCTCATGCCTCAGCTTCCTGAGTAGCTGAGACTACAGGCTTGCTCCACCAAGCCCAGCTAATTTTTGTATTTTTACAGGGTTTCCCCATGTTGCTTCAGCTGGTCTTGAACTCCTGGCCTCAAGTGATCCTCCCTCCTCAGTCTTCCAAACTGCTGGGATTATCTTTGCTAATTTTAAAATTGGGTTGTTTTCTTACTACTATTATTTGAGTTCCATATATATTTTAAGTAGTAATGCCATGTCAAGTGTATTGCTTGCAAATATTTTTTCCCAATATATAGATTGTCTCTTCACTTCACTGTTTCCTTTGCTGTGCAGAAGTTTTTTAGTTCAATGTAATCTTGCCTATTTTTGCTTTGTTGCCTGAGCTTGGGGATTAAATCCAAAATTCACTGCTTAGACCGGTAGTGTGTAGTTTTTCCCCTGTGTTTTCTTCTTGTATAATATTTTCGCAATTGCAGGTCTTATATTTAGGTCTTTAATCAATTTTTAGTAGATTTTATAGATGGAGTGGGATAAGGGTCCAATTTCATTCTTCTGTATGTGAATATCCTGTTTCCCAAAACCCATTATTGAAGAGACTGTCCCTTCCCCCATTATGTGTTCTTGTCCCCTTTGCCAAAAATCAATTGACTGTAAATGTATGAGTTCATTTTTGAGTTCTCCATTAGTCAATGTCTATTTTATGCCAGTACCATGCTGTTTTGATTACAATGGCTTTGCAATATAGTTTGAAGTCAGGTAATGTGATGTCTCTAGTTTTCTTCTTTATGCTCAAGATTGTCTTAGCTATTCAGAGTTTCTTGTAGTGCCATATGGATTTTAGAACTGCTTTTTCTACTTCTGTATAAAAGGGCATATTGGAATCTTGATAAGGATTATATGGAATCTGCAGATTGCTTTGGGTAATATGAAGACTTTAACAATAATTTTTCCAATCCATGAACATGGAATATCTTCCTATTTATTTATGTCTTCTTCAATCTCCTTCATCAATATTTTACCATTTTCAGTCTACAGATTTTTCACATCCTTCTTTAAGGAGTATTTAAATCCTAAGTATTTACTTTTTTGTAAATATTATAAATGGGATTATTTCCTCTATTTATTTCTCTGATAGTTCATTGTTAGCATACAGAAATGCTACTAGTTTTTCATTGTTGTTGTTTTGTTTCATTTTGTGTTTTGTTTTTTGAGATGCAGTCTCGCTCTGTCGCCCAGGCTGGAGTGGAGTGGTGCAAACTCAGCTCACTGCAACCTCTGCCTCCTGGGTTCAAGCAATTCTCCTGTCTCAGCCTCCCGAGTAGCTGGAACTACAAGTGCCTACCACCTTGCCCGGCTAATTTTGTATTTTTAGTAGAGATGAGGTTTCACCATGTCGGCCAGGCTGGTCTCAAACTCCTGGCTTCAAGTGATTCACCCACCTCAGCCTCCCAAAGTGCTGGGATTATAGGTATGAGCCACCACACCTGGCCAGAAATGCTACTAGTTTTTACATTGATTTGGTATCTTGCAACTTTACTGTATCCATTTATTAGTCCTAACAGTTTTTTGGTGGGGACTTTAGGGTTTTATATATACAAGATTACATCATAAGCAAACAGCAACAATTTCACTATTTCCTTTCCTGTTTGGATGCCTTTTATTTATTTCTCTTGCTTAATTGCTCTGGCAAAGACCTCTGGTACTATATTGAATAGAAGTAGTGAGAATAGGCATCCTTGTCTAAGAAATAAAGCTTTCAACCTTGCCATTGAATATAATATCATCGGTAGATTTGTCATATATGCCTTTATTGTGTTGAGGTATATTCCTTCTATACCTAATTTGTTGCAAGTTTTTATCATGAAAGGATATTAAATTTGGTTGAATGCTTTTTCTGCATCTAACAAGATTATCATATGATTTTTGTCCATAATTCTTTTAATGTTGTGTGTCACATATGTAGATTTGCATATGCTGAAACATCCTTGCATCGACAAGATAAATTCCACTTAATTGTGGTACATTATTCTTTTAATGTGCTGCTGACTTCAGTTTGCTAGTATTTTGTTGGGGATTTTTACATCTGTGTTCTTCAGAGATAATGGCTTGTAATTTTCTTTTCTTGTAATGTCCAGGTCTGGCTTTGATGTCAAGGTAATGTTGATCTCATTAAAAAGATTTAGGGCTGGGTGCAGTGGCTCATGCCTGTAATCCCAGCACTTTAGGAGGCCGAGGCGGGCGGATCACCTGAAGTCAGGAGTTCGAGACCAGCCTGGCCAACATGGTGAAACCCTGTTTCTACTAAAAATACAAAAATTAGCTGGGCACAGTGGCAGGCACCTGTAATCCCAGCTACTCGGGAGACTGAGGCAAGAGAATCACTTGAACCCAGGAGGAGGAGGTTGCAGTGAGCCAAGATCGCACCATTGCACTCCAGCCTGGGAGACAAAGTGAGACACTGTCACAAAAAAAGACAACAACAACAACAACAACAACAAAACACATTTAGAAGTATTCCTTTTCTATTTTTGGAAGAGTTTAAGAAGGATTGGTATTAGTTCTCCTTGAAATGTTTGGTCGAATTTACTGGTGAAGCCATCAGGTCCTGGACTTTTCTTTGATGGGAGACTTTATTTTTTATTCAATCTCCTTATTTGTTATTGGTCTGTTTAGATTCCGTATTTCTTCTTGATCCACTGTTGATAGGCTCTACGTGTCTAGGGATTTATCCATTTCTTCTAGGTTATCCAATCCATTGGCATGTAACCGTTCATATTAATGTCTTACAATGCTTTGTATTTCTGTGGTACCAGCTGTAAGGTCTCCTCTTTTGTTTCTGATTTTATTTGAGTCTTCTTTATTCTTAGTATTGGTAAGGTTTTGTTGATTTTATATTTTCAAAAAAACAAAGATTTTGTTGATTTTTTCTATTGTTTTTCTAGTCTTTATTTCATTTATTTCTGCTGTTTGTTATTTCTATCCTTCTGATAACTGTAAGCTTAGTTTGTTCTTTTATGTTGTTGGCATTTATTGCTATGCATTTCCCTCTTAAATCTGCTTTTGCTGCCTTCCATAGGTTTTGTTGTAGTTCCATTTTTGTTTTTCTCAATATATTTTAAAATTTCTCTTCTAATTTCTTCTTTGACCCATTGGTTGTTCAGTAGCATGTTGTTTAATTTTCACATGTTTGTTAATTTTCTAAGATTTCCCCTGTTATTCATTTCTATAATAGAAAATCTGTACTCATAAAATGATAGCCCCTCATTCTCTTCTCTTCCAAACTCCAGGAAACCACTGTTTTATGTTCTACTTTCTACCATGTATTTGACTATTCTATGTACTTCATGCAAGTGGAACCATACAATAATTGTCCTTTTGTGATTAGCCTATTTCGCTTAGCGGTTTTCAAGGTTCAACTACGTTGTAGCACGTAGCAGAATTCCATTCTTGGTTGAACAATATTCCATTGTACATATATACCACATTTTGTTTATTCATCCATCAATGGACATTTGGGTAGTTTTCACTTTTCATTGTTAGGAATAAAGCTGTTGTAAAAATGGGTATACAAATATCTGTTTAAGTCCTTATGTCCTTACTTTCAATTCTTTTGGGTATATACCTGGAAGGAGAATTACTGGATCATATGTTATCTGTTTAATTTGGAAGGAAATTACCAGTTTTCCACAGCAGTTGCACAGTTTTACATTCCTACCAGCAATGCAAAAGGGTTCTAATTTGTCTACATCCTTATCAACAGTTTTGTTATTGTCAATCTTTTCTATCTAACATTCTAGTGGGTGTGAAGTAGATTGTGGTTTTGAGCTGCATCCCCCTCATGATTAGTGATGTTAAGCATCTTTTCATGTGCTTATTGGCTATTTATAGATCTTCTCTTAAGAAATGTCTATTCAAGTTTGGCTGAGTCCATTTTGTACTCTATAACAAAATATCTTAGATGGTAAATTACAAAGAACAGAAATTTATTTTTCACTGTTCTGGAGGCTGGGAAATCTAAGATTATGGCACTGTCAAGTTCATTGTCCAGTGAGGGTCTGATCTCGTCTTTCAAGATGGTACTTTGAACACTGTGTCTTCCATAGGAAAGAAACACTGTGTCCTCACATGGCAAAAGACAGGATAGTTAAAAAAAAAAAAAAAAAAAAGGGACAAACTCTCTCTAGCGAGCCCTTTTATAAGGGTATCTAATCCCATTTACAAGGAAGGAGACCAATGGCCTAATCACCTGTTAAAGGCCCCACCTCCTAATACTATCACATTGGAAACACCTGAATTTTGGAGCCGACACAAACTATAGCAAAATCTTTTGACCATTTTTATATTGGGTTGTCTTTTTGTTATTGAATTTTAGGAAGTCTTTATATTTTCTGGATATTATCCTCTCATCAAATATATGATCAGCCAATATTTTCTATTCTGTGGGTTGTCTTTTTTTGTTGTTGTTGTTGTTTTTTGAGATGAAGTCTCGGTCTATTGCCCAGGATGGAGTACAGTGGAGCAATCTCGGCTCACTGCGAATTCCGTTTCCTGGGTTTAAACGATTCTCCTACTTCAGCCTCCTGACTAGCTAGGATTGCAGATGCCCACCACTACACCCAGCTAATTTTCGTATTTTTAGTAGAGATTAGGTTTCACCATGTTGGCCAGGTTGTCTCAAACTCCTGACCTCAATGATCCACCTGCCTCAGCCTCCCAAAGTGCTGGGATTACAGGTTTGAGCCACAGCACCTCACTACTTATCTTTTCAGTCTCTTGATAATGTCCTCTGAAGCAAAAAAAAGCTTTAAATTTGGTAAAGTACATTATTTATTTCTTTTGTTACCTGTGCTTTTGGTGTCATAACCAAGAAATTACTGTCAAACTCAATGTCATGAGTCTATCTTATGTTTCCTTTTAAGAGATTTCTACCTTTAGCTATAGGACTTTGATGTAGTTTGAGTTAATTTTGTATACAGTTATGAAAGAAAATAAATCTTAGGACCCCAAATCACTAAGCCAAGGGAAAAGTCAAGTTGGGAACTATGTCAGGCAAATCTGCCTCTCATTTTATTCCTAAATAAAATAGCTACAAAGACAAAAAGCTACACACCTCCCTCACAATTTGCCCAAAAGGAAATTCCTTGTGGACAAAGGACAGACTGGAACTGAAAATCATCCCTCTCAGACTCACCTGAGACAAATGCATATCTGACTGCTTCCTCTGCTCTATTGTTTATGTAAAAATGCAGATTCGCTGAGCCAGACTAAATTGTGTATTCAGTGGAAAGCTAATCAAGGACTCAAAAGGATCAAGGACTCTCTTATCTACTTCTGACCTGAAACCCCCTCTTCAAGTTGTCCTGCCTTACTATACCAAACCAATGTACATCTTACACATATTGAGAATGATGTCTCCCATCTCCCTAACATATATAAATGCAAGCTGTACCCCAACCACATTGGACGCATGTCATCAGGACCTCTTACCACTGTGTCATGGGTACATCCTTAACGTTGGCAAAATAAACTTTCTAAGTCAACTGAAACCTGTTTCAGATATTTCAGATTCACAAAGTCTAAGATAAGGTTCCAACTTCATTCTTTTGCATGTGGATATCCAGTTTACCCAGCACAATTTATTGAAAAAAAAAATTAACTGTTGCCCATTTAATGGTCTTAGCAATCTTGTTAAAAATTTTTTGAAAAGATGTGTGGGTTTATTTCAAGGCTTTCTATTCTACTCTTGTCTGTTTTATAGTTTTCAGTATTTATAAGTACAGTTGTTTTTGTTGTTATTGTTGTTGTTGTTTTTTGAGACAGAGTCTTGCTCTGTCGCCCAGGCTGGAGTGCAGTGGCGGCTCACTGCAAGCTCCACCTCCTGGGTTCATGACATTCTCCTGCCTCAGCCTCCCGAGTAGCTGGGACTACAGGTGCCTGCCACCATGCCAGGCTAATTTTTTGTATTTTTTTTTAGTAGAGACAGGGTGTCACCATGTTAGCCAGGATGGTCTCGATCTCCTGACTTTGTGATCCACCCCCCTCGGCCTCCCAGAGTGCTGGGATTACAGGCATGAGCCACTGTGCCCGGCCAGTATGGTTGTTTTATAACCTATTTCTGATCATTCTGTTATCAAAAAATCTCTGTAAATCTGTTTTTCTTGGTTCATGGTCTCATGGTGGCTTATTTCCTTGTGTGCTTGGTTACCTTTGACTGATTTCTGCTTTCTGTCCTCGAAAACTTATTGATGGGAATTCCTTAAAGCCTAAACTAAACACATCTTCCTCTATAGAGGATTTATATTTTTTTTCCTCCAGGTATTTGAGGGCACTATAATATATAACGAATTCACAGTTTAAGGTTGCTGGACTACCCAACAATATGACTCAGGTTACAAATCCATATGAGAGCTGTTTTGGGCCGAAATGTTTTTCGACGGGGTTTACTCCTTTTCATTTTCTCCTCTGTTCCACTAAGCACCAAGATATCCTCCCCTAAATTCTCCTAGACATGTGTTTACCGCCGGTTCACCCTCCTACTCATCTCCCATACTTTGATGAACCAAACCCTTTGGTTCCACCTCAAATAATTTTCTATCATTCTGACTTCTTAGCTGGGACAGACTCCTGTAATAAAAGACAGATTAACAAGAGAAAAAACCTGTTTATTAGTATGTATACCTCATGGATACATTGGAGATACCAGGGAAAATGAGTGTATCTCAAAGAGGTTGCTTAGAATTCAGACTTAAATAACATGTTTAGCTGAAAAAAAAAAGGGGGCGGTATGTGGGAAGCAAGTTATGGGGAGGAGACCAGGAAAAGCAGGGTGTATTAAGAGTAAGCTTTGTTAGCCAGGCACTGTAGTCCCAGCTCTTTGTCCCATTATCCCAAGATTATAGGTTGGTTCCCAACTCAAGTTTGTAATCCCAGCACTTTGAGAGGCCAAAGCAGGCAGATCTTTTGAGGTCAGGAGTCCGAGACTAGCCTGGCCAATGTGTTGAAACCCTGTGTCTACTAAAAATACAAAAAGTGGCCGGGCATGGTGGTGCGCTCCCCCACCACATTGGGCTGTACCCCAACCACATTGGACGCATGTCATCAGGACCTCTTAACACTGTGTCACGGGTACATCCTTAACGTTGGCAAAATAAACTTTCTAAGTCAACTGAAACCTGTTTCAGATATTTCAGATTCACAAAGTCTAAGATAAGGTTCCAACTTCATTCTTTTGCATGTGGATATCCAGTTTACCCAGCACAATTTGTTGAAAAAAAAAATTAACTGTTGCCCATTTAATGGTCTTAGCACTCTTGTTAAAATTTTTTTTGAAAAGATGTGTGGGTTTATTTCAAGGCTTTCTATTCTACAAAAACTAGTAGGTTTTCTGTTCTTATCAGTTTTTAAGGTAGTGGAGGAGGACAATCAAATTGAATTACACTTGGGCTAACGTTGCTGGTCTATTTCTTAAGTCAAAAAGAGTATGCAGCAGTAAGATTTCTATGATTCTGGTGTGAAATACAATACGCAACAACTCTTTAAACGTTTTCTCCAGCGACAGACACGTCTTAAAGGCTGAAAAAATGGCGTTTTCCTAGAGGATTTTTCTCAAAACTAGACAGAGAAGCACGCAAAATTTAGCACTTTTCAAGAACAAATGTTAGAGCCTAACTCCTGTGTCCGCCCTCCCCATTTGTGTCCCTTGGCTTCGGGCCCAGCTGGAGACCCACTGGGTGTTCCGGGGTCGCCCGGCGGGTCCCTACCCTCACCTGCATGATGTGCTGCTCTGCCCCTCACGAGCCCGCGTCGTCCTGTAGCTGGCGAGGCGCCACGGATTGAGACCCGCAGCCTCCTCCAGGCGGGAAGCGCGCCCGCTTCAGGCCGGGCGGTTTTGAGCGCCCGCCGGAAGAGGCAGAGGCGAACAAGGACTTGTTACGCTTGTACGGACGAGGCAGCTTGGTTGCCAGGCAATACAGGGGCCTAACACAGGGGATAGTTGTGGGTACTGACGCCCCAGAGCCTGGAGCATCTATCCCAAGCACTGCCTTTCCCGTTCGCTGTGTAGTGCTGGTGTGGACATTCCTGTCAACTTTTCCCTCCATCAACACCACTGAATCAACAGATTGTTTCAGAGCCTCTGGCACCCTTCAAACCGAGTCCTGTCTTCATGGAGAAATAACAAACTCCTGGAACGGAGAACCATTCAGAGGAGGGGTTCTTAACCTGGAATCATCCGTAGACTATATATATTTTTTTGTTTTGAGACACGGTCTTGCTCTGTCGCACCGGCTGGAGTGAAGTGGTGCAAACACTGCTCACTGCAGTCTCCACCTCCATGGCTCAAGCAATCCTCCTGTATAAGCGTCCCAAGTAGCTGAGATCACAGATGCATATGCCATCATACCCAGATAATTAAAAAAAAATTTTTTTTGTAGAGACAGGGGTCTCACGTATTGCCTAGGCTGGTTTCAAACTCCTGGGCTCAAGTGATCCTCCCACTTCAGTCTCCCAAAGTGCTGGGATTACAGGCATGAGCCACCACACTTAGCCCATACAATATATTTGGAGAGATTTTAGGGAATATCTTGCTCCCCAGCCCCCAAATGTACCCATAATTTTGTTGTAGGTGTACATTTTTTTTTTCTGAAATTAAGAAACAGAGCTTTCATTACATGCTTAAATGGGACTGTAGGCTCCCCAATTCCATCTTAAAAATCCACTGCCTTAAGTGACAGAAGCTCTGGCTTTAGGCCAGGCACGGTGGCACACGCCTGCAAACCCAGCTCTTTGGGAGGCTGAGGCAGGCAGATCACTTGAGCTCAGGAGTTCAAGACCAGCCTGGCCAACAAGGTGAAACTCCATCTCTACTAAAAATACAAAAACTAATGGGATGTGGCAGGTGCCTGTAATCCCAGCTACCCAGGAGGCAGAGGTTGCAGTGAGCCAAGCTGACACCACTGCACTCTAGCCTGAGTGACAGAATGAGATCTGTCTAAACTGAGGGGGGAAAAAAAAAAGCTCTGGCTTTAGGTAGGATATCTAGACAGGTGGGGGTTCCTTTGTGTTTAAATTAAGGAAAGGATGTTTACTGGGAGCTGCCAGGAACTTGAGGAAAACACTTGGTGTTTTACACAAGTTGTTTTACACAGTTCCAGAGATGTACTCACAGGACTTGGAAAGAAAAAAAAATGTTTTTAATGACATAACTTTAAACTTGGGTTCAGCATGGGACGAGTCCATCTGTAGTGCCCAGCTGGTACTTAATACAAATCTTATACTCCTAGTAGCCCATATATTCTGTTGTGTTTGCGTATGAGGCATGAATTTGTTAAATATAAATAATTAAAACATATCACAATTTTGTAATAATGTCTTGGTATTTTCCTCATCTTCTTCCTCTTCCTCTTTCTTCTTCTTCATCCCCGGAGCCCTAAAAATGTTACCTGTATCTCTCTGGATTTCTGAGAGGCCCTGGAAACTGCTGATTAAATTAACATTCTTTTCTTGTTTTGACAATCCAAAGTCCAGGTTAGTTGAAGTACTGTGCACAGAACTAGCTAATGCAGCCCCATGCATTTGTGGCTTTAGGGCAGCATGCTCTCCTTGCTCTCAAGTCCCCATCTTATCAAGGCATTTTCTTTTTTCTAAAAATAATGTAGGTTTTTCTCTTCGGCTTCTTCTTATGTTCTTCACTCAGGCTGACAAGAAGTGAAATTCAGGAACTTTGTTAGCAAAAGGTGTAACTTAAGCTATAATAATTGCTCAACATTAGGAAGACAAAGGTTTGTTAGATACTCTGTTCTGAAGAATATCTGTATAGACCTAATTCTACCTACTCGAAAGAGCCACTGCTTTCTAATCAGCCAGCAACCTTCTTGATGGAGGAGGTGGGAACCTAAGACAGAGGTCAGAAGAAAAAAGATCAAGGGAACCTGAGAGGAGATAAATTCAACCTCCATCTGAAGTTAATTCTGTGCCCACTAAACATTGATTTGATGTTAAAAGTTCCCAATTTGTGTTCATGATCCTCTATTAATAAGATTATTTTCTTTCTGCTAATAGACAGGACTGCTTGCCTTTCAGATGTTGTGAGGTGAAGTAACTTATTTTAGGATAAACTGAATACTATGAATTGGTGGAAAAAGTTAGTCCTCTGATATATTTGTAGCAATCAGATATCCATTATACAGTTTATAAATCAGAACTTGATTATTGGACTATTGGATGGGTTATGGCCCAATCCTCCAACTAGTATAGTTTCAGTTGGTGCTCACATTCTAAGATTGGTAGCTACTGGGCATTCTGGTATTTATGAGAGCTGGTGTTTTGTCACTGACAAAATCCAAATACGATAAACTAAACAGCTCATTAAAACTCAACTCTCAACTCTCTATGAGTGCCTTTAATGAAAACATCAAAAATGCATGTGGGCAGGGCACAGTGACTCATTCCTGTAATCCCAGCACTTTGGGAGGCCAAGGCGGGTGGATAACCTGAGGTCAAGAGTTCGAGACCAGCTTGGCCAACATGGCAAAACCCCGTCTCTACTAAAAATACAAAAAAAAAAAAAATTAGCTGGGCATGGTGGTGCATGTCTGTAATCCCAGCTAGTCGGGAGACTGAGGCAGGAGAATCGCTTGAACCCAGGAGACAGAGGTTGCAGTGAGCCAAGATTGCACCACTGCACTCCAACCTGGGTAACAGAGCAAGACTCTGTCTCAAAAAAAAAAAAAAAAAAAAAGGTGTGTCAGTACTGTCAAACCCGGCAGGGATCTAAGGAACATCATTATTTACAGGTTTATTACACAGTATTTCTCATTAAAACAATAAGCAAAAATATTTTTAGATTTTTTTAATTTTCAACAAATTAAACATTTACAACATTGTTACAACTGAGAACATTGACAACACAGGGATTTTCAACAGAGTAAATTTAGCAAGGATTTTTTTCAGAAGAAAACAAAATGTCAGTACATTTTGTATTACATAGCATTGCTCTGTGGAAAATTAGTTGGCATCCTGCAAAAAAAGAAAAACTGAATTAGATTTAAGTGCAAACGACCACGTGAATATGTGTATATATTTTCTATATTTTGTCATAGAATAACATTAGCATCTGAAATATTTCCCAGCTGTTCTTCTGTGTGTGTGTGTGTGTGTATATGTGTGTGTATTGTGTATGTGTATATATACATATATATACACATTGTGTGTGTGTGTATATGTGTGTGTATTGTGTATGTGTGTATATATACACACACACACACACACAGAAGAAATATATATATATATGTATTTTTCTTTTTTGAGACAGAGTCTTGCTCCGTTGCCCAGGCTGGCGTGCAGTGGCGTGATCTCGGCTCACTGCAGCCTCCACCTCCTGGGTTTAAGCAATTCTCCTGCCTCGGCCTCCTGAGTAGCTGGGATTACAGAAGTGCACCACCACGCCCGGCTAATTTTTGTATTGTTAGTAGAGACAGAGTTTCACCATGTTAGTCAGGCTGGTCTCGAACTCCTGACCTCTAGTGATCTGCCCACTTTGGCATCCCAAAGTGCTGGGATTACAGGCGTGAGTCACCGTACCTGGCCTGTCTGTATATATATATATATATATAT
>NW_016806198.1:3477471-3532973 GCF_001698545.2 Rhinopithecus bieti
TTTTTTGAGACGGAGTCTCGCTCTGTCGCCCAGGCTGGAGTGCAGTGGCCGGATCTCAGCTCACTGCAAGAAAAACATTTTTAATGCCAATTTACATTTATAATATTATAAAAGATAAAATATCCATTAGCTCTCTATTCTTTGTTCCTTGAAAAAATACAAAATTAAGAATATGTTTTCTCATATTCCTCATGTGAACATAATTTATCAGACCTCTTCTGAAGCAGGAGTTAATACCAAACACAGTTTGCAAATTCAAGTTCCTAATTAGATCCCATGAGCACATTAAATTTTTCCTTCACTTTTCCACTATTTGAATCTTTTGTTTCTTTCTTTTCTAATTGAATTGGCTAACACATTGAGAACTACATTAAATAAGAAATTAGAGAGTATCTTTATCTTGTTCCTGACATTAATGGAAATGCTCCAAAGTGTTTCACTAACAAGCCAGCTACTGTACTAACTTGGTTTGAGACCATTGTATAAATCATGTCAAGAAAGGCTTAATCTCTTCCTAATAGATCAGAAATTGATGTGAAATTTTACCAAAAGCATCTATTGAGATTATCATATAATTTTTCTTCTAATAGTGAAAACTTTTAACACACTTCTTAACGTTGAACCATCCTTGAGTTGCTGGAACAAATCTTACTTAGTGGGGTCATAAAATTATTTAAGTATACTGATGAATACTATTTAATAATATTCCTTTAAAATTTTTACATTAATATTTATAAACACAATTGACTTACAGATTTTTTATACTATTTTTTAAGTTTTGGTATTAATATTACGCTGGCTTCATAAAATATTTGGTAGTTTTCTTCTTTCTCTGAGCTGAAAAAATTCAAAATTTTGGCTTAGCACTTTTGAGGATATATTGTGGGTATAGTTTTCTTTTTTCTTTTTTTTTGAGACAGTATAGTTTTGAGTGAGTAGTTTTTTTTTTTTTTTTTTTTTTTTTTTTTTTTTTTTTTTTTTTTTGCTCTTGATGACCAGATTGGAGTACAATGGTGTGATCTTGGCTCACTACAACCTCTGCCTCCTGGGTTTAAGTGATTCTCCTGCCTAAGCCTCCCGAGTAGCTGGGATTATAGGCATGCACCACCACACCTGGCTAATTTTGTATTTTTAGTAGAGACGGGATTTCTCCGTGTTGGTCAGGCTGGTCTTGAACTGACTTCAGTTTCTTTATTTTTGAAGGTGATCCACCCACCTTGGCCTCCCAAAGTGCTGGGATTACAGGCCTGAGCTACTGTGCCTGGCCGAGGGTATAATTTCTAGATAACATTTTCCAGTTTTCCCCCATACCTATTAGTCCGTTTAGTGTTTTTCTTTCTCCTGAGGTCAATTTTGGTAGCACCTACTTTATTAGACAATCCTCTATTTTATCCAGGTTTCCAAACTGATATGTGGAGAGATGTGCAAAGTACTCTTTTGTGATTTTTATTTCTTCTCCGTTTTAATTTCTCTTTTCATTGTACTTTTCTTTTATGGTTTTACCCTTTTTATTGATTACACTAGGCCAACTTATTTTAATTTTGCAAAGAATTACTATAAAAAAAGAATTACTATAGATTTTGCTTTGTTTACTGTCCTTGCTTTATTGCTTTTTTTTTTAAGTTTTAAACTTTTATTTGCATATTAAAAAAAATTGTCATTCCAATAATAAAATCATTGGAGCCAAAAAAAAAAAAAAAAAAAAAAAAATGGCACATCGAATTAAACCTCGCATTACAAGCCTGCAGCGACACCCTTGGGCCCGGCTGGTTTTACTCTAGAGTCACTGTCGTCCACCCCACTCTCCACCCCACTTCTTCCTTCACCAACATGCAAGTTCTTTCCTTCGCCTGCCACCCAGATAGACAGATGGGAGAGGCCAGGTGCCCAGCCTTCGTTCAGTAGTACGTTTGATGTGACAAGGGCAGTAACGTCATTTAAACGTGATCCAATCTCTTGCATCTCACAAAGTTAAACAGGCTAAAAGAAGTAAAAGAAGAAGCAGGCTGTGTGCATATTGGTGGCGCACGCCTCATTACGATTCGCCTGCTTGCTTCTCCTGTTCAATTGTTTCTTTGGAAGGCAGTGAATTTTTCTCTTGCGTCTCTGTCTTCTTCAGTTTCGACTTATCAAATTTCTCGATCTCAGCCATATCGGGTTTGTCAGACATGGTTGCGGAGGGAAAGCAGAGCTAGGCACGCGAGAACAAGCGAAGTCTGGTCTGCGCAGTGGCCACCACCGAGTTGTCCTGTTTTACTGTTTTTAACATCAATTTCTTCTTTCATTTTTATAACTTCCTTCTGCCCTCCTGAAGTTTACTTTGTTGTTGTTTTGTTTTTATTTTATTTTATTTTATTTATTTATTTTTTTAAGATAAGTTCTTGTTTTATTGCCTTGGCTGGAGTGCAGAGGAAAGACATAGCTCACAGCCTCAAACTCCTGGGCTCAAGCTATCCTCCCATCTCAGCCTCTGAAGTAGGTAGGACTACAGGCATGCGCCACCACATCTGGCTAATTTTTTTCTTAAGTTTTTGTAGAGATGGGGTCTCAAAATCCTGTGCTCAAGTGATCCTCATGTCCTAGCCTCTCAAAGTGATAGGATTACAGGCATGAGCCACTTGCCCAGTCTAAAATGAATGATATATTTGAAAAAATACATTCAGCATAAAATCTGGATTTAGGATTACAAAAGCTTAGTAGAATACACTTTTATTTCTGTGGTACAAATTTATTAATCTGCATTTGGGTTTGATTTCAACATTTATTGTCTAATAAAATATTAGGATTAATATATTTATTAAACATGTGGGAACAGTCAACAGCTACTAAATTTCTACTGTATGTCCAGCACTGAGGTAGAAATTCTGGCAGCACAAAAGAAGAGGTCATTCTCTCATGTCTTTCCACATTTTAAAAAATTCTCTAGAAACCGGTAAATCACCAGCTTTTACAAAGAATCTTCGAGTATTGGTTATTTAGATGACAGAAGTACTTTCAGTCTGTAAATCTTGGCCCATTATAGTAGACACTGATTACTGCAATAAGAATTCATTCCTTGACATATCCTACTTGCACAATAAATGATGATAAGATCAATGTCTACAAAATCACTTATGATAATTATTACTGTGACATAGTCTGAGGAATAAATGACACGGGCAAAGCAAATGAGGCCCTAAAATACTGATATTTTCTCACTACAATAAAGCCCTTACAGCTCCTATCATTGTGGTATTTATATGGGACATTCATGTACATATGCAATCAAATAATAGAAATATATTTAGCATAATTTAATTTGTGACTGTTTGAAAACAACAGAAAATGTCAAACTGTGTTGAACTGTGAAATGCATACCATTTTATTTATTTGTTTGTTTATTTATTTCTCACATACCATTTTAAATGAACCCTGCTGACCTTCTTCCATTCCGTGGCTGAAAAATAATAGATTAGAAATAAATCAGTGTAACTAAAGATGGAAGCTAATAGTCATAGGAACAGATTGATGACTTAGAGGAGTGTTTAATGTGCATCACAATCATCTAGAGGGCTTTTTACAACATAGACTGCTGGACTCCTTAGCCAGAATTTCTGATTTAGTAAGTCTGAGAATCCTGAGAAATTTGTATTTCTAACAAGTTCTGAGGTGATGCTAATGCTGCAAAGACCACCATGAACTAGATGCTATTTGACTTAATTATTTCCTTGATGGTACCAACATTTTAAAACAAATGTTCTCAATTTTAATTTGATATGAACCAAAATGAACTTACTGAAGTCAGGGCTATTTAGCTGCTTACTCCTTCCTGCTATCAGTCCAATTCCTTCATTTAATCCATTCTCTAATTTGCTATTAGAATTATTTTCCAAAAGGCAAATCTTACACTTGCCCCCTCCTTAGCCTTTAGTGTAAAGTTGAAATTTCTTAGCTAAATATTTCATCAACCACTTCCCATTGATTCTTCAGGATTCAGCCCATGAAGTCTTCTCTGTACCTCTTCCATTCCCCAGCTGGAGTTAAATGCTTTTCTTTTGGAAACCACAGCCCTTGGATTACAAGTGCATTTCACACAGTACTTTATATTTGTTTACTTATCTGTTTTCTCTTAGAGCCTATCTAAACTCCTAAAGCACAGGAATGGAATCCTGTCTGTCTTTATAGTCCCAGCCCTTGGTACATTGCTCAGCACCCAGTAGAAGTTCAACAAATAGTTGTTGAACTAATTAATTAAAACTTTCTGGTAATGTATGAAGGATGCAAATATTTTGCAAAGTGTAGCTGCCTAGAAAAAAACCACATTTTATAGACAATGTAGACAAACAAAATCAGAAATGTAATCCCGAAATTCTGTCTACTTATACCTTTTATTATGATTGGTTCTTTTAATTTTAAGAATTTGTGAAAGTAGTCATAACTCTTCCAATCTACTGAGTTTAAAATTTTGTAAATAATTCCATAGAACATAAGGAATAGTGTATCTTTAAGACATCTATTTTCTATACACAAAATGTCATGGAATTAAAGTGTCAAATAGGTGAATGTTACTGGAGGTGTTTAAACATGAGCAATAGATCCAAGGAGAGATCAGAGATACTATGGTATTGAAGCAATAAAGTGGTGACAGAAGTGAATGTCAGACTGTAACACCTGATGCCAAACATCTATAAACTTTAAAACTTAATTGAAATGTAAAAGTTAATTAAATACACAGTGAACATGTTTTTAAATTTTGATGTAGATTGATTTTTTAAAAAATACAGTAGGTACCTACCCTGAATAAAAAATATCCTCGACTTTGACTTGCAAAGGGATTTTGGAATTCTTCCTAGAAGAGAAAATGAGGGCATTACAAATCAAATAACACTAAAAATAAGTGCAAATTCTCCTTGAAAGTACATTGAGGGTCAGAATTACTTTCAACTATCATAACTAAACATAGAGGGAATCAGGGACTTGAATAGAGAATTTTGTATTATACCTGAAAATTTTCAACAACTAGTAGTATCATCAGAATCTTATATTTAGAAATAATTTCCTTATCAGTGTGACCAATTTGCCTTTCAGGAATTTTGTCAGTTGTAGGTGAATTCATCAATAAGTAGAAAGAGAAATGACAGACACTTCATAAGTGACTATATTTAAATTCTCCTTTCAGCATTTTGTTAGAATGAAATAATTTCTTTAAAACACATATTGCATGTGTTAACACATGAACAGAGGAAAATACAAAACAGAATTGTATCAAAGCTAAAAAATATTATACAATATTTCTACAGAAATGTAGTTTGAAATTAAGGGACAAATTTGGTAAATTATGTTTATTCGATGAAGCTTTGGGACAGATGTTCCTAATATAATTATATGTGCAGAATGTTAATTTTTAAATTTCCAAATATTAATAGGAACGACCCAATGATTCATAATAAGTGTATCTTTTTCTTAAACATTTCATTTTAAACTTCATGAAAAAAATACATTAACATTTTATGGTTTCCATAAAATTGGCTTATAGCTTCCTATTTTCATTAACAATTATATCATAAAAGCATTATCAGCATGGCTATCACCATGAAATCTTTCAGCCAAGACCTTTTTCAACTATTTTATAATATGAATACTATCATATTAAATTCTAAGAAATGGCTCTGATATATGTTTAAATTATGAAATACTTAGTTTGCAACAAATGTATCTTAAACCCTCAATATTTGTATTTAATTTTCATCTTTACTATAACTCCCCAAATTACTTAATATTGAAAAAATCTGTATTTAAAAATGTATATACTGTATACATGTATCAAAATATCACATGTACCCCAAAATATGTATAACTATAATATACCAATGAAAAGTAAAAAATAAAGTTTTTTTCAGTTTTCAAAATTAAAAAAATGTACACTTATAAACCATATGCTTATATACCTATGTAGGCAACGTTCTCAGCTGGGCACAGTGACTAATGCTTGTAATCTGAGCACTTTGGGAGACTGATGTGGGAGGATCACTTGAGCCCAGGAGTTTGAGACCAGCCTGGGCAACATAGAGAGACCTAGTCTCTAAAAATAATTTAAAAATTTAGCCAGGTGTGATGGCATACACCTGTGGACCCAATTCCTCAGGCTCCTCAGGAGGCTGAGGTGGGAGGATTGCCTGAGCCCAGGAGGTCAAGGCTGCAGTAAGCCATGATCACGTCACTGCACTCCAGCCTAGGTGACAGAGAAAAACCCCGTCTCAAAAAAAAAAAAAAAAAAAAAAAAAATTCAAATGCATATCATATTAAAGAGAAAATACTAAAAGGCAGGACAAAATGTAAATGTAAATTTAAATGTGTCAAATATTTAAAACTTCCAAATGCAAAACCCAAACATACAGATCTTTTTAGAGTCTTATCATTAAGCAAGCAGTATATAAAATAATTTGGGAGGTAGAGATATAAAAAAGATGTGGGAATGAAATTAGAAGATGTCTAGCAATCAAAATTTAAGAAAAGTGTTTTAAGATCTAAAACCTCATTTCTTCAAGAATCCAAAATATTTCACTATCAAAGATACATTTTAAAATTAGATGATTTAGGCCCAGCAAAGCAAACACTCTCCTGCAATTGCATTTCTATTCATCTTTTAAATTATTTTCTTTCGTAGGTTTCTAGGAAACTTGACTGGCTGCAAAATACCCTTAAGATTTATCATTTGTCTGAAAATTTAGATGGTATCACTGAAGGTGGAAAATTCAGTCAATGTACTAAACTGGCCACAATACTGAGTGATTAGTTTTGGTTTTGTAAATCACGGCACTGAAATAATGTAGTCATACTAATGATTGTTGGTGTCTTTTAAGAAACTGACTCTTTAAGTTGAAATTGTTTACTAATTCATAACTCAAGCAAATACTTTAAGAAGTAAAAGTTAAATAAAAAAAGCATGTATTACTTCTAAAGAGTTTGATGACAACTACTTTTTTCTTCATTCTGCAAATTCTAAAATTTCAAGGGGCTACTGCCTAAGATCTTACATTTCTCTTTACAGTTGGCATCAGATATTGTCTTCTTCAATGGAAGCGTCATTTAAGAATGTGAAGATTCTGGCCGGGCGCGGTGGCTCAAGCCTGTAATCCCAGCACTTTGGGAGGCCGAGGTGGGTGGATCACGAGGTCAGGAGATCGAGACCATCCTGGCTAACACGGTGAAACCCCATCTCTACTAAAATACAAAAAAATTAGCCGGGCCTGGTGGCAGGCGCCTGTAGTCTCAGCTCCTCAGGAGGCTGAGGCAGGAGAATGGCTTGAACCTGGGAGGCGGAGCTTGCAGGGAGCTGAGATCATGCCACTGCACTCCAGTCTGAGCAACAGAGCGAGACTCCGCCTCAAAAAAAAAAAAAAGAATGTGAAGATTCTAGGGAGGAAATACTGGCCATAAAAATAAATTTTGAGGAATATATTCACCTAAACTCTATGCGTTTTTAAAAGTGTCTGAAAACTTTGGGTAGCATTTTAAGAAGAATAAATTAAATTAAATATGGTATTTAAATTAAAGAAAGCTTTGATCTGAACTCAAATTTTTTTTGTTTGTTTGTTTTGAGACGTAGTCTTGCTCTGTCACCCAGGCTGGAGTGCAGTGGCACGATCTCGGCTTACTGCAACCTCTGCCTCTCTGGTCAGACGATTCTCCCGCCTCAGCCTCCCAAGTAGCCAGGATTACAGGCGCCGCCACCACGCCCAGCTAATGTTTTTTTTTTTTTTTTTTTTTTTTTTTTTTTTTTTTTTTGTATTTTTAGTTGAGATGAGATTTCATCATGATGGACAGGCTGATCTCAAACTCCTGACAGGTGATCCACCCACCTGGGCCTCCCAAAGTGCTGGGATTACAAGCGTGAGCCACCGTGCCCAGCCTGAATTCAACTTTTAATAATAAAATACATAATTTAAAAATAACATAATAAAAGTACCCAAGATCAAACTATAAAGGGTATAGCATAGTGAAAAAAAGTTTGCCTAGATCAGAAGCCAGAAGACTATTTTGCACTTTCTCTTACTAATACGATCTTGGGAAACTCCTTCAACTATTCTGACTTGCTTTCCCTTTTGTAAATGGGAAATAATACTTGTATAAGTACTAACAGAGTTCCTCAAAGAATAAAATAAGACTGAAAATTATAATGTATTACAGGAAAGGAAGGGGTTACTTAAAAATAATCCTAGAGGCTAGGCGTGGTGGCTCACGCCTGTAATCCCAGCACTTTGGGAGGCCGAGGTGGGCGGATCACAAGGTCAGGAGATCGATCCCATCCTGGCTAACACGGTGAAACCCTGTCTCTACTAAAAATACAAAAAATTAGCCGGGCGTGGTGGCGGGTGCCTGTAATCCCAGCTCCTCGGGAGGCTGAGGCAGGAGAATGGCGTGAACATGGGGGGCGGAGCTCGCAGTGAGCCAAGATCACACCACTGCACTCCAGCCTGGGCGACACAGCAAGACTCCGTCTCAAAAAAAAAAAAAAAAAAAGTATATAATATATATGCATACAAAATAATTGCAGAAATTATCAGTGTTACAAGGGTTAGGATTCTTTTTTTTTTTCTTTTTTTTTTTGAGATGGAGTCTCGCGCTGTCACTCAGGCTGGAGTGCAGTGGCGAGATTTCGGCTCACTGCAACCTCCGCCTCCCCGGTTCAAGTGATTCTCCTCAGCCTGCTGAGTAGCTGGGATGACAGGCGCCCACCGCCACACCTGGCTAATTTTTGTATATTTAGTAAAGACGGGGTTTCACCATGTTGGCCAGGGTGGTCTCAAACTCCTGACCTCAAATGATCCACCCACCTAGCCTCCCAAAGTGCTGGGATTACAGGCGTGAGCCACAGAGTTAGGATTCTTTTTAAATGACTGTGAAACTCCACAATATAACACAGTTAGACTGTATTAAAGTGGTTACATTCATCTTACACATACTGGCAAATAGCTAGGATGGCAAGCTTTCTGCTCAAGTATTTAAATGTTGTGAAGAGTAGGCCAGGCCTGGTGGCTCACACCTATAAACCCTTCAACTTTGGAAGGTCCAGGTGGGTGGATCCCTGGACTTAGGTCACATTTTTTTGTTGAAAAAACCAAAGTATATATATTTAGTTTCTGATATTTACTTCACAAACCATAGTCTTACCGACTTTTTTTTTTTTTAGAGACGGAGTCTCGCTCTGTCACCCAAGCTGGAGTGCAGTGCAACCTCTGCCTCCTTCGTTCAAGCGATTCTTATGCCTCAGCCTCCGAGTAGCTGGGATTACAGGCATGTGCCAATATGCCTGGCTAATTTTTTTTTTTTTTTTTTTTGTATTTTTAGTAGAGACGGGGTTTCACCATGTTCCCAAGGCTGGTCTCGAACTCCTGACCTCAAGGGATCCACCCACCTGGACCTTCAAAGTTGAAGGGATTACAGGTGTGAGCCACCAGGCCTGGCCTACTCTTAAGAACATTTAAATACTTGAGCAGAAAGCTTGCCATCCTAGCTATTTGCCAAGCTGGATACAGAGGGGCAGTATATTATCCTTTATTTGTTCTCTTATTCCTACCTAAGGACTGGATACAAGCTTTCTTAAAACAAGAATAGATTTTCTCACCAAGAGAGTCATGGCTTTTGGAAAACAGTGTAGTTCCAACTTTCCTCAATATCCACAGCTTCAGCTAGAAGGGACACAATATTGCAGGGGTCCATGGAAAGGCTGCTTGAACAATTCTCTTCTACTCTGCAAACAGATGCTCTTACGTTGGCTAACTGGGTATTAGTGTGGGCTTATCCTGAAGAGCAGCATTTGATGAACTACCACAGCTGGGAATTAACAGAAAGGGCTGCCCCACATGGAATGGCAAAGCCAGCATGCGGTTTGTATTACATACGTCCACTCTGAATCTCTTCATTCTTCTCTCATGCAGGTGAGGAACGAGCTGCAGCAACGGATGCACAACAGATGACTGAGAGGACATGAACACACATGCGATGAGCACACGGCTTCTCAGCACTGGTCATCAAGATGCTTCCTATTTGTTTTTGTTTTTACCCACTAAACTTGTCCCAGACAAAACAGAAAATTAAAGATGTCACCTAAAACAGCTCTTTGGGAGCAATTCAAAGAACTGTGGAGAATGAACCAAGAGGTGGGATAAAATTTGGTAGCTCTATGCTGGGATTTTTGTCCTCATATTGAGAAGAAGCACTTTCCCGACAGCTGCAGCTCTCTTGTGAACTGTCAGCAAGTAAAACCCTTCATTGCCTCTTTCAGAGGCAAAAGGCAGTCTGTCTGTTACTAGACTTACTCAAATAATTCGGGCCAGGCAAAACCCACACTGCCAGTAGCAATTTTCCACTATAAACATGTTTATCTGGAAGATTATAGTATATACACATCTAATAACCTCCTTTATAAATTATATACTTAAAACAGAAACGTTGGGAGCAAGATAACAATGTGTGAAAATAACAATGTGTGAAAATGACAATGTGTTCTCGATAGTGAAAACTGTGACTAAGATACATTTTCCCAAAATGTAAAGGTGTCAAGCCAAAGAAAATGAAAGCACACTTGAGATATATAGCTACCTACCTGATATGGCTGCATTTTTAAAAAAGGTATGGGTCACACTGAGACTTCTCATTAATGTTAAATTCATTTATGACATGGATTATGTTGAGCCCTGTATAACAGTTATCTGTTAACTAATTCAACTTGTACTTGGTGTAAACCCAGTATAATCTTTCGCCTCCTCATATGTTAAGAATATTCCATGTGATAAATATTTCAAACTGAGTTTAAGATTACAGTTACCTTTCCATAGGTATGTATCTGCTTAAAATACACTATGCTCCTCATTCCCTAAATTGGTTCACGGAAGTGAATCACAAGTGTGGAAATAATAGTATAGTCAAATAATTTCTAAGTATTCTAGATTGAAACACCAAGTAGGCTGGTTAGCATTTTAAAATCCATGCCTACAAAAGAAAACTACTGCTAATACTACATGATTTTAAAGTGAACTGAATTCAAGTTAATGGTTTTTGGCTAACCTTAGAGAATACATTCACACATTAAGTGCCTAATTACTAATAAGAACATCTTAGGAATAGAAGAGGATATTTCTAATTATATTTAATTACATTTTTGACAATCATCCTTTAAAATAAAAAATGCCCTTGGATCAAATGATTTTTTAATTTGCAACAATTGCCATCTGAAACAATATGTTTTACTTATTTATTTGCTTTTTTATTTTCTTGGTCTTTAGAATGTGTTTCACAAAAGCAGGGACTTTTCTTTTCTTTTCTTTTCTTTTTTTGAGACAGAGTATCACTCTGTCGTCCATGCTGAAAGTGCAGTGGCGTGATCTCAGCTCACTGCAACCTCCACCTCCTGGGTACAAGCGATTCTCTTGCCTTAACCTCCCGAGTAGCTGAGACCACAGGCGCGCACCATCACACCTGGCTAATTTTTGTATTTTTATTAGAGACAGGGTTTCACCATGTTGGCAAGGCTGGTCTTGAACTCCAGACCTCAAGTGATCTGCCTGCCTCGGCCTCCCAAAGTGCTGGGATTACAGGCATGAGCCACCATCCCTGGCCAGGGATTTCTTTTTTAAATTTTGTTTTATTTATTGCTATATTTCTAGTACCTATAATTGTGCCTGGCACATAGCATATAGTTAATAGTTTGTAAATAACTGTTAAATAATGAATGAATTAATGAATGAATTTAATGTACAGGTAGTAATTGACATATAAAATAAATCAAATGGATAATAAATACTGAATTTCATTCCTTTACTCACATATAAACTTTTAAAGTAAAAAATTTGAATTCTAATGTGGCTCTGTTACGCTGCAAAAACAGGTTCATTCTTTTAAACAAATATTAGTGATTACTAAGAAGTAGTTCTACAACTTACCACAACATTTGAATTGCCCAACTTCTGTGTCTTCGAATAATGAAATAAGAACTGTTTAAAAAAAGCAGTAAGTTTTACTATAAGAATTAATGGTTTCCTTATTATTTTATAAGGTATAGATTTATGAAAATCATCTTACCCTTTTAGTATTATCTTTTTCATCTTGTTCCTATTGAAAAGAGATATTATATCATTAAATATTGTAAAATTTTACTATCTTATATACAATAATTTTATAATGTTATAGCACATAATTATTTAAAACACATGACTCATATTACATATAAAATATAAGACTGAAATTAGTTAAGCATCCGTTGCTCTAAAAATAAATGAGAAATTAATTGAATATTGTTTACAAATAAGATGTGCATAAAGATCTCTTTACTGCAACTTTATTCATAAGAGTGAAAAATTGGAAACATCCTAAATATTCAACAGTGGTAGAATGTGAAATTATTATATCATGACATGATGGAATATTCAGAGGAGAAGACTGAAAGAATCACATGAAAGTATTTTTACTGTTTATCACTAAATAAGAAGGTTATGAGTTGTTTTTGATGTCTTTCATAAAACAATTTTTAGCCTGGCGCAGTGGCTCACGCCTGTAATCCCAGCACTTTGGGAGGCCGAGGTGGGCAGATCACGAGGTCAGGAGATCGTGTTAACCATCCTGGCTAACACGGTGAAACCCCGTCTTTACTAAAAAAAGACAAAAAATTAGCCGAGCGTGGTGGCACGTGCCTGTAGTCCCAGCTACTTGGGAGGCTGAGGCAGAAGAATGGTGTGAATCCAGGAGGCAGAGCTTGCAGTGAGCCGAGATGATGCCACTGTACTCCAGCCTGGGTGACAGAGCGAGACTCCGTCTCAATTAAAAAAAAAAAAAAAAAATTTAAATCATATAATTCCTTTTTTGTTGTTGTTCTTTCTCACTTGTTTTAATATAAATGGAAGATCATGAATAAACACCATTGTCATTTATTTTATCTTAATTAGGAAAAAATCAATTACGCTTTTTGGGACAATGTCACCTTTAGAAACAATGGATAAATATACAATTGTAGGCAGAGATTATTTAGTTTCATAAAACATTTATGCTTTCAAATTATTAATTTTTTTCTTTGAATTATTATATATAAAAGGTATGAAAGTCAGAGTGTACCAATGACCACAGATTAAGTTAGAATTGCAAATGAAAAGTATAATTCCAAACCTGAAGCTCTCATCTTTAATAAAGTAGCTTAAAAATAATTCATCCATAAGATAGAGATTGTAAAATTAGGTAATCTACCTAAGTTCCCATCTACCCTCACTCCAGGACAAAAAGTTCTCCCAGAAGAATCAAGTAATTTTAATAAGAAACCAAGACAATGACAATACAGTTTGCTTTTTTTTTGTATTCTTAATGTCCTACTCTCCCACAAAGTACAATGTCCTAACCTTTGAACCATTAGATGTGCTTAGCAGCTTAGAAAGATGCATCTGTTCTCCAAAGTAGCATGAGTCAGGGCAAAAAAAGAGAGCCAACATGACCCCATATTTATTCCTCCGGACTGGAACTCATTTTATATTTGATAGGGACATATGATTTCCCAATTAGATTACTGTAAGCTCCATTAATATGATGCTCAATTCTCAGACATCAGAGAAACTGAATTATTTCTTATCCAAAAACAATTTTTCCTCTTCTAACTTGTCTTGGCATGCTTCCTAAATTGAGTATACTTTCTTCCAGGAGAAATTCCAAGAAATTTTGGATAATTTTGTCTACAAACAAAACACTATTTCAACCTTACCTGAGGCTTTGGTAGCATTCCCATAATCACAAAGCAAAGCTCCTCCAGTGCATTGGATGCCTAACAGAAATGAGAAGATATGTAAGTTATGCTTCTGCTTTAACGACATTTACATAGAAGAGATAACTATAAAATGTTAGGGGCATGAGGAAATGCTAACTACCTAGAAAAGAATCCTTCTGTAGATTATTAAAACTGCTGGAATCCTTTGATTTCTCTCACAACAAAAACTTGGCTGTAAAAGTAAAGCCTCCCTTCTAACCAGAAACAACAAAAAAAGGTAAGTACTGTACATATGCACTCATGAAGGCTTCCGCTGTGATCTAGATACATAGTTCTCAGCACTTGCTAAAATATTACGAAATTCTATGACTGAGGGTAACAAGGGACAGTGCCAGAAGAGGAATTATTCTTCCCAGCTTGTAGCAAAATCTGCATCTACATGCCAAAGCTGTGAGCCTCACTGAATATTACTCATTATTGGCTAATCTGAAAATCCTGCAATTGCTCGAAAACAATGGGAAGTGGAGGAGAAGAAGCCATGTGTGGTGCACCTAATCTGCGTACCACCCTTCCAGGTTGCTGACTGCACACCCCAGGATCAGGTTTTTCAAAGCATTCAAGCACAGAAGTAGGGCAGGGCTCTGTGGTTAGCAGCCAGCTGGGTGTGGTAAGGAGTAGAAGAAATGGACAAGCAGGGGCGAAACCTGCTTTGCACAGAGTTTAGCACAGTAGCACCATAAACAATTGATTACTTAATATATGCATTTTGGAAGTAATGAAGAACTAGAACAGTGGGGAGGGCAATATAATTAGTGGTTAAAAGCATGAGCTATGGAGTTGGGAAGGCTGTAACTCTACACAGTGCACATTCCATTTCTGCTCTTTATTAGCTGTGTAACCTTGGGCTGGTTACCTAACCTCTCTAAATTTCTGTTTATTCAGCTCTAAGCTGGGGATGACATCACTGCAGAGAGTTCTTAGAAGAATTAAATGTAGGTAAAGTTCTCAGGTTGATTTGCAGCTGAAGTGATTCTTAATTTAGAAGTTACATGAAAAAGAGGTCGGGTGCAGGGGCTCTCACCTGTAATCCCAGCACTTTGGGACGCTGAGGCAGGCGGATCACCTGAGGTCAGAAATTCGAGATCAGCCTGGCCAACACGGTGAAACCTAGTCTCTACTAAAATACAAAAAATTAGCCAGGCATGGTAGCACGTGCCTGTAATTCCAGCTACTAGGGAGGCTGAGGCAGGAGAATCACTTGAACCTGGGAGGCAGAGGTTGCAGTGAGCTGAGATCTCGACACTGCACTCCAGCCTGGATGACGGAGTGAGACTCTGTCTCAAAAAAAAAAAAAAAAAAAGACATACGAAAAGAATTGTTCAGGGCCTCCAGTAGTCTCACCTTCTCTCCCTTTGAACGACAGTACATGCTTGACATGGTTGGTTGTGGTTCGAGATGCAGGTGGAGTCGACAGTTTTCCTGTGTACCCTTCCTAGCATCAGAGGTCTGCTTTGTTCTCTTCACTCCATTTGTTTGCTTGTCATGCAAATTCTTGGGATATTTATTAATAATGCCTCATATGTATATAGTGTTTCAATAAATTATAAAACACTTTCATATACAGTCATGTACCACATAATGGCATTTCAGTCAATGATAGAGTGCATATACAATGGTGGTCACATAAGATTATTATGAAGCTGAAAAATTCCTATCATCTAGTCACAGCTTGATGATCCTGACCTGTGTAGGCCTAGACTAATATGAATGCTTGTGTCTTCATTTTTAACAACAAAGTTTAAAAAGTCAAAAAAATTCTTTTTAATTTCAAAAGCTTATAGAATGAGGATATAAAGAAAGAAAATATTTACATACACCTGTTCAATGTATTTGTGTTGTAAGCCAAGTGTCATTACAAAAGAGAAAAAAGTTCTAAAATATTAAAAAGTTGGCCAGGAACGGTGGCTCATGCCTGTAATCCCAGCACTTTGAGTGGCCGAGGTGGAAGAATTGCTTGAGCCCAGGAGTTTGAGACCAGCCTGGACAACATAGCAAGATCCTGTCTCTACAAAAAATACAGAAAATTAGCCAGGTGTGATGGTGCATGCCTGTAGTCCCAGCTACTCAGGAGGCTGAAATGGGAGGATCATCTGAGCCCAGGAGTTCGAGTCTACAGTGAGCCATGATTATGCCACTGCACTCCAGCCTGGATGACAGAGTGGGATCCTGTCTTGAAAAAAAAAAAAAATTAAAAAGTGTATAAAGTAAAAAAGTTATAGTAAGCTAAAGTTAATTTATTATTGAAGAGAGAAAAATTTTTAAATAAATTTAAAGCAGGCTAAGTTTACAGTGTTTATGAAATCTGCAGTAGTGTACAGTAATGTCCTAGGCCTGCACATTCACTCATTACTGACTCACTGACTCATTCAAAGCAACTTCCAGTCTTTCAAGCTCCATTCATGGTGAGTGCCCTATACAAGTGTATCATTTTTTCTTTTATATTATGTATTTACTGTACTTTTTCTACATTTAGATATGTTTAGATACATATTGTGTTACAACTGCCCACAGTATTCATTACAGTAATGTGCTGTACAGGTTTGTAGTCATATAGCCTAAGTGTGTAGTAGGCTGTACATCTAGATTTGTGTAAGTACACTCTATGATGTTTACACAATGACAGATCATCTAAGGACACATTTCTCAGAATGTATATCCCCATTGTTAAGCGATGCATGACTATACATAATTTGTATTCTGTCCTATACAGGACATGAATTGTTATTCTCATATACAAAGGAAGTGAGGTTCTAAGAGACTGTCACTTGCCCAATACCACACATGGCTAGGAGTTGGAGGAGCATGGCCTGGGACCTTGGCCTTCTGATTTGTAGATATTCTTGTGTTGCATTGGTATTGCCTGCTAAGCCTAGAGTTGGGAGTTGGCAGCGAGAAAAACTAGAGTGTGAACACTGATACATCCTTTCTCACTGGTTATACTTAAGGGCTGAATACACAGGTCACCCCACAAAAATCTGAAATAAAATCCCTAAAACTTCCCTTACCAGCCTGGGCAAGATGGTGAGACCCCCATCTGTACACAAAATTTTTTTCTTTTAATTAGCTGGGCATGGTGGCATGCACCTGTAGTCCCAGCTATTCGGGAGGCTGAGGTGGAAGGATTGCTTGAGCCAAGGAGTTCGTAGCTGTGGTGAGCTATAATTGTACCACTGTATTCCAGCCTGGGTAACAGAGTGAGACCCTATCTCTAAAAACAAAAACAAAATGTTCCACTTATGATCATTTCAAAATAGAAAATACATAACAATAAGAAAAAAAATCCAGTGATATCATGTGTCAAAAATGTATTTCACCTCAAAGAAGAATAAACACTTATAGCTGATTTCAAAATAGAAAATACAAAACAATAAGAAGAAAATATCTACAATGTCATGTTTCAAAAATGTATTTCAACTCAAAGAAGAATAAATTCACACATGTGAGCTGTTTCTCCTTAGGAAACAGTTTCTAAGCTGGATGAGGTTCAGTAAGATTGTACTTTGACTGAAAAAGTTTCAAAGCAAATGCATTTTCCCCAACTCCCCTTTACAAAAAGTCAATTTTCAACTATTCTTCAAGGATTGAAATACATGAAAGTTTTAATATCTTATTTTTAAATTTATCGACCTTAAAGATAACATTTTCTACTGGTAAAAATGTTTCAAAGCAATGGTCACATAATCACATAAACAATAAGATAGTAGTGTATGTGAAAATTAACAATGTTTTAAAATTGTATCAAATTTGGTGGTACATGTACACCACTGAATACTATGCAGCCATAAAAAAGAATGAGATCATGTCCTTTGCAGCAACATGGATGGAGCTGGAGGGTATCACCCTAAGCTAAATAACACAGGAACAGAAAACCAAATACCACATGTTCTCACTTGTAAGTAGGAGCTAAACACAGATGCACATGGCCAAAAAGAAGGGAACAATAGATACCAGGGCCTACTTGAGGGTGGAGGGTGGGAAGAGGGTTAGAATAAAAAAATTACCTATCTAGTACTATGCTTATTACCTGGGTGATGAAATAATCTGTACACCAAACCTCCACAACACACTTTACCTACATAACAAAACAGCACATTTACCCCGAACCTAAAATAAAAAAAAAAATTATTTAGGGTCTGTGGGCTGTATCAAGGGATTTTGGTATTATTCTAATTGCAATAAGAAACCATAAGAAGATTTGGAACAAAGCAGTGATATGATGGCTTAGTATTTTAAATGACTAAGTGATGCTAAAACCTTAAATCTGAGTACAATAGCTATACTTACAACTAGTTTTCAGTTGTGTACTGAATTGCTCACTCATGAATTGAGTTTATTATCAATGTTTTGAGAAAATAATGACAATTTTTAGAAATTATAGTAATTACTGTTATAATAATATCCCCATTGAATCACGCCTCCCTGTATCCATTGCCTTTATGTAGTCAGTCCCCTAACGCAGACATTGAGTGTGGCCCCCCACATTGACTCTGTGTCTTGCTTTGGCCAGTGGGGCATGAGTAAACATGTTACAAGCAGATGTTTGAAACCCACTTAGGTGACGAGCTTGCTCTCCCCACTGCTGGTGGAACCCAGCAACCATGTGAAAAACCTCAGACTAGCCTGCTGGACTGTAAGTAACACTTTGCCCAGCTGCCTCCACCACCCCTGCTGATAGCCAGCCAACGATCACCAAGCATATGAAGAAACCCAGCCACAGAAGTAAGCCCATAAAATGATATATTCCCAAAACATCAGGAATATAATTTTTAAAAACAATTCCTAATTTATTAATATTACTTATTCCTGTAAAGGTACCCAAATACAGTTACTACACATAAACACCATTCCAAAGAGATGCATCTGTATTCATTCAGCAGCTATTTCTAGGGAAGGGACTTGTAAATCTATCTTTTTTAAACAATTTATTTCATTTATTTCCTTTGAATTTTGAATAATTCACAATTTCACATGTTTCAAAGCTAAAAAATTATAAGATGATATCCAGTTAAAAAGTCCTCCTTTTTCTGTTCTATCCACCTAGGACTCCCCTTCCACATAACCATTATCATTTATTTTGTATGTATTCTTCCAGAATTTATATTTTTTATTTGAGAGCTAAATCAGTAAAACCATATTTATATGGTTTTTAAACTAGTGAATGGGCCATAAAAAGGGATGATATAATGATATTTGTTACAAGAGAACAATTTCTGCATAGCATGCTTGCTGCTGGGTTTTATTAACAAAGTAATTAAAGAGGTATTTACTGAGTCTCTTCTCAAGCATGACTCTAGGTGCTGGCTATAAATGTATCCCATGTAAGAACATCACCAATATACTATGGTGAAACCAAAATTAGGTTTTAATGCATAGCTTTAATTTCACATGTAATAAAACAATATTTTTTAAAGTATTAAATTTATTACTATTTACATTATAAATGTAAAAGTTACAAATAGTAAATTTACTAAGCTCCTCTTGAAAGCGGCACAGTACTGAAATCCAGACAAACATTAGTTTATCTTGATGAAGTTTAAATGAGTGCTTTAAAATTCATCCTCTTAGTACTGAAGACCTAAAAGTGATTTTGAGGATGTTCCTGAATTTTAAATACAACACAAATGCATACATGCTGATTAATATCTATCTCATGTTATTAATATATATCTGCCAATGCTCCTGGAATAATTTGAAATATTGTTCAAAACGTCATCTATGGTGATCCTGGTCTTGCTTTACTACCTAATACCTCAAATTTCCAGCAGGTACCTAGGGTATAGATTGAGGCAGGAGAAATACAACACTATACAAGGCTGCTTCTTCACACCGGCCAGGAAAACACAAATGGAGACTGTGTGACCAACAGCCTGGGCACCTCGGCCAGACTGTGTAGGGAGTACACCCCAGGCGCATAGTTGATGACTCTGAAAGCAGCATCATCCAGTAAAGACAATGTAAGACACACTTATTCCCCACTCCTTAAGTGTCCATGTGGAGGGGCTAGATTAGCACTCCTGGCCTCTTTCCAAAACCTTCTCTTAATTCTTTTCTATTGAAGAGGAGTGAGGTGTCTGGTAGGTGAACTGAGAGGAAGAAATTGGGCATGTTCAGTTCAGCTCTTTCCTCTATGGAGTCAGTGTTCTTACTCTGGTCAGCTGTTCTTGCCTGGTCTCTGCCCTGTGGCTGAGAATCTGACTGGTGGAAAGCTCAGAGTCACTGTCTGAGACTTGCAGGCAAGTTTAATTCTGGAGGCAATTATAGCAAACACACTTGACATCAGATCTGAAGCCACAGTCACAAATGGACTTTTCCATTATAATGACGATATTTTGACCTCCAAAAGTCTGACTCATCAATTCATCACTCAATGGGTTTCGAACTCAATTGGGAGATAGGATATTTGCCCCCAAATACAGCAATAGATACAGTATTTTAAATTTTTATTATTATTTAAACTTTTATTTTAGGTTCAGCAGTACATGTGCAAGATTGTCATATAGGTAAACTTGTGTCACAGGGTTCTGTTATACAGATTATTTCATCACCCAGGTACTAAGTCTAGTACCCAATAGTTATTTCTTCTGATCGTCTCTCTCTTCCCACCTCCACCCTCAAGTAGGCCCTGTGTCTGTTTTCCCCCTCTTTGTGTTCATGTGTTCGCATAATTTAACTCCCACTTATAAGTGAGAATATGCAGTATTTGGTTTTCTGTTCCTGTGTTAGTTTGCTTAAATTTTTACTAATATTATTTGGCAGAGACAGGGTCTTGCTATGTTGCCCAGGCTAGTCTCGAACTCCCAGCCTCAAGTGATCCTCCCACCTGGACCTCTCAAAGCACTGCGATTACAGGCATGAGCCACTGCACCCTGACAGATATAGTATTTCTAACTTAACATATAATTTGATTTTTAAATTAACATTTTAATTTGATATTACAAAATACGTGTATATTATCTGCACATCTATTTTATTTAGAGATGAAAGCCCTAGCACATTACAACATAAGCCCACAGTATTGATTATTATCTGCAGCAAATGAAATAATATCTCATATGTTGACATGTTTTCATGAGCACATAAAGGTTCCAAAGTCAGCAATGGAGAGTTGAAGCACTACACAAATACCTACATTATGATAAAATACCTTCAATTGGAATTACCTGAGGCTGGGAATCAATGGACAGAAAAGACGAACAAGCATCATCTATCTGTAGAAAACAAAAATGTCAGTTACATCCTGGGAATGGACAGAAAATAACAGAGAGTAGATTTTACAAAGTCACATTACCTATGGAATATTAACCACAGTTCCATGACAGTTTAGGACTCTGGATTTGGAAGAGAAGAGCCTCAAAAACTTTATAAGAAAGTCTTGGAAATGAGACTTCCCTCAAGATGTCACCCTAACCACAGGGTATACGTCTCTAGTGACTGCTGATGGGGACCATCCTAGGGCATGGAGATGCCTCACATTAATATATTGAGGAAAAGACTGTCACATATTATTTAGTCTGAGAAATGTGAGAGGTGACTAAAGAATGACCTTAAAATTAAGGCAGACCTTTGGTTACCATATGGTTCTGTATGACACATGAACCTAATGTCACCTAAATTAACATAATAACAGTATGATAAACAGCATACCAGAAAAATTGTTCATACAACATAGGCAATCCACTAGATCTCTCCCATGAAACCAGTATTGGAAGAGAGTTCTGTTTTATAATGAGGGTTTACTGAGCTACAGTTGGCAACTAACTATTCTCCGCCCTTATCCTAAAAAGAAAACTTGAGACTTTAAATGGTAGAATGAGAGATTTATATTAATCATAAAAACTATGCTGAGAAGTTAAGCACTAAGCTGGATGTATGGCATTGTTTATGACATTTATTTCTTTGATGGCCTTTTAAAATGGAACTGGAAAAAATGGTACTGATTCTTGTCTCTCTGGAATGATTGAGGTTGAGTCCTATTTATGGCATTCCATCTTAGAGGCCCGTTTCAGTCCCAGGATTCTTTTTCTCATACCAGGGGGTGGATTATTATACTCCACTGTCATAAATTCTCAAGCTCCTCAATGCTTCTAAGTTGAACATGTCCTAAAATATATTATTTCCTAACTTAGAGAATAACAATAGAAAAGCATAAGCTTATGTCTCCTTCCTTTTTATCCTCACAGAACTTTTATCCTCCTTTTATCCTCATCTTCTCTTTATTTCCCAAATATTTGGGGAATTGTTTGTTCCACTCATCCTTTGCGCCCACCCAGCTGGTCCCTCTTCCATGCCTTACAAACCTGAAATCATGGTCGCGCACACGCACGCACACACACACACACACACACACACACTCTGGGTAGGGGTCATGTCATCGCTAAATCGCCCAGAATAAGTGTTTAACAAAAATCCTTTAATTAAGTTGAATTAAACTTGCGGGGGAAAAAAGTGAATTGAGAGGTAAAAGTAAAAAAGATAACCATTTTAAAGCTCTGACTTTTGAGCAATGCTTACTACATCACCTCCAAATGTCACCTTCTGTGGTTTAGTAGGGTAAAAGTAAGTAGTTCCTCCTGAGTTTTTTATGGTGTGCAGGTATCTGAACACATTACCCACACCAGGGGAACGTTGTCCACACACAGACCAGGCTGCCCGTCTATGTGAGGTGGCCCATGTTCAAGAACAGAGAACCTTTGAATCTCAGAACATCAACGACATGTGAATAAAAACATGACACTTAAAAAAAAACCCCGTTAGTCAAATTAGGAGATAGCTGCAAAGTTTTTCAGTCTTTTCTCACATTTCTTTGAAGGACACAGGAACACTGCTTGCCCACTTTCCATTTGAGTAAGCATTTGTTCATTGTACTCAGCATATGGCTCTAATGGTTTTTTATGCCACTGATTGCTTTTGAGAACTCTGTGGAGACCATTGGTAAATCTCACTGAAAATGTTTAGGTCTCTATATATGGTTAGGAAGAATGTGTTTCTAGTGTCTGGGTAGCTCTGTATTTATTTATTTATTTATTTATTTGTTTGTTTATTTATTTTTATTTTACTTTAAGTTCTGGGAAACATGTGCAGAACGTGCAGATTTGTTCCATAGGTATACACATGCCATGGTGGTTTGCTGCACCCATCAACCCATCATCTGGGTTTTAAGCCCTGCATGCATTAGGTATTTGTCTTAATGCTCTCCCTCCCCTTATCCCCCAAGCCCCTCCCACCAACAGGCTCTGATGTGTGATGTTCCCCCTCCCTGTGTCCATTTGTTCTCATTGTTCAACTCCGACTTACGAGTGAGAACATGTGGTGTTTGGTTTTCTGTTCCTGTGTTGGTTTGCTGTAGCTCTGTAATTTTTAAATCTTCAAGCAGAAAAATTGACTATATGTTCCTAGCATCTTAACTTCTTTTTTTTCTCTTTCTTTTCTTTTCTTTTTTTTTTTTTTGAGATGAGGTCTGGCTGTCACCCAGACTGCCAGACTGGAGTGCAGTGGTACAATAAGAGCTCACTGCAGCCTTGACTTCTTGGGCTCAAGTGATCCTCCCACGTCAGCCTCTTGAGTAGGTGGCACCACAGGCAAGCACCACCATGCCTGGCATATTTTTATTATTTATAGAGATGAGGTCTCACTATGTTACCCAGGCTGGTCTTGAACTCCTGAGCTCAAGGGATCCTCCTGCCTCAGCCTGTCAAAGAACTGGTATTAGGCCTGAGTCACCATGCCCAGCTGCATCTTAACTTGTTTAAATATCTTTTTTTCCGTAAAAGAATGTATACTGCTTTTGCAACTCTGAGTTTTTTCCAGCATTATCATCTAAAGTATTTTTCCAAATATTTTCCATGGAAATATAGAATATTTCAAGCTAAAATAAATGTGTCTGTACTATACATTAATATCTGTTATCTAAGTCACTCTTCATCTTATTTATAGTTCTAGCATGTACCTAGATATTCTACCAAGGCAGAGGCCCTTGTAATACACCTTGATGAATTTCTATACTATTGAAGACTGTTTTGTACTTGGCACTTGGCATCTATCTTATCTTTTCCCTTATGTATTTTGTTGGGGGTGGCCTAGGTACAAAGGGTACTCTTCTCAGTTCATAGCTCACTATCATCATTAGCCTTGCTTTATTTATTTATTCTTTTTATATTTCCATTTCCTACCCCCATTCCACCCTCCTATAGGCAACTCTTCTAGTGTATTTGAGGCATATCCTCCATTTGTATATGTTTTTGTAAAACCCATATTGTTGTTTTGTGTGCATGTATATTTTCTTACTTTTTTTTCACTTAACACTATCCACTGAGACCTATCCATGTTGCTGGGTGTGTATCTAGCATGTTGCTTCAAGTGCTGCAGTATATTCTATAATGTGTGCCCACCACATGTTGCCTAACCACTCCCCAGTGAGAGACAGCTGGGTTCCCTCCAATTCCTCCCACTATAAGCAAAGCTATAATCAACCTCCTTGAATCTGTCCTCCACTTATGGATCTGTGGGAGAATATCTTTGGGCTATCTACCCAGGAGAGGGAATGCTGGATCATGGGGATATCTAGGTTGTTTTCTAGATGGCTCTACCAGTTGGCACTCTGCCCAGCAATGCATGAGGGTTTGTAGACCCCACATCCTTGTTAACATTTGTGATTAACTAGATTTCAATTGTTTTGCTAGTCTAATAGGTAGAAAGTGACACTTTGCTCTTGTCCCAATTTTCATTTCATTGTTACTAATGAACATGTTTATATGTTTTAGATGTTTGTTAACCTTTTGAACTTCTTATTCTGTAAACTGTTCTTATCCTATGACCATTTTTATTTTGAAGTCTTATCTTTATCCAGTTGATTTGGTGTAGTTTCTTATATATTCTAGAAAAGCAACCCCATATCGGTTTTAGACATTGTCAATATCTTCTTTCAAAGGCTCTTATCAGCTGGGCAGGGTGGCTCACATCTGTAATTCCAGCACTTTGAGAAGCTGAGGTGGGCGGATCACTTGAGGTCAGGAGTTCGAGACCAGCCTGGCCAACATGGCAAGACCCTGTCTCCACTTAAAATACAAAAACTAGCTGGGCATGGTGGCACGTGCCTGTAGTCCCAGCTACTCAGGAGGCTGAGGCACGAGAATCACTTGAACCCAAGGAGGTGGAGGTTGCAGTGAGCAGAGGTCACACCACTATACTCCAGCCTGGGCGACAGAGCAAGACCCTGTCTCAAAAACAAAAACAAAAAACCAACAAAGGCTCTTACGTTTTTCCATGGAGTCCTTTGCTGAAAGAATTTTCACTTTTAATGTAATTTAATTCATGAATGTTTTTGGCCTTACGATTTGTATTTGAAGTTTCTTGCGATTTATATTTGAAGTTTCATTCAAGAAGTTTTTCCCTGCACCTAGCTAACAAAGATATTGTCCTACAAGATTTTCTACTAACTCTATAATTTACACTATGTTTCCTTCTTTAGGGGTGAGGTGGCTAAGGTATTTATCCACCAACTCCCTGTGGTCTCCAATTGGGGGCTGCTTTCAGTGGTGGGGTCATTTATACTCAGCCACTTCTGGCTGGCCCAAGTACAGGCAGCACAGGAAAAGTCATGGATGCTTGCAATCAGAAACTATAAATTTCCAGTACCCTGGGATGGCAAATGCCAAAGGGATATGACAGATACTGGTGGTGACTGCTATACTCGCCAAGCTCTAGTCTCTGTTCCATTGGTTCATTCTGTCTGTTCTTGTGCAATTACCATGCCTTTTTTTTTAATTACTGCAGTTTTTATACTATGTCTCAATATCCAATAAGGCAATTCCCAGTAGTAGCTCTTCATATTTAAAATGTCTTCAGCTATTTGTAGACCTATATTTTTCCATATCAATTTTAGGTTAAATTTTAAAGTTTTTTTTTTTAGGTAAATTAAATTGTTTGGGATTGCATTGATTTTATGGGATTTGTATTAATTAACAAGGAAAATGATATTTTATTATGTTAAATTAATTGTTTCATCCAAGAGAGAATGTCTCTCCAAATACTTATATCATCATCTATTTTCTTTATTAGAAATTAATTTTCTACTGTATAAATTTAGGGTGTGTTTTTGGTTAATTCCTAAATACAGATTTTGTCACTATTGTGTATACTACAGTATTTTAAATTGTACTTTTATGTTACTTTTGCCTAGTGAAAAGAAATGTTATTGAGTCTTGTATATTGGCATTATATCCAAAAATCTCCTGAACTCTCAAACTAGTTCTAATAGTTCAAGAGCAAGAAGTTTGTTAATGCAATTCATTGCAGTTACAGACTAAAAGAGAAAAAGCATATTGTTTATCTCAATAGTGACACAAGTAAAGTATTTAAGTTCACATTTTATTTAGGATTAACAAAACTCTTAGCAAGTTAGGGAAATAAGGGAACTTTCTTAACTGGGTAAACGTTATGTATCGAACTTCTAGAGCAAGTTTACACTTTATGGAGAAGCTTTAGATACATTTACTGTGTAAGCTAGTAAGCAGGTCTTGGCAAGTGATACAAGGAAAGAAGAAATTGTTTCTTTAGTGCTTATCATGTTACCACTGCACCTTTTTTGGCACAGCATATTGATCTAGGAATTTATCCATTTCATCTAATTTCAAAATTATCACCAGATAGTCATCCATACTTTCTTTTTAACAGCTTTACTGAGATATAATCCACAAGCCATACAACTCACCCACTTAAAGTGCACAACTCAAAGGTTTTTAGTGTATTTACAGAGTTGTGCAACCATCCATCACACAATCAACTATCCATAATATTATTTTAAAACTTTTTTTATATCTCTATTTTTCTTGGGTTCTACCTTTTTTGGTCTATATCTTGTTTCTTTGCCTTCCCCTCTGCCTTTTGAAATCAGTACTACCAAAGTTTAACTTACTGAAAGAACAAATACATGGTTTTGTTAAAACTGTTGCTCCACTCTCTTTTTAAAATTTATTTCTGCCATTATTATTATTACTATTATTATTTATTCTTTTTTGAGATGGAGTCTCACTCTGCCGCCCAGGCTCGAGTGCAGTGGTGCCATCTCGGCTCACTGCAACCTCCACCTCCCAGCCTCCCGAGTAGCTGGGATTACAGGCACGTGCCACCAAGTCCGGGTACTTTTTGTGTTATTAGTAGACGGGGTTTTATTATGTTGACTGGGCTGGTTTCGAACTCTTGATCTCGTGATCCGCCCACCTCAGCCCCCGAAAGTGCTGGGATTACAGGCGTGAGCCAGCACGCCCTGCTTATTTTTATTATTTACTTCATTCGTGTTTCTTTTAATTTTCCCTGTTCTTTTCACCTCATTTTAGCAGAATGCTTAGCTTATTAATGTTTTACATTTTCTTCATTCCTGATAAATACATATGAAGCTAAAATTTTCTCTAGCTACTGTTTTAGCTGTAGCTTATACATTTTGAGTTATAATGTTTTTATTTTTTTCCTGAAGATCTATCAGTTGTTAAATAAATTTTAAGGTTGCATTATTAGTTTATATTAATGATGTCTATATTTTCTTGTTCTGGTTTTCTTTTATTAACATATAAGATCCTTATTTGTCTGTTATGATGGTTTACTTATTTGAATTCTATTTGATCAGATATATTCTCTTTCAGTTTGTATTTGCTTGCTACATCATTTTCCATCCTTTTATACTTAGTCTTTTTTTGTTTTCTGTTTTAAGTGTGATACTGATAGACAATATATATCTGGATCTATTTTTAAAAATCCAATCTTAGAACCTCTGTCTTTTAAGTACATACACGTTTACTGTAACTACTCTGTTCTTGTATTACTCTATTTTATCCTGTTATTGGCATTTATTTCTGCCCTCTTAACCATTTACAAAATTTTGTTTTTTATTTAATAAAATAGTAATTCTGGGTTTATTATTAGATTATTGGTAAAATCATAGTTCTCCCAAAGCTCAATTATAGATTTTAACATGATAATTTCAAAGAAGGGTAAAGTTTCTACAAATTTGTGTGATGATAGTTCCTTACCTCATTCCACAACTGTAGCTGTTGTGCAGGCTGTAATCCTTGAGGTGCTATTGGAGCACCTAAAAATAAAGTTATAGCCACAGGTTAACTTTATAGCATTTCTTCTAAAATTAAATATCCATATATAATTCTTTCTCAGACACTTTCTTCATTTTTCACTGTACATCGTCACCCACCTATTTCAACTAAATATTTCAGCATTTGATTTAGTACAAGGAGACATAATTACTAAACAAACCTTAATAACATTACAAAGATATTACTCTCAAGAATGAATTACTTATGTCTACAGACAAATAGAAACACACCTCATGCTCATGAATTGGAAGACTGAATATTGTGAAAATGATCATACTGCCCAAAGCAATCTACATATTCAATGCAATTCCCATCAAAATATCAAAATCATTTTTTACAGAACTAGAAAAAACAATCCTAAAATAAAACCAAAAAGAGCCCACATAGCCAAAGCAATACTAAGCAAAAAGAATACATCTGGAGGCATCACATTACTGGACTTCAAATTATACTATAAGGCTATAGTTACCAAAACAGTATGGTACTGGTATAAAAATAGTCATTTAGACTAATGGAAAAGAATAGAGAACAAAGAAATAAAGCCAAATACTTAAAACCAACTATTCTTCAATAAAGTATACAAAAACATAAATTGGAGAAAGTACACCCTTATTCAATAAATGGTGCTAGGAAAACTGACAAGCCACATACAGAAGAATGAAAGTGGATCCTTATCTCTCACCTTAAAAATCAACTCAAGACATATCAAGGACTTAAATAAAAGACTTGAGACCATAAAAATTCTAGAAGGTCCATTGGAAAACTCTTTTGGACATTGGCTTAGGCAAAGAATTCATGACTAAAATCCCAAAAGCAAAAGCAACAAAAACTAAAATAAATAAATGGGACCTAATTAAACTAAAAAGCTTCTGCACAGCAAAAGAAATAATCAGCAGAGTAAACAGACAACCCACAGAGTAGGAGAAAATATATGCAAACTATGCATCCAACAAAGGACTAGTATCCAGAATCTACGAGGAACTCAAATCAGCAAGAAAAAAAAAATCCCATCAAAAAGTTGGCAAAGAACATGAATAGACATTTCTCAAAAGAAGATATACAAAGAGCCAGCAAACATATGAAAAAAAATGCTCAGCATCGCTAATCATCAGGGAAATGCAAATTAAAACCACAAGTTAATACCTTACTCCTGCAAGAACAGCCATAATTACAAAGTCAAAAAACAATAGATGTTGGCATGGATGTGTAAAAAGGGAACACTTTTACACTACTGATGGGAATGTAAACTAGTACAACTACTATGGAAAACAGTACGGAAATTCCTTAAAAAACCAAA
Organism: Rhinopithecus bieti; assembly: GCF_001698545.2. Taxonomy (NCBI): domain Eukaryota; kingdom Metazoa; phylum Chordata; class Mammalia; order Primates; family Cercopithecidae; genus Rhinopithecus; species Rhinopithecus bieti. The sequence goes on from NW_016806198.1 coordinate 3,506,657, forward strand.
AGTAGATCTACGGGTTGATCCAGGAATCCCACTACTGGGTATCCATCCAAAGGAAAAGAAGTCATTATATGAAAAAGACACATGCGCACACATGTTTATAGCAGCAAAATTTGCAACTGCAAAGATATGGAAACAACCTATGTTCCTATTGACCAACAAGTGGATAAAGAAAATGTGGTGTATATATACACCACGGACTATCTCTCAGCCATAAAAAGGAACAAAGTAATGTCTTTTGCAGCAACTTGGATGGAGCTGGAGGCCATTATTTGAAGTGAATGGGAAACTAAATACCATATGTTATCACTTATAAGTGGGAGCTAAGCTATGAGGACACAAGACATAGAGTGATGTAATGGACTTTGGGGACTCTGAGGTGGGAGGCTAGGAGGAGGCTGGGGGATAAAAGACTACATATTGGGTATAGTGTATGCTTCTTGGATGACAGGTGCACTAAAAACTCAGAAAATCAGTCTGGTTGATTGCATATCCTGATTGATTTTTTTCCCTAGTTCTATCATGTTTTAGGCAACTCTTGCCTTGAATTCATACAAGTTTTTACTGTCATTTCATTTAAGTTCTGATAACAACAATAATAATGACAGTAATCAACCACATTTTCTGTGGCACTAAGCATTAGAAACAACTTAGAGAAGTCATGCAGTCCATAAAAGAGTGGCTTTATTTCAGAACCTGACAGAGTCCCCTCTCATGGGACAACTATTCAAAGTGGGTAAACAATCTTACACACTTCGCAAATATATATTTCTCACCCTACCACAAATATATATCCCAAAGTCACAGTTGTCTGGTAGATCCTACCCTGAGCTCATTGTTTTCAGGAAGGGATAAAGCTGTGCTTCTCAAATTTCCATATAAAACACCTGGTGATCTCACTAAATGAGATTCTGTTTGACAGAGCATTCCTGTTTAAATAATGCATTTTTTATTCTTATACTTTTGACCATCCCTGGCCCCCAGTAAAAGTGGAAGCTTCCACCTCAGCTTCACTGTGTTCAGACACACCGCCTCATCGGGACCATGGAGAGTTTGCTTCTTTCCATTTCCCAAGCTCGCACAGGCCACTTAGAAAGGCCACTAAGCCTAACTTAGCCCCAGGCACTTCCATAAAATAGAAAAGGATATTTTGTGGCCCTTCTAAAAAACATGTAAACACAGTTTCATGGTAAAAAAACAACAACAACAACAACAAAAGATAAAAAAAAAGAGACAAAATTTTTAAAAAATTCTATGATTTGTAGAAAACGACTAATATCCTGGCCAGGCACAGTGGTTCATGCCTGTAATCCCAACACTTTGGGAGGACGAGACGGGCGGATCATGAGGTCAGGAGATCGAGATCATCCTGGCTAACACAGTGAAACCCTGTCTCCACTAAAAATACAAGAAAATTAGCCGGGCATGGTGGCAGGCGCCTGTAGTTCCAGCTATTCGGGAGGCTGAGGCAGGAGAATGGGGTGAATCCAGGAGGCGGAGCTTGCAGTGAGCCCAGATGGGGCCACTGCACTCCAGCCTGGGCGACAGAGCAAGACTCCGTCTCACGAAAAGAAAACGACTAACGACTAATATCCTATGACTGAACCCAAACGTAAGGGGGAGTTATTCTTTCCTTTGTCTATGTGTTAATTAGAGTCAATGTGATTTTCATTCTGGATATGGACTTCACATTGTCAAAGAGCAATACTGTACTTAGATCACTTTCCGTGTTTTCAGGGACAGTGCCTGCATCATAAAAACTGTACTGTTTTTGATAAGTTTCAGTGAGAAACTTCAAGATATTTATACTTCATTACTATTTAGTAAAGTGAAATCTTCAGTATTATACAGTATACTCTGCTGAAAATAAAATCTTGTACATCCGTAAATACATTATGTATAAGAAAGACAGACCTGATTATTCTAAAAGTAGTGCCAATTTTCTTTTCTCATAGTGAGTATGTACTTCACTGTGGGTTTGGAAAGTAAGAAATCTTTACTGCCAAGTGAATGTTAAAAATTATTCTATGAGCAAGAGGACTGGGCAGGAAAAGACACTCCTTAACTTAGTCTTGACCATTTGATAACTTATTGTCACAGGCAAAATCAAGTAACAGTTTGTTGCAGATATCCAAAATGTGTTCCTCTTACAGAAGTTTCCTTCTTTATTTTACTAGTGTTCTCTGAATAGTAAATTGTTTCCATCCACTGAATCTGTGGCTGACCCTTTATCTTCGCATGGTCATTGTGTGCTCTGCACACAATTTTTTTTTCCCCAAGGATGCTGCATTTAATAGCACTTTTATTTTCCTCTGGCATTGCAACATTTGTTGTGTTGTTTTTTGGGGCATCCAGTTGCATCTTGATGATTGACCATGGTAGATAATCTCTGGGTTTTGCTTATGTATGTCACGTCCCCCTCGGTGCTATCTTTAGGGACTCAGGACTGGGACAGATCACATGGCCATTCACCCTCCCCATCCTACCACATTTTTAAAGAGATACAATTCATTTTTTAGTATTCAGAGCAGGTCTGAAGGGGAATGAAGATGCAAAAGGGCAATCTAGGGGGCCTCTGGGTAGTAAAGGAAGTATCTCATTCTTTTGCTTGAAAAATATTGGGGTTATTTATGAGACGACTGGTATGTCAGCAGATATGCTCTTTTGGAAATAAAAACCAAGACTCATCTCTTTTAGGAACCAGCTGCTGCTTTCTATACTCTTCAATCACCAGCAGTCGGAAATTCTCCAACCCACCCCAAGGCAGTTATCTCTGATGCAAATTTCTCTGCATGCAAAATTCACTGATGCCAAATTCACTGCAAGCATATAGCATGCAAATGCATAGAAATCCATTTTCTTTACACAGAAAAGTCACTTTTCAAACTATGCTTATCTGCATCCTTAAGAAGGCAGATAAAGATTACCATCCTAAGTTACCAATAATATATTTAAAATCCTAAAAGATGAACATTTACCTTGGGAGAAAATAATGTTATATCACTACTGGCTATGTGGAGAAGGTTTGGGTTTGCTAGCTTCTGACTGCCTGGATTTCAAAGCCAAATTATCTTGCTTTTCAAGTAGGGGAGTCTCTCTTTCTCTCTCTCTCTCCCTCACACACACACACACACACACACACACACACACACACACACAGCCCTCCAATGCCTCAGGAAAGGACAAAATCAAAACAATGAGAGGAGAACAGTAAAAATAAATAGATTAGGAAAAGCATAGCGGTCTCTGTTTTCCCATCTCTAATTGAGGGCTGGACTACAGGCTCTGCAGTTGTGATTTTAAGTACCCAACGTTCTGAACAATGACACAACAGTCTGCCACTTTTACCTCACTGACAGGAGAGCAGAGGGAAGCTAAGAGAACCTTCTGCCAAGCTAGAAAATTTACGGCTGTAGCCAGGCAGTGGTTGACAATGGAGGGACCCCCTGACTTGGGGATGAATAATGGTCCCCATAAGCCACCTGCAAACGTAAGCTGTAACCCTTGGAGAACCCAGAAAATGATCTCTCCATGCAAATCTCTCCAGAACGTTTGCATTCTGCTCGGCTATGTCTCCAAAGCTTCAGATCTCCTTCCCTGACCTTGCGTTTCCTATTTCTTTCCTCTAAGCCAAGCTCAGGAAGTCCCTATTGTTATCAAATCACATCTGCCATCACTTGCTGTAGCTGTCGCACTGCCTGAAAGCCTGGCTTGCACATTTGCCTCTTCGACTTTGTGTGATGAGAAGTTCTCTATTCCTTTTCCTGATCTAGTGCCTGAAAACCGATAAAACACAAAGCCCACTCCTTCCCCCTTCTAAGCGGTTAGCGCTTGGGGCCAGTTGTGCAGCTCAGGTTTATGTCAACATAACACGAGCTCACTCACCAAAGAGGCTGAGCACTTGCCAAGTTTACCTTGCCTCAGCGGACGAAGTATCAGGCTCACTCTTGTTTTGCTTCGACCATCAATCCCTTCAATAATTGCAATCAAAGGGAAGGTATTTTAATATTCACTATTTTAATACCCGTTTCCACGGGCCAGCGGGGCTGGAAATCCCGAGGATGAGGGAGCCCTACCAGTCTCCACCTATCGCAGTCGGCCCCGCGCAGGGTCTCCGCTGGGCATCAACGCGCAGGGCCTGGGGATTTCGGCCCCGGCGGGGCCCCTTGCTCCCATGTCGCTAGTTGCCCTGGAGGGGGGGATCTGTGCCTGGGAGGCGGGAAATCCCGCGGCACCAGAGAAGCGAAGTGAAGTCCCAGAAGCCAAGTGAAGGTGAAAGAAAGGGCGGGAGAGAGCGGTGAGTGGAGCCAGAGAGAGGCGCGCATGGTGCGGCTGCGGCCGGGTGCGGGGCCGTCTTACCTCCGCAGGCGCCAGCGCAGCAGGCGAGCAGCAGCAGCAGCAGCAGGAGCGGGGACGCCGCGGCCACCTGTCCGGGGGGCGACCTGCGGGGGGAACTCGCTGTTCGCAGCATCTCGGCGGCTGCAGGAGGCTCGCTGCTAGGGACCCTGCGCTGCGCCACGCCGAGCTGGTGTTTCACCTGGTGCCCTGGCAGTGCCTCCAGCGGCCCTGGAGCGCCGCTCGCGGGGCCCACACACAGAACTGAGCGCCCCGCGCGCCGCCAACTTTTAAATCTCGCGCACACGTGGGCTGGGCTGCGCAGTCCCCGCCGCGCGTCACCTCGCCGCCTGCCACCCCCGGCCTACCCCGCGTCACCCGCCCCACTGCCTGCCCGCGCCCCACCCTGCAGCGGGACCCGAACCCTCTGGCCTGAGGTTTTGACCCAAGTACCACGCATTTTCGCTCTGGGATAAAGAGAATGGAATTTAAATAATGCACCATTCACACCTTTGGAAGGACTGGAGTGGGAACACAATGGAGATGGCAAACCAGGCCGTCTGAGTTTTTAAACTTGGTAGTGGCGACGCTGTCTGGTTTCCTGGGTCTGCGTGGGACGCCCTTTCTCCTTCACCTCTGCCAGAGCTCCGGCAGCCCCTAGTACGCACCTCTGTGGAAGCGCCTCTGTTTTGTTCCCCGGTTTATCTCCAGGTCCAAGCTCAATGCCTGGTGCATATCACGGCAGTGCTGGTTCAACGGTGATGTTGATGCTATCGACCCTCCCCCAAATTCCTGCAAAATCACAGACCCCTTAGGGAAATGCAGTTGCCTGTTAATAAAGGATAAAGAAGAAAGGACTGCTGGGGCTTGACTACACACATTTCTAACAGCTCTGGAGAGCTGGTTATCCTACGGATTTCCAAGCCTAAGGAAACTCCTTTTTCTATGCATTTCTGCTGCTACTGCATCCTGATTTCTACCGTGACCTGACTCCCTCTTTCCATCTCTATACTTTCCTTGATTGGAAACGTTCAGGAAGCAGCCTCTTCCAGGACACCAGCTAATACAGTCCTAATTTCCTTCTACAGAAAGAGGGAAAACTGGTCTTTATTATTATTATTTCAAGTTCCAGGGTACATGCGCAGGATGTGCCGGTTTGTCCCATAGCTAAACGTGCTCCATAGTGGTTTGCTGTACCTATCAACCCGTCACCTAGGAATTAAGCCCAGAATGCATTAGCTATTTTCCTGATGCTCCCCTGTCCCCGCATCCCACTCCCCCCCCCCCATAGGTGCCAGTGTGTGAAAACCGGTCTTATTTGACCTCCCTTTGAAAGGCGAGGAACGCCAAGGAAAGGGCAGGAAGTACATTAACATTTTTGAAGGGGCATTTTTGCGTCAGACATTTTCTTATGTTATTTTATTTAATATTCATGGCATCTCTGGGATGTAGAAGTACTGAAATTCTCATTTATGATGCCAGGAGGGATTAAACAATCTGCTCAGGGCTGTCAGCACGTGAGGGAGCCACTGGCTATTCTACTCCACCAAGATACCTCTCCCTAAATACAGAGTTTTAATGTATCAGGCACATACAGCTCAACCTACTGTAAGCAAGACCTGACCTTTGGGGATACAAGATTTAGTGACAGTAGGACCTTTCTTTCCTAAGGAAGTTATAACTTGGTAAAGGACCCTAAACCCTTACTCAAATAGCTGAATTACAAGGCAGATTGGGATAGTGCTCTGTCAGAAATATGAAGAGGGGCAGGAGTAAAACCCTGACAGATCAGGTAAAAAAAATGGCCACCTTCTTCAAATTCTTTATACACAGGAAGCATGTAAGAAAGTCTGGATTATAGGGTCTGGTCCAAGTTCAGGGATGGGTGAGAAAATATTTGATTCAAGATTCTTGTACTTTGATTTATTCCCAAAGTAGTAAAAAAAGAAAAAAAAAAAAAAAGAGCACAAAGGATGTAAATGACCTACGGATGCAAGCAAGTGAACATGGCTCTGCTTCCCTATGAGCTTCTTCCTGGTGTCTCCCAGAGGTGCACTAAAAGATCACCAGTCCCAGCAGCCAGTGTGAGCGTGAAATGTCAGCCAGAGCAGAGAAGCCTGAAACAGTGGGCTCAATGTTTTTTATATCCCCAACAAGTCAGCAAAATAAACAACTTGTGTATTAAAGGTTTTTTTTTTTTTTCTTGCATGAACCAGCCTGTTTAGAATATTCTTGTACGTGCCCCCTAGTGTACACGTGCAAGAGTTTTCTGAGGAATATTCCCAGGAGTGGAGTTATTAGGTCATAGGTGATGATCTAGCTAATCTCTGTTTTACACTGTTTTCCAAAGTGTTATACCAATTTACATTCCCACCAACCATGAATGAAGTTTCCATGGCTATTCATTCATGCAGAAACCTTTGTCAATCTGGTGAGTGTGACTTCTTTCCTTTCTTTTTTTTTTTTCTTTTTTTTTTTTTTTTTTTGAGATGGAGTCTCACTCTGTTACCCAGGCTGGAGTGCAGTGGCACGATCTTGGCTCACTCCAAACTCTCCCTCCCGGTTCAAGGGATCCTCCTGTCTCAGTCTCCTAGTTGGGACTACAGGTGTGCACCACCACACCCGGCTAATTTTTGTATTTTTAGTAAAGATGAAGTTTCACCATGTTGGCCAGGCTGGTCTTTGAATGCTTGACCTCAGGTAATCCCCCTGCCTCAGCCTCCCAAAGTGTTGGGACTATAGTACAAGCCGCTGAGCCTGGCTAGTGTGACTTTTTATTGTGGACTTAATTTGCAATCCCAGTTTACTAAAAGAGGTTGAGTAATTTCCCACAAATTATTGGCCATTATTGCTTCATCTTCTGTGAAATATCTCAGTGAAAATTTATTTCGCCCATTTTCCCCCATTGGGTTGTTAACTTTTTTCTTAATCATTATAGCAATGCTTTATGTATTTGGGAACATTTGTTTGATTAAATATGTGGCAAATATTTTCTCCCTATTTATGGCTTTTCTTCCATTATTTTAATATGAGTTGTTATTTTTGAAGAAATGTTCAGGAAAAGACTTGCAGGCTTGAAGGTTATGCCATTATGTGACTTGAATGATAAGAGAAGATAGATAGGGGAGTAGGAAAGTGGGGGCAGATAGGCACTGGATTCCTCTGGGAACAGATGACTAAATGGAAACTGATTCTACAGGTACCCCTTTGTCTAAGCATTGCAAAGAAGTGAAATCCCAGATCACTGCAGTGGTCCCTTGATAATTTAGTTACAGACATTCCAATCTGTACTTCTAAATTTACATTCATTTGAGCTTGTATATCCATGTATACGAGCTTTGAGAGAATTTCCATTTATTCTGTATCAGATTGAAAGTTTGATTCTTAATGCCATGCTGATTCCTCTCACCTATTATCTGTTGCATTCTTCACCACAAATTGGCAACTGGACTTTGCTTTCTGCTGACAATCTATAACAATGAAGGTTCAATTGGTCAAGGGCCTGCAGATTAGCAAGACCTACTAGCTTGTGATAGAGATGTCTAGAAAAGTTGTCTTGGAAAGGATTAGAAGAGGAGGAGAGTGGGATATCAGGAGAATGAGAGAGTCAGCAATAGACAGAAACCAGTCAGGCAGCTTAGTGGTATTTCATGCCTGTAATCCCAGAGCTTTGGGAGGCTAAGGTAGGAGGATCACTTGTGGGCCAGGAGTCTGAGACTGGCCTGGGCAACATAATGAAATGTCATCTCTACAAAAAATAAAAAGAAAATTTAGTTGGATGCAATGGCATGCACCTGTAGTCCTAGCTACTCAGGAGGCTGAGGCAGGTGGATTGCTTGAGCCCAGGAATTTAAGGTTGCAGTGAACTCTGATTGTGCCACTGCACTCCGGCCTGGGAAATAGAGTGAAACTGTGTCTCTATGAGTGGATGAATGAATGAATGAATATATATATACATACATATATACACATATACAGTCAGTTGACAATAGGGAAGTCTAGTAATAAGCAAAGATATCCAGCTTTAAGAACTAAGAGTAGAGGCAAGATCTGGAAGATTCAAGCATTCTAGGCAAGGTGAAATCATGAAGTCCTTCAAATATTGATCGAACACCTACTGGGCTCCATTCTGGGAGCTTGGAATATAGCAGTGATGTCTCTGCCTTGGAGTTGGCAGATTTTCAAGAGAGTCAGACAATAAGAAAGTAAATTTTAAAATTAGCAATTTCAGCTAGTAGCAAATGCTATAAAAGAAATTAAGCCAGGGTAATGAAATAATAGAAGGTGGCTGGCAGTTGGGGGAAAGATACTTGAGTCAGGATCATCTAGGCATGCGTCTCTGAGGAGGGGTTATGGGAGGCCTGAATGATAAGAAGGAATGAGTTATGGGAAGAGCTGGGAAAAAGGAACCCCAGACAGAGGGGCCATCAAGTGTAAAGGTCCTGAGGCAGAAACAAGTCTCAAAGGTTTAGGGAGCAGAAGGAAGCCAGTGTAGCTGGCACGGAGTGAGTAGGCAAGGTAGGGTCTTGATCATTGATGAGTCTTAGAGGCCATAATGAGTTCAGATTTTTCTCTAAGTAAAATGGGAAGCCTTTGGGGGATTTAAAGAAGAGGAGTGAGATGATCTGAATTATATTTGAAAAAGATCACTCCAGCTTCAGTGAGGAACAGGTTCTGGGGGACCCAAATAGAAGCAGGGAGACCAGGTAAGAGGATACTACAGAAGCTCATGCCATGGCCAAAAGGAACGAAGTACTGATATATGCTACAACCTGTGTGAAACTTGAAAACACTTATCCCAAGCAAAAGAAGCCAGACACAAAAGGCCACATATTGTATGATTCCATTTATGTGTAATGTCTAGAATAAGCAATTCCATGGAGACAGAAAATAGATTAGTGGTTTTCAGGGATTGGTGAGAGTGACTGCTTCTAAGTATAACGGTTTCCTTTTGGGGTGATGAAAATGTTCTGGAATTAGACAGTAGTAACAGTTGCACAGCCTTGTGAATAGACTAGAAACCACTGAATTATACACTCTAAAAGGATGAATTTTATAATGTGAATAATATTTCAACTTTGAAAAAAGATTGAAGTCTAGATCACATTTTATAATATGTTGGATCGGATGGTGGCAGTCTTTGCATCTTAGCACAAGCAAAATTTGTCTATTTTTGGCATGAAATATCCAAATTTTATTACATAGTCCTAGATGTTCTTAGTAACTCGAAATCCTCCTCTCCCACTTCACGAAGGCATTCACCTAGGACATGTCTGCATCAGTGACTCTGCTGTAATTCCTAGTTTTAATTTTTTCAGGGCAGAAAATACTTTATAAAAGCCAAATGGAGAGCATTGGTCTTTATACTCACTCTGATATGATTCTTAACTAAGAACGGCATCATTATCTATAAAATGGACAGTGGATACTATCTGTGAAATAATAATAACCTGCTACGAATAAATGTTTTACAGGGTGTGTATTCACCCATTTAATGAGCATTCAAGTGTCAGCCATGTATAGACTCTCAAAATTCTGAAAATTCTGTGTTCTGTTTTATCATCTCTGAGACCACCTGCACCCTTTCATACATGCTATAGACTGAATGTATTCCCCCAAAATTCTTAAGTTGAAATCTTAATCCCTATGTGATGGTATTTGGAGGTAGGGCCTTTGGGAGATGATTAGATAGTGAGTGTGCAGCCCTCATGAATGGGTTAGTGCTCTTAGAAAAGAGGCCCCAGAGAGCTCCCTTAACCATTCTACTGCATGAGGAAACAGCAGAAAGACAGCCATCTGTGAACCAGGTCGTGGGCCCTCACCAGACCCTGAATCTGCCACCGCATTCATCCTGGACTTCCCAATCTCCAAACTGTGACAAATAAATTTTTGTTGTTTATAAGCCACTTAGTTTATGGTTTTCTTGTTTTTTGTTTTTTGTGTTTAACAGGGTCTTGCTTTATCACTCAGGCTAGGGTGTAGTGGCACAATCACAGCTCACTGCAATCTCAGTCTCCCAGGCTCGAGTGATCCTGCCACCTAAGCCTCCCAAGTCGCTGGAACTACAGGTGTGTACCACCACATCCAGATAATTTTATTTTGTACAGAGATAGGGCCTCCCTATGTTGCCCAGCCTGGTCTCCAACTTCTGGGCTCAAGTGATCTTCTCACCTCAGCCTCCCAAAGTGCTAGGATTACTGACGTGAGCTACCCTGCCTGGTGTATGGTACTCATAAATAACAGCCCAAATTGACTAAGACAATATATCTTCTCAATGTCCTATTATTCACTGCTTATGCTGATGCAGACTGAGCCATTTAGAAATACTACCCTAATTTCAAATTTGAAATGCAGAGGAAAGTTTTTGCTTAAGGATGTCTAATACCAAAAAGTCAAAGTTCTACTGAATTTGAAAGCAAAGTACTCCAAAGACCCAATTTAGCCTGTGATCTCTATATAGAGTTCAGGATAGAAGCCAATTGTGGAGCTATAGAGCTCAGGCTCTAGAATAGACAGTCATTTGTGACAACTGCAGGAAACTGATCAAGTGATTGGGGGCCTGTTTGCTTCCAAAGATGGATGACTATTATTTAATGACAGGATACTTTTCAGTCCTCTCCACAAAAGCCTTTGGCATCTGGATAGAATTCCTTTTTTATGACTGGGTTCTCCTTCAACACTAATATTTCATAAGCTATAATAACCCCAATAATCCTAATTCATAACATTTCATAATATATAGTAACCCCAATAATTAGGATTACTATAACTGATAATTAGGATTATTGGTGTTACTATAACTATGGGGTTCCCATTGGGGTTACTTCAAACTATGTAGATATTAACCTCTCTGCTTGCAGGAAAATCTCTTGATTTGGAAGGACTTTTGTCTTTTGTTTTTGTAATTTTTGTGGACACATAGTAGGTATACATATTTATAGGGTATATAAGATATTTTAATATAGGCATGCAATAAGTAATAATCTTATCAGGGTAAATGGGGTATCCTTCACCTTAAGCATTTATCCTTTGTGTTACAAACAATCTTATACTCTTTTTGTTATTTTTAAATGTACAAGTAAATTATTATTGACTATAGTCACCCTGTTATGCTAACAAATACTACATCTAATTCATTCTTTCTATTTTTTGTACCCATTAACCATCCCCACTTCCTCCCCTTCCTCACTAGCCTTCCCAGCCTCTGGTAACCATCATTCTAGTCTCTACCTCCATTAGTTCAATTATTTTAATTTTTAACTCCCACAAATCAGTGAGAACATGGGAAGTTTGTCTTTCTGTGCCTGGCTTATTTCACTTAACATAATGACTTCCAGTTCCATTCCATGTTGTTGCAAATGACACTATCTCATTCTTTTTATGGTTGAATAGTACTCCATTGCATATATGTATCACATTTTTTAATCCATTCATCTGTTGATGGACACAGGTTGCTTCCAAATCTTGGCTATTGTAAATAGTGCTGCAATAAACATGGAGTGCAGATATCTCTTCAGTATACTGATTTTCTCTCTTTTGGACATATACCTAGCAGTGGGATTGCTGGATCATATTGTACCTCTATGTTTTGCTTTTTGAGGAAACTTCAGACTGTTCACCACAGTGGTTATACTAATTTCGTTCCCACCAACAGTGTTACAAAGATTCTCCTTTCTCGACATCCTTGCCAGCATTTGTTATTGTCTGTCTTTTGGATATAAGCCATTTTAACTAAGGTGAGATGATATCTCACTGTAGTTTTGATTTGCATTTATCTGATGATCAATGATGTTGAGCACCTTTTCATACACCTGTTTGCTATTTATATGTCTCCTTTTGAGAAATGTCTACTCATATCCTTTGCCCATTTTTAAATTGGATTATTAGATTTTTTCCCCTATAGATTTGTTTGAGCTCCATATATATTCTAGTTATTAATTTCTTGTCAAATGGATAGCTTGCAGATATTTTCTCCCATTCTGTTGGTTGTCTCTTCACTTTGTTGATCGTGTCATTTGCTGTGCAGAAGCTTTTTAACTTGATGAAGTTTTTTAACCCTTTGTGCATTTTTGCTTTGGTTGCCTGTGTTTGTGGAGTATTACTCAAGAAATCTTTGCCCACTTCAATGTCCCGGAGAGTTTCCCTAATGTTTTCTTTTAGTAGTTTCATAGCTTAAGGTCTTAGATTTAAGTCTTTAATCCATTTTGACTTAATTTTTGTATATAGCGACAGAGGTCTAGTTTTATTCTTCTGCATACGGATTGTCAGTTTTCCAAGCACCACTTGCTGGAGAGACTGTCCTTTTTCCAATGTATGTTCTTGACAACTTTGTCAAAAATGAGTTGCCTATAGATGTGTCGATTTGTTTCAGGCTTATCTACTCTGTTCCATTGGTCTGTGTGTCTGTTTTTATGCCAGTACCATGCTGTTTTGGTTACTATAGCTCTGTAGTATGATTTGAAGTCAAGTAATATAATTACTCCAGTTTTGTTATTTTGTTCAGGATAGCTTTGACTATTCTGGTTCATTTGTGGTGGTTCCATATAAATTTTGGGATTTTTTTTTCTACTTCTGTGAAGTATTTTAATAGGGATTGCATTGACTTTGTAGATTGCTTTGGGTAGTATGAACATTTTAACAATATTGATTTAGAAGGACTTTTGAATGAACTGAACTATACTGAGAAATCATCCCAGGAGAAATACTCTTCCAAAAGATAATGAAAGTACAATGAATACAAGAAATGGAAGACTATAGACCAAATAAATTGATGTTTCTTAAGACTTCCTGTTGTAGGATAATTAACTTTGCCCTGATAATGACACAACGATTCACGTAATTGTAAGAAATACAACATCCTTTACAGGAAAGGAAAGCTTTTCTTATTTCTCTAATTACTTGCTAAAATTAATTTTAAACCATTTACAAAAATTATAAACAACATTATCAAAAGTCCTTCCTTTTGAGGTTCTTTTCAGATTCACCCAGTGAATGTAGTGTGGACTGATGGGCTAATGGCAAATAAAACATTTGTATAAAAGTCCAAGAGCCATTCTTTTACAAAAGAGGTTTCATCTCTTCAGCCTCTTGGGGTCATGAAGTATTGCAGGTGGGGATAGTTTTGATGAATTCTCTAAATGCTGGCCATGGAAGGTTAAGATGCCATCTGAAAGCAGCATGGGAGAGCCTTGAGAAATAAATTTATTTTGAGAAAAGTAGTAAGAGAATTTTTTAGAAAGCAAAGTCAGTAACTTTTTACAGTTACATTGATGCCCACGAGGCTAGATTTTCACATGATAGATGTTCTGAGAGTAAAGCCATTAAAGAAAAGCAGCCATGTCACTGCAAATTTGGAACATGACATTAAAAAAATTCAGTCCATTGAAAGCAGACTCTTTTCTTGTTCCTTAAATTGCAATGAAAATATTAATACCTACTAATGAAAAATTTATTAGATTTTCTTGACATATTTATAAATCACATCTGGACAAAGCTGGCAAAAAAACATATTTCCAGACCTATGAAATTTTGTAAAATGGAACCTAAAATTAAATGATAGCTATAAAATACAAGGACAGATGACAAAGTAATTTTTATTATTTCTACACATTATACGCCATTTTTTATTGCTAGACTAGTTATTCAATCTAACCTTCTAAAAATACATCAAAACATTATTCATGTTTTCAAAGGCATCTGTATTTATGAAAAAATACATAAAGTTTTTAATAGTCTAGACATCGTGTCCGATCAAATTTTTTATTGCAATTGGGGCAACACGTGATTGAAAACAGTGAAGGAGAAAAAAGTCTGCGTAAAATCTCTTAATATTTTTCCTAAAAAAGTTACAATAATTGAAAAGAGACCTGGATGAATTCTCTGAATATAAAACATAAGAGACACTCGCTTAGTGTACGTGGTTAATAAAAGGGGTAATCACTACTCCATTTTAATCTCCATATCTCAATAATTTTAGCTCTTGAATTTTTTAAGTAAAAAAACTCTGTATTTCTAAATATAAGATAATGAAAATGCTGAAAGTTGCATAATACTGGCATGTCATGTTGGCTCTAAATTGAAATAAAATTGACCTTATTTTAGAGAAATTTAAGAAATTTCTGAGAATACAAAGTAGCCCGTGTTGAGCAGCTTTAGTTTTCTTTGTCTCATCTGTAAATCAAATCCTTGTTTCTAAAAAAAGTTTAATCACATGTCCTTTTTCTATGTTTTCATCCATTAGGTGTGAATTCAGATGTAACGCCTCACTTTCCAATCTTCCCAACGTTCAACATAATTTTAAAGTTTTTAAAACAGTTTAAGGGAAAAAAGCAAAAATAGACAATATATTTACTTCTTAGAGAAAACTGAAAAAGTTAAGGCAATCATTGCATTAACTGAGTAGGTTTGCAAGCAGGTCATCTCTGGTCTTCTCTATTATGACATCTATTAGTTTGGTGCAAAGTAATGGCAAAACCTCAATTACTTTTGCACCAACCTAATATATGTTTAATGTCTATTGGTTCAATTGCCAACAATTGATTGGGGGCAATTGTTGATCAATTAAAATCAACTTGAACTTTTTTGCTTTCATCCTTCTCTCCTCCTATACTTTTATTCCCTTTTGAACATGGTGGCTCATGCCTATAATTCCAACACTTTGGGAGGCCGAGGTGGGAGGATTGCTTGAGCCCAGGAGTTCCATATCTGCCTGGGCAACATAGGGAGACCCTGTCTCTACAAAAATAGAAAAAATAAAGTTAAAATTTAAAAACATAAAAGAGTTGCCCCTAACTTGTATTCTATCCCACCACATCATTATTACTCTATCTTAGAGATCTTCAGGTGTACCGAGTTAATTCTATACTGGGAAAGGCATATGAGGTAGATAGTGTGTTATCTTACTGATGACATCTTCCTTCCTTGATCACCTGAGAGTTAACAGAAACTTCCTTCCTTTCAACACTTCCTATCTCCTTTGCATAGCTTTTCTTCACCCTGAACACTTATAACCTCCTGATAATACCACACTCCATGTCTATATCTAGATAATTCTTCATTTGCTTATTATCTATCCATCTCCTTTTAGTAGAATGAGAACTCCAAGCAAGGTTTTAAATCCCTTTTTATCATTTTAAAAACATTCATTTTACATTTGCTTTTATGTTCTTCTAATATCTCAAGTTCTTGGTGGTGTCAAGATAACTTGGCACATAGTGGGCACTACAGAATATATATAAATGAATCAGGGAAATAAATAATCTGATTTATGAAGCTTCTGTTTATACTATCATTCAAACTTTAAGCACATACGCATAAATGGTGATATACCCTTAAACTATACTGGAATAATGAACAATCTTTCACTGTATAAACCACTGCTTAGAATCTTCCTGAGTTCTATTTCCTATTTTGTTGTAGTCAATTTGGGAGACAAGAACTTGGAAATGATAAAGAGTCAATTAGCATATAGTGGAAAATAAAAATATAGAAGTATTATTAGGAACTGGGATTATCTAACCAGGAGAGCAAGGATTCTTGGAGGTAGTGTGACCTCATGATTGAGAGATTGAGCAGTGGAGCTAGACAACCTGACTTTGAGTTATGGCAACACCACCTGCTCGGTGGAAGACACTGGGATGATAATTAACTTCTGAAAGCTTCAGTTTTGTTATTTTAAAATGTGAGTGTATGATTTTTTGCTTTTTGGCCTACACAGCACCCCTGTTTTGGAAAACTATGCCTTCCCTCTTCTATAATAATCTTACACAATTCAGGGACCAATCTCTGTATTTGTGCAGCGGCTGTGGTGAAGGCATTCTCATTCTCTGTTAATCTGACGTGTGAGGACAATACTTACACAGAGAGAGGCTGTTTAACAATGACATCAGCCAGCAATGAGAGATGGAGAGAGAGAGAGAGAGAGAGAGAGAGAGAGAGAGAGAGAGAGAAAGAGAGATTGACATTGATATACATGCTGACATTCAGCTGAGCCTGAAACCAGGTCCATCCTTTGGAGTTTGGAGTTAGGTAAATCAAAAATTTCCGTTTTTCTTTTAAGTTGGGTTTGAGAAATTTACAACAGTGACTGAAACAAAATACATACCCAATAAATTTTAGTGTGTTGGCGATGATAAATGGGGGAGGAAGAAAAGTCATCACATAGCAAAGAGGGTTTTAAAAACTTCTAAAGTTTTATTCAATTTTGTGTGTATTTCATAATGAGAGTGGCAATGTCTAAAATAGGAAGAAAAGATACGAGAAAGAGGAGAATTCATTTTCTTTCACCAAACTTTCAAAGACCTAGACCCACCACTTCTTCAGGGAGAGAGGAGGCTACTATACTAATTACTACGTAGCCTCCTACTATTCGAGCCTTTGCATAAACACACAACCCAAGCTCTCATCAATTTTTAAACACTTTCAATTTTGATGTAATTATAGATTCACAGGAAATCATCAAAAATTTACAATGAGGTCCTATGGATCCTTTGCTTAGTTTTCCCCAGTGATAACATCTTGACTAACACGATATTAAAACCAGGAAGCTGACATTGGTACAACCCATAGAACTTATTTAGATATCACCACATTTACATGTACTTATTTGTGTGAGTGTGTAGTTCCACGCAATTTTATCAAATATGCAGACTCTTGTAACCACCACTGCAGTCAAGATACAGAACAGTTCCATCCGCAAGGCTCCCTTACATTATCTTTCTTTTTTTTTTTTTTTGAGACAGTGTCTCGTTCTGTTGCCCAGGCTGGAGTGCACTGGTGTGACCTTGGCTCATTGCAACCTCCGTCTCCTGCCCCACTGCCGCCTGAATTCAAGCGATTCTCCTGCCTCAGCCTCTGGAGTTGCTGGGATTACAGGTGTCCACCACCACACCCAACTAGTTTTTGCTAGTTTTAGTAGAGACTGGGTTTTACTATGTTGCTCAGGCTGTTCTTGAACTCCTGATCTCAAGTGATCCTCCTGCCTCGGCCTCCCAAAGTGCTGGAGTTACAGGCCTAAGCCACTGTGCCCAGCCACATCATCCTTTTATAACCATACCCACCCACCATGTTCTTATCCCCAGCCCCTGGCAACCACTAATCTGTTCTTCATCCCTATAATTTTGTTATTTTTTTATTTTATGAATGTTATATTATTTTGTTTTATGAATGTTATATATTTTATTTTATGAATGTTATATAAATAGAATCATATACCATGTTATCTTTGGATATTGACTTTTTTCACTAAGCATAATTTCCTTGAGATCATCCAAGTTGTGTGTGTCAATAGCTTGTTCCTTTTTATTGTATTCCATTTCACTCTTCCCCTCCTGAAGGACGTTTGGTTGTTTCTGGTTTTTACTATCGTGAAAAAGATGCTATGAATGTTCTTTTATAGGTGTTTGTGCTGACATAAATTTTCACTTCTCTGGAATAAATGCCCAAGAGTGCAATTGCTGGGTTGTATAGTAAGCACTTATTTAGAGATTGAGAAACTATTTTCTAGAGCGGCTGTACCATTTCACATTCCAACCAGCAGTGAGCGATTCCGTTTCTTCATATCTTAGTAAGCATTTGGTATTATCACTATTTTTTATCTTAGCCATCCTTACAGGTGTGTAGTAGTATCTTGTTGTAGTTTTAATCTGCATCTCCCCTCAAAAGCTAGTGTTGTTGTGTTGCAGGAAGTCAGGGACCCTGAACAGAGGGACCTGCTGAGGTCGTGACAGAAGAACATAAATTGTGAAGATTTCATGGACATTTATTAGCTCCCCAAATTAATACTTTTATAATTTCTTACCCCTGTCTTTACTGCAATCTCTGAACATAAATTGTGAAGATTTCATGGATATTTGTCACTTCCACAATCAATGCTCTTATAATTTCCTGTGTCTGTCTTTACTTTAACCTCTTAATCCTGTCATCTTCGTGAACTGAGGATGTGTGTCGCCTCAGGATCCTGTGATAATTGCGTTATTTGCATAAATTGTTTGTAGAGCATGTGTGTTTGAACAATACGAAATCTGGGCATCTGAAAGGAACAGGATGGCTGCGATTTTCAGGGAACAAGTGAGATAACCATTAGGACTAACTGCCTGCAAGGCCAGACAGAACATGAGTCATATTTCTCTTCTTACAAAAGCAAATAGGAGAAATATCACTGAATTCTTTTTCTCAGCAAGGAATAGCCCTGTGAAAGAGAATGCATTCCCAGCGGGAGGTCTCTAAAATGGCTGCTGTGGGAGTGTCTATCTTATACGGTTGCAGATAAGGGATGAAATAAACCCCAGTCTCCTGTAGCACCCACAGGCTTACTAGGATTAGGAAATTCCTGCCTAGTAAATTTTAGTCTGACCAGTTGTCTGCTCTCAAACCCTGTCTCCTGATGTTATCAATGACAATGCATGCCCAATGGGACATGAAACTTTATCAGCAATTCTAATTTCGCCCTGGTCCTGTGATCTCACCCTGCCCCATTAGCCTTGTGATATTTTATTGCCCTTGAAGCATGTGATCTCTGTGACTCACACCCTATTCATACACTCCCTTCCCTTTTGAAATCCCTAATAAAAACTTGCTGGTTTTGTGGCTCAGGGGGCATCACGGAACATGCTGACATGTGATGTCACCCCCAGACACCCAGCTTTAAAATTTCTCTCTTTTGTACTCTTTCCCTTTATTTCTCAGACAGGCTGATACTTAGAGAAAATAGAAAAGAACCTACATTGAAATACTGGGGGCTGGTTCGCCCAATATCTGGTACCCAGTGTGTTTTTTTCTTTTTTCCTAAGTGCATGTGGAAACCTGATTCCCTTTGGTAGGTGCAGAGAAACATCATCGGTTCAGTCCACAGAAATGCTTGTTCAACTCCCTGATGACTGGTGAGTAGTCTGTGTATGGTCCGGGTTAACTATGAGTCACACGGAGTCTAAAAATTATACTTATCTCTTCTATATTACACTCCGGTTAAAATAAAAAAGGGTTCGAGTGCTCATGGCAACTGTGATCACTCTATTCAGTGCAGTGGAAAAATACTGTCCTTGGTCTCCTGAAAAAGGAACCTTAGATGTAGACCTGTTAAAACAGGGAAGAGTCTGAGTAACCATGGAAAATATGGTCACTCTATTCAGGGTGGTGGAAAAATATTGTCCTTGGTTTCGTGAAAAAGGAAACTTCGACGTAAAACTATGGGATTGTGTTGGTGCAACATTCCAGGAGCTGATCCCAGTGGGGAATTGTGTTCCCGTCACTGTTTGGGGTGGTTGGGCCTTAGTGGCATGCCGATACTGTGACCCCTTACAGTTACCACAGTTTTCTGAATCTGATGACCCTCTGCCTCTTCCTCAACTTTCCTCTCCCACACGGCCTTCATTATCTGATCTTATTTCTTTTCACAAAGAGCCGGTACTCGTAGCTCTTGTGGCCCCAGCTCAGATATATGCTAATTCTTCCCTCTTCAAACTTTTGCAGCATTTGCCTCTGGGCATCACCTAATGGCTCTGGGGCCAAACTACAATTTACCTGTAATCCTGCAGGCCCTCTCCTGCACACTGCAGCCCCTCACCCTCCTGTCGTTTCAGTTCTTCAACCAGTCACTTCGACATCCACTCAACCTGCTTCTCTGTACCTTCTTGTACTCAGTATGGTCCTACTTCTCCTTATGTTAAAATGGTATTACAAACTTTTTGTACTGAGGTTGTGTTGCTTCCTTTAGACTGGGACCTTTAGGCAAAAGCTGTTCTAACTCCATCTCAGCATTTACAATTTCGTACCTGGTGGTCAGAGGAGGCCCGTTTACAGGCTTAGCTAAATCAATTGGACTAATGGCATTCTAATTACTCAGGCTCAGCTCACAGGCTCCAATAGTTTCTCTGATACTTATGCCCAATTAAACTTTGATACTCTTACCACAGAACAAGTAACGAAGGTGTGTATGAGAGCTTGGGATAAATTACGCGCCCCAGGCCAAGCTCCTGTTTCCTTTACTACGGTTAAACCAGGTCAGGCTGAATTATACCCCAATTTTTTAGCTAAATTACAAGATGCTGTTGAAAAATCTGTCTCTAATGAGTGCACTCAAGGTATTCTCCTTTGTATGCTAGCTTTTGAAAATGCTAACCATGAGTGTAAAATGGCCATGCGTTCCATCCAATGACAAAATTTACCTGATCACGAGGTGTTGCCTGCATATATTAAAGCTTGTGAACGCATTGGATCAGACACCCACAAAGCTATCCTGTGGGCATGGGCCATGAAGAACACCAATCAAACTGGCCCCACTAACTCTTTTCTTGGAGCCTGCTATAATTGCATTCAACTTGGTCATACCTAGAAAAATTGCACTGTTAAAAACTTAAACGTGGCCAAGTCAGCTCAACAAACACGGCCAAATGCTGCTGCTACTATTTGCCCACGTTGTCACAAAGGTAAACATTGGGCAAGTACTTGCCACTCTAAGTATGATATAGATGGAAACCCCCTGCCACAAAACCAGGGAAATGGGGAGCGGGGCCAGTCCCAGGCCCTAATATCAAATGGGATGCTTCAGACTCAGACCAACATTGTGTTTCTGCTTCAGGAGGTCCTAACACAGCCCCCAGAACAAACAAATTTACCTACAGTCAACCCAAATGGGTCCCAGCCTCTCCTCTCTCTGTACAATGCTTGTCCACCTCCACAGTAGGGGGTGGGGTGGTCAATCTCTGTAGTACTATTCCTCTAAATTTACTACCCAACTCTTTGCCTTTTATTGTCCCCACAGGAGTCACTGGCCCTTTACCTCAAGGTTTGATGGGCCAGGCGTTAGGTAGGGCATCCACCTCTGCTAAAGGAATCACTATTCACACAGGTCTCATTAATTCTGATTCCACTGATGAGATTAAATTAATCTTGCCTCCCAAGGTTCCTGTTTCCATTCCAGCCAGTGAGTCAATTGCTCAATTGTTTTTACTTCCAAATATCATTTTAAACAAAGGAGGTAAGACACGTGGCCCTGGGATGGGCTCTAGTGGTGAAAAGGCTGCTTATTGGATTAATGTAATTTCTAAACAACGGCCCACCTGCACCATACACATTCAAGGAAAAAAGTTTGAGGGCCTGGTAGATACTGGGGCTGATGTTTCTATTATTTCCTCTAGTTTATGGCCTTCCTCCTGACTTAAACAACCTGCTAACATGGGACTAGTAGGTGTTGGAAAAGCCGAGGAAGTTTATGAGAGCACATTTATCTTGCCTTGCACTGGCCCTGTTGGTCAAAAGGGTACAATTCAGCCTTATATCACGCCAATCCCCATTTATCTTTGGGGTAGAGATTTACTGGCACAGTGGGGGGCTGAAATTAATATTCCACATAACTCTTACAGTGCTCCCAGTCAGTATATGATGGAAAACATGGGGTTTGTTCCTGGACTTGGTCTCAGTCCAAAACATTAAGAGATTACTAAACCCCTCCCAATTACTGTAAAATAAGACAGGGCTGGTTTAGGTTATCCCTTTTAATGGCAGCCTCTGCCACGCCTCCTAATCCTAGCCCTTTCCAACGGAAATCTGACACACCTGTGTGAATTGACCAGCAGCTGCTTTCTAAAGAAAAACTGGAGGCTTTGACTCAACTGGTTTCTGAGCAGTTACGACTTGGAAACATGGAACCTTCTTCTCTTTCCCCCTGCAATTCTCCTGTGTTTCTAGTAAAAACAAAATTAGGCAAGTGGCAGATGGCAACTGATTTAAGGGCCATTAACACTGTAATTAAACCTATGGGAGCCGTCCAACCCAGCATGCCTGCCTCTGCTTTAATACCTAAACATTGGCCTCTCGTAGTTATTGATCTTAAAGATTGTTTTTTTTCATATTGCTTTACATAAATCAGATTGTGAAAAATTTGCTTTTACTGTACCGTCTATCAATAATCAGGAGCCTGGAGCTTGTTATCAATGGAAAATACTTCCTCAGTGAATGCTAAATAGCTCTACAATCTGCCAGCTTTATGTTGGACAGGTGCTTTCAACAGTTCCTATAGTCTCATTATATTGATGATATTTTAATTGCGGCCCCCACTGATAAAGAATTAATTGTCTGTTATCAAATTTGGAGCTGCCGTGTTACAGAGGCTGGATAACACATCGCTCAGGATAAAATTCAACAAACCACCCCTGTTTAATATTTAGGAATGGTGGTCAATAAACAATGCATTCAACCTCAAAAAGTTCAAATTAGGAAAGATTCTTTGAAAACTTTAAATGACTTCCAAAAACTCTTGGGTAACATTAATTATTTAAGACCTACTTTAGGCATTCTGACCTATGCACTGTCTAACTTGTTTTCTATGCTGTGGGGAGATTCCAATCTCCGCAGTGCCAGGACGTTGACCCCTGAGGCTTTGCTAGAACTGGAATTCATAGAGGAAAGAATCCAGACTGCCCAGTTATCTAGAGTACAGCCATGTCAGCCTTTTCAGCTTCCAGTTTTCACGTAATTGCACTCCCCTACTAGGCTAATAGTTCGACATAATGATTTAATGGAGTGGTGTTTTCATCCTCATTCTGTGTCAAAAACTTTGTCTGTTTATCTGGACCGACTGGCCATCTTAATTGGACAAGCTCGGGGTAGAGTACTTAAAATTTCTGGATTTGATCCGAATTTAATTGTAGTTCCTTTAAATCGGCTTGAAGTTCAAGCTGCTTTTCAACATGCCGTACTGTGGCAAATTCACTTGGCTGATTTTATTGGCATTATTGACAATCATTATCCAAAAAATTAATTGTTTGATTTTATAAAAATGACTTATTGGGTGGTCCCTTGATTAACCAAAGATCAGCCCATTCCTGAGGCTGTTACAGTGTTCACTGATGGCTCTAGCAATGGAGATGCTGGTTATGTCAGTCCTACAGACAAGCTTATTTCTACCCCTTATACCTCTGCTCAAAAGGCAGAGTTAGTTGCTGTAATTACTGCCTTGCAGGATTTCCCCCAAACCTTTAAATGTTGTCTCTGATTCTACTTAACGTGGGAAAGAGGATATGCTTGTGTTTCACCAGGAGATCATCAGACGAAAACCACAGGGAAAAGACGTTTGCGTCAGAGACCACCCTCAGACATGGTAAGATCTGTGCCAACTCCTCAGAAGCTGGCACACCAAATCAAAATGGGTCTGGTACAATCTCCCTGATGGCAACAGAGACCCATCTAACTAATCCCACTTCTCCTAATTACCTTTCTTTTTCTCCTTACAAACCTAAAAATCTCACCATTTCTGTTAGCCGAAAATAACATCCTTCTGTTTTTCTCTTCCTCCTTCAGCACTGAATCTCACTTACACTAGGTTTTATTTAATGATTCTCCTCCTTATACTTTCTGTCTCACCAGTTTCCTCTCACACTGATTTACCTGCTATACAAAATTATTCTTGTTGGGCTTATGTGCCTTTTCCTCCACTTATTTGACCTCTCACCTGGATGGATGCCCCTGCGGAAATCTACACTAACGATAGTGTGTGGATGCCTGGAGCTACAGATGACCATTGCCCTGCTCAACCAGGAGAAGAAGACACTGCATTTCGTTTTACTATGGGTTATAGATACCCACCTCTGTGCCTCGGACATGCACCTGGTTGTATCCATCTAGAAATCCAAGTCTGGGCTGCTTATCTTCCAGAGAGATCAGCTACAGAGGAACCAGGACATTTGGTCTCTGGCGTCTCCCTTTCTCCTTTAAAACAAATGAAAGGGGGAGTAATGGGAAATACCCCATACTTTCAATATAAACCTGCAGGAAAACTATGCCCTAAAAATTTTGAGGGCCCATCTAAAACTTTAATTTGGGAAGATTGTGTTAACTCTCATGCAGTAATATTAAAAAATGACTCATATGGTTCAGTAATAGACTGGGCACCAAAGGGCTATTTAAAAAACAATTGCTCCTCTGGTGGAAGGGAATGCCTGAAGGCTACTTATTATATTTCTTATCAGAAGAACGAGAATCATCATTCTACTTTGCATAGGAGATTCAGCTCATTCTTTCCCTTAAAATGGGAAGATAAAGGCATTACCCCCCCCAAGGCCTTGTATGATATTCCCCATTCTGAGCCCAGAACACCCAGAACTTTGGAAATTGGCTATTACCATGTCTGGACTGTGAGTATGGGAAGTGGAAACTATTCTGTCTGTTGTCCCCGCTACTGTCCCCCTCTCTCAGTATCAACGTAGATCCAGTCATTCTGTTTTACTTACCTCCAACCTGACTGTTCTCATACAGAGTTGTGTTAAGCCTCCTTACATGCTATTAGTGGGAAATATCAAACTTTGGATGAACAAGCTGTCCAATGCATTAATGGTCATTTATACACTTGTATTAACTCCCATTTTGACTCCAGAAATGTTGGTTTGAGCTCGAGAAGGAATCTGGATTCCAGTAACTTTGCCCAGACCTTGGGAATCCTCCCCCTCAATACATTTAATTAATGAAGTGTTACAGCAAATTCTAAAAAGATCTAAGAGATTTGTTTTCACTTTAATTGTTGTGATCATGGGCCTAATTACAGTCACTGCAATGACCACCACTGCCGGAATGGCGTTACATCGATCTATTCAAACGGCTAATTTTGTTAATGATTGGCAAGCCAATTCCACCCAGATATGGAATTCTCAACAAGGCATTGGTCAAAAATTGGCTAATCAAATTAATGATTTAAGACAGTCTGTTATTTGGCTTGGAGATTGGGTAGTGAGTCTTGAACATCGCATGCAGATGCAGTGCGACTGGAATACTTTGGATTTCTGTATCATCCTGTATTCCTACAATGAGACTGATCATTCATGGGAAGTGGTCAAAGGACACCTTCTGGGTAGGGAAGATAATTTATCATTGAACGTAACTAAATTAAAGAAACAAATATTTGAAGTCTCTCAAGCTCATTTATTCATTGTGCCTGGAGCTGCAGCGTTAGATGAAGTGGCAGAAAATCTGGACTAAACCCCACAACTTGAATTAAGTCTATTGGGGGCTCGACTGTAGTAAATTTTGGAATTATGTTTCTCTGTTTAATCAGCTTGTCTTTAGTGTGCTGGACCAGTCAAAAAAATCCTGCATCAAAATTGAGAGACCAAACAAGCCTTCATCACCGTGGCACATTTATATAAAAAGAAAGGGAGAGATGTTGTGGGAAGTCAGGTACCCCGAACAGAGGGACCTGCTGAAGCCATGACAGTAAAACATAAATTGTGAAGATTTCATGGACATTTATCACTTCCACAATCAATACTCTTATAATTTCCTATGCCTGTCTTTACTTTAATCTCTTAATCCTGTCATCTTCGTAAACTGAGGATGTACGTTGCCTCAGGATCCTGTAATGATTGCGTTATCTGCACAAATTGTTTGTAGAGCATGTGTGTTTAAACCATATGAAATCTGGACATCCGAAAGGAACAGGATGGCTGTGATTTTCAGGGAACAAGTGAGATAACCATTAGGACTAACTGCCTGCAAGGCCGGACAGAACAGAGTCATATTTCTCTTCTTACAAAAGCAAATAGGAGAAATATCGCTGAATTCTTTTTCTCAGCAAGGAACAGCCCTGAGAAAGAGAATGCATTCCCAGCGGGAGGTCTCTAAAATGGCCGCTGTGGGAGTGTCTATCTTATACGGTTGCAGATAAGGGATGAAATAAACCCCAGTCTCCTGTAGCACCCACAGGCTTACTAGGATTAGGAAATTCCTGCCTAGTAAATTTTAGTCTGACCAGTTGTCTGCTCTCAAACCCTGTCTCCTGATGTTATCAATGACAATGCATGCCCAATGGGACATGAAACTTTATCAGCAATTCTAATTTCGCCCTGGTCCTGTGATCTCACCCTGCCCCCATTAGCCTTGTGATATTTTATTGCCCTTGAAGCATGTGATCTCTGTGACTCACACCCTATTCATACACTCTCTCCCCTTTTGAAATCCATAATAAAAACTTGCTGGTTTTGTGGCTTGGGGGGGGGGG
>NW_016806198.1:3533031-3538759 GCF_001698545.2 Rhinopithecus bieti
GAACATGCTGACATGTGATGTCACCCCCAGACACCCAGCTTTAAAATTTCTCTCTTTTGTACTCTTTCCCTTTATTTCTCAGACAGGCTGACACTTAGAGAAAATAGAAAAGAACCTACATTGAAATACTGGGGGCTGGTTCCCCCGATAATGGTGGGCATCTTTTCAGGTGCTCATTTGCCATCTGCGTGTCTTCTTCAGTGGGACACAGTGTGTCCAGAATTGGTGGGTTCTTGGTCTCACTTCAAGAAAGAAGCCACGGCCCCTCGCGGTGAGTGTTACAGTTCTTAAAGATAGTGTGTCCGCAGTTTTTTCCTTCAGACGTTCAGATGCATCTGGAGCTTCTTCCTTCTGGTGGTTTCATGGTCTCGCTGTCAGGAGTGAAGCTGCAGACCTTCGTGGTGAGTGTTACAGCTCATAAAAGCAGCGTGGACCCAAAGAGTGAGCAGCAGCAAGATTTATTGCAAAGAGAGAAAGAACAAAGCTTCCACGGTGTGGAAGGGAACCAGAGCGGGTTGCTGCTGGCTGCCTCAGGCAGCCTGCTTTTATTCCCTTATCTGGTCTCACCCACATCCTGCTGATTGTCCATTTTACAGAGAGCTGATTGGTCTGTTTTGACAGAGTGCTGATTGGTGCGTTTACAATCGTTGAGCTAGACACAGAGTCACAGAGTACTAGTTAGCTAGATACAGAGTTAGCTAGATACAGAGTACCAATTGGTGTATTTACAAACCTTGAGCTAGACACAGAGTGCTGATTGGTGTATTTACACACCCTGAGCTAGACACAGAGTGCTGATTGTTGCATTTACAGTCCTTGAGCTAGACACAAAGTCCCAGAGTGCTAGTCCTCCAAGTCTCCACTAAGTGAGCTAGATACAGAGTACCATTTGGTGTATTCACAAACCCTGAGGTAGACACAGAATGCTGATTGGTGTATTTACAAACCCTGAGCTAGAGACAAAGTGCTGATTGGTGCACATACAATCCTCAGGCTAGATACAAAATTTTCTCCAAGTCCCCATCAGTTTGGAGCCCAGCTGGCTTCACCCAGTGGATCCTGCAATGGGGCTGCAGTCCCAGCTGGCCGCCAGTCCCCAGCCGCTCCTGCACTCCTCAGCCCTTGGGCTGTGGATGGGACTGGGCGCCAGGGAGCAGGGCTGGCGGGGTGCCCGTGGGGGAGGCTCAGGCCGTGCAGGAGTCCACCGCAGGGGGAGGAGCTCAGATATGGCGGGCTGCAGGTCCCGAGCCCTGCCCTGCAGGGAGGCTGCTAAGGCCCAGCGAGAATTTGAGTGTGGTGCCCGCCAGCCGGCACTGCTGGGGGACCTGGTGCAACCTCCACAGCTGCTGTCTCAGGTGCTAAGCCCCTCACTGCCCTGGGCCGGCGGTGCCAGTCGGCCACTCCGTGTGTGAGGCCCGCCGAGCCAGCACCCGGGCCTGCTGAACTCTGGCCAGCCAGCGCAGCCACGGTCCCACCCACGCCTCTCCCTCCACACCTCCCAGCAAGCAGAGGGAGGAGGCTCTGGCCTCAGCCAGACTAGAGAGGGGCTCCCACGGTGCTGTGGCGGGCTGAAGGGCTCCTCCAGCGCCGCCAGAGTGGATGCGGAGACCGCAGGCCGAGGAGGCGCTGAGAGTGAGGGCTGCTAGCACATTGTCGCCTCTCAACAGGACATTTCCTTCACCCAGGAAATACTGTTCCTGTCTTTTGCCCACTTTCTAATTGGATTGTTTAGTTTTTTACTGTTGAGTTTTGAGTGTTCTTTTTATAGTCTAGATGCAAGGCTTTGTGTTGAATATGTGATTCACCATTATTTTCTTCCTGTCTGTAGTTCATTTTTTCATCCTCTTTATAAGGTCTTTTGCAGAGCAGATTTTTTAATTGTGAGGTCCAACTTACCACATTTTTTCCTTTTATGGATCGCGCTTTTGGCATCAAGTCTGAAAACTCTCCACTTAGCCCTGGGTTCTGAAGAGTTTTATGATATTTTCCTACAAGTTTTATAGTTTTATGTCTTATATTTAAATCTGTTATTAATTTTAAGTTAATTTTTGCATAAGGTATGAGATGTAAGTGAAGGTTAACTTTTTTTTGCCTATAGATATCCAATTGCTGCAGCACCATGTTTTGAAAAGGCGCTCATAAATTTTTAAAAACATTACATTGCCTTTGACCGTGTTTCATGCTTTTGGTATTGTTTTCAAAACTATTGAGAAAGTGGGATAACCACTTTTTATTTAAAAGTCACGTTAGGATAATCTTGTTTACTTTGATTTGATTGTACTGTACCTGCAGTCTCTGAAAGCCATTTTTGCTGACAGATCAGCTGCATCTCATTACATCTCAGGAGAAGGAACAGCAGCCCTCCAAAACAGTATACTCTTAGAAATGCCGTAACCTTTTCTAGTCCAGAAAAAAATGCTGCTTATAAAAGTGATACCCAAAAGCCAATGTTTCCATTATTTAACATAGTTTCTTCTCAAAAAAAAACTGGCATGTTCATGAGAGTTAATGAGACTGTAGAAAAATCAACGCCTCAAACTGTTATGTGGAAACTTTTCAAAAAGCTCATGTACTGAGTAAGTCAATGTGCAGTAAGTTTAGATCAAAACATATGCCAGGACATAACTTCATTTTCAACAAAACATACTGAATTTAGAACTTGAAAATGCCAAAGGAAAGACCTGTACAATCCTTCTGTCAACTTGAAAACTATACTGGACTGTGAATAGGGGTCTCTGGATAGAATAGTAGGTATCTTTTTCCCTCAATCAACACAAAGATCTTTACATTCTCAGGATAATTTAAGCAGATCTGTGTATACTTTAAAGAAATAAATCAACGTATTGGAAGATAGGTAAGTGTGGCCAGATGTGGCTCATGCCTGTAATCCCAATACTTTGGGAGGCTGAGGCAGGTGGATCACCTGAGGTCAGGAGTTCAAGACTAGCCTGGACTACATGATGAAACCCCATCCTACTGAAAATACAAAATTAGCTGGGTGTGGTGATGCATGCCTGTAATTCCAGCTACTTGGGAGGCTGAGGCAGGATAATTGCTCGAACCCAGAAGGCGGAGGTTGAAGTGAGCCGAGATCATGCCATTGTACTCCAGCTTGGGCAACAAGACTGAAACTCTGTCTCAAAAAAAAAAAATTGTAGAAGATAGGTAAATGTATGTAAAGCTGCTGAAACATGTGTATCCATTTCCTAACTATCACTTAGATATGGACATGATAGAATAGCATCATATAGTATGCTTGGGGCTTCAAAATTCAATATAATTCCACTAATAGAATTTATAGCTGTAAATTTTCTCAGGAATCTATGCCTATGGAATAATATTATTAAGAAGAATAATAGATACTATACATATATTATCTCAGTGAAGAAGAAGTAGTTATAAAAAAGATGAAATACACTAAAATGGTCATTGTTGTTTTTTTAAAAAATTTTCTCTCATTTGAACTTGTTTTACAATGTGGTTAAATTACTTTTCCAGGTAAAATACATGTGATATATTTAAAAGATTATTGTTTGCGTTTTATTATATGTAAGTTATTTCTCCACAACATACTTAACAAGAGAGTAAATGAAATGCATGTGCAAAACACATAGTACCTAAAAATCAACTTTCTTCTTTTTCTTGAGGGAAAAGGCTTGAGAGGGAAAAGAACTGATGACAATTAAGAGCAATGTATGGATCAGTTTAGATGCCAATTCAAACAAATCAATTATATATACATAAACAAGGGATTCAGAACTGGATATTTTATGGTATTGAAGAATTATTGTTGGCTGGGCACAGTGGCTCATGCCTGTAATCCCAATACTTTGGGAGGCCAAGGCAAGTGGATCACTTGAGGTCAGGAGATCAAGACCAGTCTGGCCAACATGGTGAAACCCTGTCTCTACTAAAAATACAAAAATTAGCCAGGCATGGTGGCGTGCACCTGTAGCCCCAGCTACTTACTAGGCTGAGGCAGGAGAATCATCTGAACCTGGGAGGTGGAGGTTGCAATGAGTGGAGATAGTGCCATTGCACTTCAGCTTGGGTGATAGAGCAAGACTTGTCTCAAAAAAAAATTATTGTTAAGCTTTTAATGAATGTATAATTTGCATACAATAAAATGCACAGATTTTAAGTGTTCTGTATGACAAATTTTAACAATTGTATCCCCTTGGGTAATTATTACCAAAAACAAAATATAGATGTAGATATAGAACATTTTCATCACCCCTGAAAGTTCCCTCTGGTTCCTTTCCAGTCAGTAACTCCCCACTCCTGCCTCAGAGGCAATCACTTTCTGCCTTCTAGCATCATAGATCAATTTTGCTGTTCTTGGAGTTCATATAAATGGAATCATACACTAATGTACTCTTTTGCATCTGGCTTCTTTCACACATCATTACACATCATGAAATTCACCCATTCTAAGTGTACAATCAAGTGACTTTTAGTAAACTTATAAGATGTGCAACCATCATCATTATCCAGTTTTAGAATATGTGTATCACCCCAGAAAGATTCTTCATACTCATTTTCAGGTAATCCCCATTCCTATTCCCAACCCAGGCAACTGTTGCTTTTCTGAACATTTTTTATAAACTGAATTACACAACATGTGGTCTTTTGTCTCAGGCTTTGTTTTTATAAGTGAGATTATATGGTATTTGTAACTTGCTTCGTAAAACTCCATTGAGGGAGAGAAGCAGTGAATGAGGTTGAGTTAGATGAAACAAGAGGCTGTGAGTTGATGGTTTTGCAGCTGGGGGATGGATGCCTGGGGGTTCACTGAACCTTTTAATTCTGTGTTTGAAATATTCATAATAAAATTTAAAAATTGAAGAAAACACATGTACACAGTTTTTTAAAAAAAGGAACTAAGTATTTAAGTTGTTGAACCAATTATAATAGTTCATTCTGGAATTTCTATAATCTGCTACTTAGGATTCTTAGTAAATAACTGTCTTAGAACACAAAAAGATATGAATGCCTTATATACAATTTCCCCTTCAAAGCTATTTTTTTTTTCTTTTTAAGATGGAGTTTCACTCTTGTTGCCCAGGCTGGAGTGCAATGGTGCGATCTTGGCTCACCACAACTTCCACCTTCCAAGTTCAAGCAATTCATCTGCAGGTTTGAGCAATTCTCCTGCCTCAGCCTACCTGGATTACAGGTGTGCACCACCACACTTGGCTAATTTTGTATTTTTAGTACAGACAGGGTTTCAGCATGTTGGTCAGGCTGGTCTCGAACTCCAGACCTCAGGTGACTGCCCACCTTGGCCTCCCAAAGTGTTGGGATTACAGGTGTGAGCCACCATGCCTGGCCTCAAAACTATTCTTCTTGTTGAAGAGATTATCATTGATACATCAGTAATATAATAGCTTCATTGTCCCTTTTTTTATTACTATACTTTAAGTTATAGGGTACATGTGCATAACATGCAGGTTTGTTACATATGTATACTTGTGCCATGTTGGTGTGCTGCACCCATCAACTCGTCAGCACCCATCAACTTGTCATTTACATCAGGTATAACTCCCAGTGCAATCGCTCCCCCCCCAATAATAGGCCCCGATGTGTGATGTTCCCCTTCCAGAGTCCAAGTGATCTCATTGTTCAGTTCCCACCTATGAGTGAGAACATGCGGTGTTTGGTTTTCTGTTCTTGTGATAGTTTGCTAAGAATGATGGTTTCCAGCTGCATCCATGTCCCTACAAAGGAC
>NW_016806198.1:3542504-3546141 GCF_001698545.2 Rhinopithecus bieti
TCAGACTGCCCCTAGTGGGGGATGTCTCCCAGTTAGGCTACTCAGGGGTCAGGGACCCACTTGAGCAGGCAGTCTGTCCGTTCTCAGATCTCAACCTCCGTGTTGGGAGATCCACTGCTCTCTTCAAAGCTGTCAGTCAGGGTCGTTTGCATCTGCAGAGGTTTCTGCTGCTTTTTTTCGTTTGTTTAGCTCTGCCCTGTCCCCAGAGGTGGAGTCTACAGAGACAGGCAGGCCTCCTTGAGCTGCGGTGGGCTCCACCCAGTTCGAGCTTCCCAGAGGCTTTGTTTACCTACTTAAGCCTCAGCAATGACGGGCGCCCCTCCCCCAGCCTTGCTGCCGCCTTGCAGTTGGATCTCAGACTGCTGTGCTAGCAATGAGGGAGGCTCCGCGAGTATGGGACCCTCCCAGCCAGGTGTGGGATATAATCTCCTGGTGTGCCATTTGCAAAGACCCTAGGTAAAGCGCAGTATTGGGGTGGGGGTTACCGGATTTTCCAGGTGTTGTGTGTCTTAGTTCTCCTGGCTAGGAAAAGGGATTTCCTTCCCCCTTGCGCTTCCCAGGTGAGGCGATGCCTCGCCCTGCTTCAGCTCTCACTGGTCAGGTTGCAGCAGCTGACCAGCACCGATTGTCTGGCACTCACTAGTGAGATGAACCCGGTACCTCAGTTTAAAATGTAGAAATCACCAGTCTTCTGTGTCGCTTGTGCTGGGAGCTGGAGACTGGCGCTGTTCCTATTCGGCCATCTTGCTCTGCCTCTTTTTTTTTTTCCTAGATAGGGTATCACTCTGTCCCCAGGCTGGAATGCAGTGGCATGCTCACTGCTCACTGCAGGCCCAATTTCCTGGGCCCAAGGGCTCCTTCCACCTCAACCTCCCTAGTAGCTGGGACTACAGGTGTACAGTGCCACACCTAGCTAATTTTTGTATTGTTTGTAGAGAGAGAGTTTTTCTATGTTGTCCAGGCTGGTCTCAAACCCCTGGGCTCAAACAATCTGCCCACCTCAGCCTCCCAAAATACTGGGATTACAGGCGTGAGCCACCATGCCCATAAAACAAGTCTTACAGTGAGAAAATGTTATCATTTAGAGTTTCTCTGACTAATGTGGGTGATTCTAATACTAATTCTTATGAAATTCTGATGGTATCAGTTGTATCATCTTTCTTAGAATCTACTGGGGGCAAAATAGAAGGATTCATAAATCACTCAACTTTTTTTCTTCCTCTGAGCGCCTTGATATCCCAGGTGCATCGGAAACTACTTAAAACCATTTCTATGGTTTGAACATGTTCCCTAAAAAGCACATTTTGGAAACTTAATTCCCAACTGCAACAATGTTGGAAAGTGGGTGGGGCCTAATGGGAGATGTTCAGGTCAAGAGGACTCCAGTCTTATGAATGGATTAATGCAAACTTTAAAAGGGCTTGAAGCTGCAAATTCAATCTCTTGCTCTCTTGCGAGTGCTCTTTTGCCCTTCTGCCTTCTACCATGGGATGATGCAGCAGGAAGGCCCTCACCAGATGCCCATTCCACAATCTTAGACTTCCCAGCCTCCTGAAGCAGGTGCCAAATAAACTTCTGTGTATTATAAATTACCCAATCTGTGGTATTCTGTTAGAGCAGCACAAAACAGTCTAAGAGAGCTATTAGAGCTATTGTAATCAAATTATTTTAAATAATTAGCATCATTTTCAATATCTCAAGGAAATGAAATAATTTGCCCCAGACCATAGATTAATAAATAAAAAAACAGCATCTTGGAAAATAAAATTCTAATGTATTTTTTATTGTCTTAGAAATGTTTTTATATTTATTAGTGATACCACACCTATCAAGTATTAGCATTCTCATCTATAATCATTGCCATTTTTCAAAAACCACAGTAAGGATACCATCTAGACCCAGTTAATAAGATAACTGACCATTCTTATTCTTATTATGTCAAAGGATGGTCTAGAGAAAACAGTTCATTTTAAACATCATCCCTAAGAATTACTAACATTCTCTTGGGACAGAGAAGAGAAGGCTCCCATTGCTTGTCAGTAGATTTGACAGCAGACTTTCATTCTTTTCTTTTTTTCTTTTTTGAATACAGAGTCTTGCTTTGTTACCCAGGCTAGAGTGCTGTGGCACTATCTTAGCTCACAAAAACCTCTGCCTACTGAGTGCAAGCAATTCTTGTGCCTCAGCCTCTTGAATAGCTGGGATTATAGGTGTGGGCCACCACACTCAACTAATTTTAGTATTTTAGTAGAGATGGGGTTTTACCACATTGGCCAGCCTGGTCTCAAACTCCACTTTCTTTTCTTTTTTTTTTTTTTTGAGACGGAGTCGCGCTCTGCTGCCTAGGCTGGAGTGCTGTGGCCGGATCTCAGCTCACCGCAAGCTCCGCCTCCCGGGTTCACGCCATTCTCCTGCCTCAGCCTCCCGAGTAGCTGGGACTACAGGCGGCCGCCACCTCGCCCGGCTAATTTTTTTGTATTTTTTAGTAGAGACGGGGTTTCACCGTGTTAGCCAGGATGGTCTCGATCTCCTGACCTCGTGATCCGCCCGTCTCGGCCTCCCAAAGTGCTGGGATTACAGGCTTGAGCCACCACACCCGGCCTCAAACTCCACTTTCTTTGGTTTGTTTGTTTGTTTGTTTGTTTGTTTGTTTGTTTGTTTGTTTTTTGAGACAGGGTCTTGCTCGGTTACCGAGGCTGGAGTACAATGGCACAATGACAGCTCACTGCAGCCTGGACCTCTTGGGTTCAAGTGATCTCCCTGCCTCAGCCTCCCATGTAGCTGGGACCACAGGCCCATGACACCATGCCTGGCTAACTTTTTCATTTTTTGTAGAGATGAGGTCTCATTTTGTTGTCCAGGCTGGAACATCAGATTTTCATTTCTAAGCACATATAGTACTCATTTAAAACTTATACAGCTATCAAGTGGATAATATCTCCCTTCTTCCCAAGATTTGATTGATGATTTAATTCTGTGATCATCTACTTCATGAGGGTGTGATTTCATGAGAGTCATTTTAATTCTCTAGGTCTGAGATAGAATTGAAGTGTTACTTTTTTGATTGTTAATTGTGAAATCTCAAAATTCATTTAACCCACTTTTGAATCTTATACACCAAAAAATGACACACTCCAGGCATCCCAAGTTATTTAACTTTATCCTGCCCTCTAGATTCACGATCAGCACTTAACTTAAACTCAGTTGGATTGTAAATGTAAATGGCTCTAGACAGTCCCTGAATCCTGTTATCTCCCCAAGTGAAGGGCTCTTAATCATCAAAAAAAGTACCCTGTCAATGTATTAGATTAAAAATAACATCAGTGGAATGCCTATTTCCAAATGCCTTTTTTTTTTTTTTTTTTTTTGTACAGGAGTGCAAGTAACTTAAAAGTAAAATTTTAAAGCTTATAAAAGTTTGGTTTATGAACAAACTTTTTGCACATTTAAATATTTAAAGTTCTCTTGCTTTGGCAGCCAT
Organism: Rhinopithecus bieti; assembly: GCF_001698545.2. Taxonomy (NCBI): domain Eukaryota; kingdom Metazoa; phylum Chordata; class Mammalia; order Primates; family Cercopithecidae; genus Rhinopithecus; species Rhinopithecus bieti. Next base: position 3,545,986 of record NW_016806198.1, read on the forward strand.
TATCTAAAAATTATAACTATTTCTTTTCAACTTCTTGGAGAAATTACAAGTTCAAATCAAGTTACCAGATGTAAATGACTACTGTTTTCAAAACTCTCTGCACAGAGTTTTTTTTTTTTTTTTTTTTTTTTTTTTTTTTTTTTAAAAAAAGTGTTT
>NW_016806198.1:3546389-3550693 GCF_001698545.2 Rhinopithecus bieti
TTTTTTTTTTTTTTTTTTTTTTTTTTTTTTTTTTTCAAGTAGAGGCTTTCAAAACCACTTTGATATTATCAAAAGTCCAAGCTTAGCCACATATTTTATTTTCACATTTGGACTTTTCTCATGAATGTGTCATGCCCAAGGCAAAATATAACTGCATAAATAGAAACTAAGTTTGTATCTCTGCTTAAATAACCAAGAGATGTTGCATTTGAAACAGCAAAACAAACCAACATTTTCATTCCAACTACTCTTTGAACGATCATTATTATTATTATTTTTTTAGACGGAGTCTTGCTCTGTCACCCAGGCTGGAGTACAGTAGCACAATCTTGACTCACTGCAACCTCTGCCTCCCAGGTTAAAGGGATTCTCCTGCCTCAGACTCCCAAATAACTGGGATTACAGGCATGCACCACCATGCCTTGCTAATTTTTTTGTTTTAAGTAGAGACAGGGTTTCATTATGTTAGCCAGTCTAATCTCAAACTCCTAACTTCAGGTGATCTGCCTGTGTCAGCCTCCCAAAGTGCTGGGATTACAGGTGTGAGCCACCGTACCTGGCCTGAACAATCATTTTCTATAAACTCCATCATCTAGACTGCCCACTACTTACTAGTGGCAACACATTAGCTAGTTGATAAACAACTGGACTCAATAACAATTTACTAAATTTTGTGAGAAATTATATTATCTGTTGATACAAGTTTGTGGTTTCATATGATCTCAAGATATAACCCGTGGGAATATCAAGGATCCACAAAGTTACCATACACATTTTATAGATGAGAAAAATAAAGTTCAGAGAAGGTGACTTTCTCAAGGAAACACACTTAATAAATGGCAAAGTCTGGGAGTCAGCTCTAGTGAGAAAGCGTATTCCATTTCCTCCGTGAATGGGACCTTCTAAGCACCAAAACTCAGCAGACATTCTACACATAGGTGATATTTTTTCTTTTATAATCAAAGCTTGAGCTATATAGTGACAAAGATGATAGAGTCCACAAACCCATATTTGCAATTCTGAAATTCAAAAAGCCCCAAAGTAGGTTTTGTAATTCGTTTCACACCTGACCTGACTTGAATTCATTTGGTGGCAAAACTTGGCCTGAAATGTAATGATTTTTCATGGCTCTTATTTATTTCATTTAGTGTGAATAATCATATATTTTGTTGCATAATTATTAATATGTTCATTACAAGGCTCTTCCTCAGACTAAATGGGACTCTTATGTCATACGTGGTAAATGTACAGTATTACTTATAATTTTTTTTAATTCTGAATTTCAAAACACCTGGTCTAAGGGTTTTAGATAAGAAACTATAGACCTGAAGAACAAAAATATTAATTGCAATAGCAATGAGAGCAAAACTTGCATTCTACAGATTGATCTCATCTTTATGTATTTTTACAAAATACTTTCAAGTATATCTTACTGCGTTGTCACCAAATGTGAATACTTCCTAATGTCTTTGGACAGATTAGCGCTGTTATCAAGTCCCTTGGCCACATATAGGCCTGATATCAAACTGATGCAGGATTTTTCTTCTCCCTTTGCGAGCTGATGACCCCTGGCCAGCGACACTCCATGCAGGGCCTTGCTCAGCCACACTGGTATGCCCCAAATGGCCTGTGTTATAGCTTGTACCCACATTTGTTCCTGAGCTCTTGTATTGTGCATAAGAAGAATGAGGATATGCAAGACATTGGAGGGTGAAGAGGGTGGAGAATAATTGTATTGAGCAATGAAAATGGCTTTCAGTGGAGAGGGGACAGGGTGGGGATGGGTCCCCTGTGTGGCTGGGTCTGAGGCCTTTTATGGACTCAGAATGGGGAGTGCATGCTGATTGGTTTGTGAGCATGCAAGAAAAGTTAAAGCGATGACACCACTCAAAGGTGGGCATGACAGTGTAGAAAACCAATTAGGAAAGGGTAGGTATATGTAAAATGGGTGAAGGATGGGAACTAATTGGAGGAAGGTGCACCAAACAGGAAGACAAGTTCTCAATCCAGCCCAAGGATTTAACTTGTAGCTTGGCTTTCAGGCTTTAAACTGTCTTCAGCCTGGAGATGGGGTTTTGCTGGGGATCTGCCCCCTATCTGCCTAGGTATTTGTCTGCCTCTATCAAAACTAAGTTTTGATATCTTAAGTAGGATATTAATGTTTAAAATTAATAATATTGTATGTCTGTGTGTATGTCTGGTGTCTGTGTATGGTTTTCCTTCTCCTGGGCTTTTCTTATAATTAAATTTCTCTAGTGATTTTATTTTTATATTGGATGGCATAAGATTTTTATTTAGTTGTCTAAATGTAACTATCCCACTGTAATAAATTAAGAGCCTTAGTAGTCGGGCGTGGTAGGCTTACACCTGTAATGCCAGCACTCTGGGAGGCCGTGGGTGGATCACCTGATGTCAGGAGTTTGAGACCAGCCTGGACAACATGGTGAAACCCCATCTCTACTAAAAATACAGAAACTAGCTGGGCATGGTGGTGTGTGCCTGTACTCCTACTACTCAGGAGGCTCAGGCAGGAGAATCACTTGAACTCAGGGGGCGGAGATTGCAGTGAGCCAAGATCACACCACTGTACTCCAGCCCGGGCAACAGAGCACGACTCCATCTCAAAAAAAAAAAAAATGTTAAGGGCCTTAGTGAACTGTGTTATGAAAAAGGATTCCTGCATATATACAAAGAAAACAAAAGAGTTAATTCTTATATAAGCATAAAAAGTGTTTCTTTGCCTCAAAATTATGGATAATCATATTTAATAGAGATATCAAGATATTTACTGTCCAGAAAATTTTAAATTCAAATCAAGATTTCAAATATAATGTTAGTTGTTTACTGGATCAGTAGTTTTCAAATTTTTTTCCTACTGCAAAACACGTAATGGATACAACATATTCTATCCAGTAATGGTGGGGAGAATTATTCACAAAATAGTTATTATTTATACATGCAGCAATCATTCCCATGCCTAGGGTCCAAGAGGACGAGTGTGGATCAGCTTGAATTTTAATAAAAATCCAACACATTTCATAAAGCTCCCATCATAGGTTCTGGAAGCTCATTTCCTATAGTAGCAACTTACCCTTACTCTAGCATGTTCTTTGCTGGCCTTGGTTGCAGGCCTAGTGTGAAAGGAATCTAGAATGGATGAAAGAGGAGGTAGATTATAAATACCAACTATAGCTTTGGGACCACTGCAGCAGTAGGGAGTGTAACCTGTTCTTTTTTTTTTTTATAATTTAAGTTCTAGGGTACATGTGCACAACATGCAGGTTTGTCACGTATGTATACATGTGCTATCCCTTCCCCCTACCCCCGCCCCATGACAGGCCCCAGTGTGTGATGTTCCCCTTCCTGTGTCCAAGTGTTCTCATTGTTCAATTCCCACCTATGAGTGAGAATATGTGGTATTTGGTTTTCTGTCCTTGTGATAGTTTGCTGAGAATGATGGTTTCCAGCTGTATCCATGGCCCTACAAAGGACATGAACTCATCTCTTTTTATGGCTTTTTAATGGCTGCATAGTATTCCACGGTGTCTACGTGCCACATTTGCTTTTTTTTTTTTAATTATACTTTATATTCTAGGGTACATGTGCACAACGTGCAGGTTAGTTACATATTTATACATGTGCCGTGTTGGTGTGCTGCACCCATTAACTCGTCATTTACATTAGGTATATCTCCTAATGCTATCCCTTCCCCCTCCCCCAACCCCACGACAGGCCCAGTGTGTGATGTTCCCCTTCCTGTTGCAAATGTTCTCATTGTTCAATTCCCACCTATGAGTGTGAACATGCTGTGTTTGGTTTTCTGTTCTTGTGATAGTTTGCTGAGAATGATGGTTTCCAGCTGCATCCATGTTCCTACAAAGGACAGGAACTCATCCTTTTTTATGGCTGCATAGTATTCCATGGTATATATGTGCCACATTTTCTTCATCCAGTCTGTCATTGATGGACATTTGGGTTAGTTCCAACTCTTTGCTATTGTGAATAGTGCAGCAATGAATATACATGTGCATGTGTCTTTATAGCAGCACTATTTATAATCCTTTGAGTATATACGCAGTAATGGGATGGCTGAGTCAAATGGTATTTCTAGTTCTAGATCCTTGAGGAATCGCCACACTGTTTTCCACAATGGTTGAACTAGTTTACAGTCCCACCAACAGTGTAAAAGTGTTCCTATTTCTCCACATCCTCTCCAGCACCTGTTGTTTCCTGACTTTTGAATGACTGCCATTCTAACTGGTGTGAGATGGTATCTCATTGTGGTTTTGATTTGCATTTCTCTG
>NW_016806198.1:3551980-3603452 GCF_001698545.2 Rhinopithecus bieti
AATATCCCTGATGAACATCGATGCAAAAATCCTCAATAAAATACTGGCAAACCAGCAGCACATCAAAAAGCTTATCCACCATGATCAAGTGGGCTTCATCCCTGGGATGCAAGGCTGGTTCAACATTCACAAATCAATAAATGTAATCCAGCATATAAACAGAACCGAAGACAAAAACCACATGATAATCTCAATAGATGTAGAAAAGGCCTTTGACAAAATTCAACAGCCCTTCATGCTAAAAACTCTCGATAAATTTGGTATTGATGGAGCGTATAACCTGTTCTATTAACTTTCCTGAATTGAGTCTTTTGTGGATTGTTGCCAGCCACTTTCTTGAAGGCTTTGGATTGGACTTCATGTAGGACACAGTGGATCTTATGGTACAAGGGGTGAACTGCAGTGGACACCTCTTATGCTCCACTTCACATCCTCTCAGCCCATCTTTTACTAGTGACATTACAATGGCCTATACAACCTAAATGTTCAAAGTTTAAGGGAGTCATTATCTTTCTGAAAAAAAATCCTTGATACAGGGGTAGTGGGGATGGGTGTATAAATGCTCCTACCTCCTCTTCAGGAAGACCACTGTGAGAGATATTTTATGGCTCTTTAGAATATCCCAGCAGCATCAAGCCTATGGATCAACTTGATAACATGTCCTTTTCCCCCTTCTTTCTCTTCTGTTTTCTAGATTGCCTCTTAAGTAAGCTGTCTTAAGGGGCCACCCAGGATTAGTCTTGCCTGTTATATGTTTCGTTGGAAGTTCTTAAGGCTACAGTTGGGCTTGAAGATTTGCAAGAAAGACTCACAGAACTCAGAAAAGCTGGTATGTTCATGATTACTGCTTATTACAGAGAAATGAGTACATACTAAAACCGGCAAATGGGAAAGGTGTATGGGACCATGTCCAGGAGATATCAGGCACAAGCTTCCCGGTGGAGTTGCATGGGGATGCATTTAATCCTCCAAGCAATGGTATGTGACAACATGTGTGAATTATTACCACTCAGGAAAGCTCACATAAGTCTTGATATCCAGGGTTATTGTTGCAAATTGGTCAGGTAGGCAGGACCGACTTTAATTACTTGGCCTACAGCCCCACCCCTCTACTTATGTCAAATTGATACAGTGTGGTCCAGGACCCTCTGGCATATGAAAACATGCTTCATGAGGCAGGATATTCCAATGGCTCAGAGGTTATCTGCCAGGACTGGCCAGTCAAGGACCAGTCCTGTGAAGACAGGCTTTCTTTGGAACTTAAAGCATTTGCGCAACCCAGACCTGCTGAGTTAACCCTTTACTGCACACATGCGTTGGTCTTATCACTCTAACTACAACATAAGATTCTCAAAGAAATGAATATTTATGTAATTTTTCCCCCCAAGTAAATACTTAGCAAATTCCCTCTGCCAGAGTTAGAGCAAATCAGCATTCCTGAATTCCACCCCACAACCTTTTTTTTTTTTTTTTTTGAGACAGAAATCTCATTTTGTCACCCAGGCTGGAGTGCAGTGGCACCATCTTGGCTCACTGCAACCTCTGCCTCCTGAGTTCAAGCCATTCTCATTCTTGAGCCTTCCAAGTAGCTGGGATTACAGGTGCCTGCCACCATGCCTAGCTAATTTTTGTATTTTTAGTAGAGACAGGGTTTCACCATGTTGGCCAGGCAGGTCTCCAACTCCTGACCTCAAGTGATCTGCCCACCTTGGCCTCCCAAAGTCCTGGCATTACAGGCGTGAGCCACTGCACCCGGCCAGTATTCCCGAATTCCCAAACTAATTTTCTCCCAGGAGTATGTTTCAGTGTGCATTTTGAAAAGTACTCTGGGGTGTTTGTACACCAAGTCCCATCAGTCCTCAGTTGAGGGTTCTCAGGGATATTAATTTCCCCATTTCTTCCTTCTGACCTGCCATTGTGCATCTGGGCAGAGCACATGACCCCAAAATGCCCTCAGGCAAAGAGGTGCAGGTACCCACAGCTGGAAGTGAGCTGGAGTATGCTGAAGGGGCAGGGAGAGGAATCCAGGTGAGGCACTGCAGCAGCTGCTACAGTGCTCCAAAGTTCCCTAGGGTTGAGGAGGAAGAAAATGAGTTAGAATTTTGGAAGCCTTCAACTCATTGTCACTTGATAGTAGCATCTCTTATCTCCTAGAACACAACACAAATTCCATCTTTGGAGCTCAAAAAGCTGAAAGTCATACAAGACTAATATACTGGGTAAAGTCTAATGTAAACTGGTATTAGCATTATGTTTGCATTATAGTTTAGGTTATAACTTCAAGGAATAGGTGCATATCCACTATAAATCAAAAATGATTTTTTAAAGGTTTAGTCAAAACAAAATGAGTACACACTGCAGATGGAGAGCATGGCCTTTCATCATGAATATTAACTAAATAAACATAAAGACATTTAAAGACCAAGTTAATAAAGGAGCGAGCAGATAGGATCTGAATAGCACATCCCAAAGGGAAAAAATGTATTAAGAACCTGAATAGTCATCTGATGTGACTGTGCTTGTTGTCTGAAGATCTCTTCTGGGGTTTTGTAAGGGAATTTTATGGAGAACAAACGAACATGGGGCAAAATATAAATGGCTGGAGTCTATGATAAAAGCTTATAGGGAATAGTGCTATATTATTTCTTTAATTTTCTCCAGCACTGTTTTTACAGCTATCTCAGTGAGCAAAATGAAAATTTTATAAATAACTTCTTGCATGGAGCTCTCTGATTTACCCCATTCAGAGCAAGCTACATCTGTGCAGGCAGCATAGCTTAGCTGTGGAGGCAGGGGGCAAAGAACTGACTTGACTGAAAAAAATGAACACATTGGCAAAAGGTAGCCAAATTCTAAAAAAAGCAGGGGTGGAGGAGTAGCTTTTAAGAGCTCTGGCTCAAAAACAGAAATATAGAATTGATCTGAGTGATATATTAATATTGCTTAATAAAGAATATTGTAATACGACTGGGTGGCCTAAGTGAAAATGCAGGAAAGGGGATCAGAACAACCAAAGTCAGTAGTGTCCTTCCAGCTGACGTTGACTCTGACCCTAAGGAAAACAAATACACTTACTAAGGGCTCTTAGTTAGAGATAAGTTAGAGATAACTCCCTGCTCTGAGTTAGAAACGACTCAGCTTCTGAAAATACTCTGCCATTTCTATCAACCTCCCTTTGCTCTGAATGCGTGCTCATAGAGCAAACTACTGATTTGTTTTCACACAGACTTTAAGATATCTTGAAACCAGGAAGAGCTTGCTGAAGAGCGGACATGACTAGTCTGTCATGGCAAAAGAACAGCCTCGATGATAAATTGATGATTTGGTAGGTATTGTTATCTTAAGTCAGATGGCTGCTTTGGTAGGCTGAAAAAGTCAAGTTCCTGGGTTATGAAGTGAAGGACCATATTTGGAAGTAGTAAAGCCAATCCATGAGGCCTGGCCTGGAAAACTAGCCATGCAAGCCCCACTCAGTTGACCTATACACCTTCAAACTGGACAATAGTACCCACATTAGTAGTATATGTGTAAGAACATATGTAAAAGAAAACCTCCTCAAAGCACACAGACAAAAGGGCCTAGGACACTATGAAGAGCTCAGACTCTCCAAGGAGCATTATCGAGACACTCTGTGCCTCTACTTCTGCTCCTTTGAGATTCCAAAATCTATACATACAAACGTTGTCCTCCAAATTCCTTCTGAGAATCTGTATGTTCTTTCAAAAAAAAAAAAAGGTTGCTCACCCTGGGTAACATAGCAAGACCCCATCTCTACAAAAAAATATAAAAATGAGCCAGACATGGTGGCACACACCTGTAGTCCCAGCTACTCAGGAGGCTAAGGCAGGAGAATCATTTGAGCCTAGGAGCTCAAGGCTGCAGTGAGCTATGACAGCACCACTGTACTTCAGCCCAGGCAACAGAGCAAGATCCTGAATTTAAAAAAAAAAAAAAACAAGCAAACAAAAGGTTTCTGTTCAAATGCTTTTTGGAACTTTACTTTGGAAATTTCCCTTAGAGCTATTTATGCAAAAATATCTGTTGTTTAAGCCACCCAGTCTATGATAGATTTACCGTAGTAGCTTGAACTGACTGAGACACTCTCAACCACATTCTCATCTCCTGGAGAACAGGAACCCGGTCTATTCTCCTCTAGAGTCCCCTGCACTCTTACTTGTGCAAAGTAGGTGCTCAGTGGAGGTTTGTTAAACTACTGAGTGTGATTACTCATACCTCTACATAGGAAACTTTTTGCAAATAGACTCAAAAATATTTATTTGACTTTTACCACTTAAACTAGAAAACAGTTAACTACTTGGCAGCAGAACAGGGATCTAGACCTGATACTCTTGTAAGAGGGGTTCATTATCTTGTCCATTGGATCATTCAGATAGTCCTTTCAGAAAGAGACAGAATGCCTAAAAGATAAAGGGTCGTGTCATGACAAGGGTCTTTTTACTTGCCGCAACAGTTTTGGTTGCAGAGCAGTTCCAAGACTCTGGGTGTTGCCCATGTCAGGTCCTGGTAAGAGTTCCCCAAAGAGCATTTCCTGTCCTTTTGCATGACAAATGCCAGCCACAGTCTTACCACACAGTTGAGTGAGTGGATTGATGCTCTATCACATAAGAAATGCCATGCTAAATAAGCATGATACAGGTAATGGTTTTGTTCTTTTCATCTGTATATTATAACGTGTTATTTTCTATTATGAGGTCTTCATAAGCAAGACAATATGTTCTTCAATTTCCTGTTCTTGTCTCATTGTTTTCTCTGACCAATTTTATTCAAAATTCTCCTGTATGCTTGTTTTTTTTTTTTTTTTTTTGTCAAACTGACCACAATGTAAGTTGAGAGCAATGTAAAACAGAAACTTCGAAATTGGCAGCCATGAGACAAGAGGCTGTTTTTAATTCGTTGGGAGAAATAGGATTAGGGAAAGATGTTTTTTGTGTGCTATCAGCAGTTTAATTCATTAAGATTTTAGTAAGGTACTTCTGAATGGCTACTTCTGGTGGCTTTGCTTTATTTAAATTGACTTAACTCCATCATGTCTCAATATTTGTTCTTGACATTTCTGTGCATCATTTATGTTCCGGAAAAAAGGTAGTCCCTGTCTTGAGAGAGCTTGTATTAGTCTTCTCTCACGCTGCTAATAAAGACATATCTGAGACTGGGTAATTTATAGAGGAAAGTGGTTTAATTGACTCACAGTTCCACATGCCTGGAGAGGCCTCACAATCATGGCAGAAGGTGAAGGAGGAGCAAAGCCATGTTCTTACACGGTGACAGGCAAGAGAACATGTGCAGGGGAATTCCCCTTTATAAAACCATCAGATCTTGTGAAACGTATTCACTTTCATGAGAATAGCACAGGAAAGAGCCGCCCCCACGATTCAATTACCTCTCCCCAGGTCCCTCCCATGACACGTGGGAATTATGGGAGCTACAATTCAAGATGAGATTTGGGCAGGGACACAGCCAAACCACATCAGAGCTTATGTCTTAGGTTGGAATATAGAGAAGCAAACAAAAATAACCACAATAATATGTTACATGTTATAATAAATTGTAATGTTTTGTGTTATATAAAATACAAAGATACAGAGTGGTTGATTATTTCTGGCTTAGAATAGGCAGCTTAGGCAAGCAAAGTGAAAAGAGGAGTTCCAGGCAGAGGGAAATGTAGGAGAGGAGAATTGAGGCTGGAATGTGCACAGGATAATCAGGTAAACAACAGTGAGTGATGGGAGGTGGTGGGGAGAACGGATGGAGGCGTATATGGAGAGCTGGGCTCAGGTGAGGTTGTAAAGGGGCTTTGTTTACTGTGCTAAGATATTCATGTACTATCTGGAGTGGGTGGTGAGACGCCATCAAGAGTTTCAAGTGGGTTTCAATGAGTACACAGAAATGAGGTTGGAATGTGCACAGGATGTTCAGGTAAACAATAGTAAGCGATGGGAGGGTGGGGGAGAACAGATGGAGGCATATCTGGAGAGTTGGGCTCAGGTGAAGTTGTAAAGGGGCTTCATTTATTGTGCCAAGATGTGCGGGTACTATCTCGAGGGAGTGGTGAGAAGCCATCAGGAGTTTCAAATGGATAGGTGTTGTGGTAAGATGTGTGTTTTAGAAGATCACTCATGCAATGTGGGAGGTTAATGGAAGAAGAGTGAGCCAGGAGACGGGGCTGTTAAGCACCTTCAGGACTGATTCAAGCAGCAGCGGTGGAAGAGGAGATGGATGCGAGAGACTGTTCAATAGATCCCAGCGGCCTCACTCTTCAGAGAGATTACGACAACGTAATGGGAGATAGACAGAAGAGTAGCATGCCAGAGAGTGTGCACAATTGTCCATCCATGTCCTCAAACTCAGTCTGCTACTTATTTCTTAAGCACAGCACCGTAAGACACTGTAGGTTGTGAATTTTATTCTATTTATTTATGATTTGTGATTACTCATTATTTTAGACTAGATCAGAATTTGTGATGAAGAAGATAGTTGGGTACAATTTGACTTGGCCCTATATATTAAAAAAGAAAGGAAGACTTACTAAAAAGAGTTAAAGATTTTTTCTTTTTTTAAACTCTTTTTTGAGACAGGGTCTTTCTCTGTTGCCCTAACTGGAGTGCAGCTATGCTATCATAGCTCACTGCGGCCTCAAATCCCTGGGTTCAAGCAGTCCTCCCACCTCAGCCTCTTGAGTGGCTGGACTTCAGGTGTGCACCACCATGGCCAGCTAATTATTTCATTTTTATTTTTTGGTAGAGACAGAGTCTCACTGAGTTGCCCAGGCTGGTCTCTTAACTCCTGGCCTTAAGTGGTCCTTCTGCCTTGGCCTCCCAAAGTTTTGGGATTACAGGTGTGAATCACTATGCTCAGCTAAAGATTTCTTCTAAAAAGAGCAGTTTGGAGCCTTTAAAAAGCATGAAAGGCCACAGAAATGTAACATGTGCCAGGTCCCCCATCCATGCAGGAGCCATACCACTGTCCTCCCCTCTCGTGCTCTTCACCCAGGTTTCTCTTCTGTGGTTGCCAAAGAAGCCAGTGGGACCAATCTTAGACATACTAGAAAAACTGTGGGTTTGGGAGTGAGGAAAAAGGGAAAATATTCTCCCTAACAATATAGGAAGAGGTGGAAGGAACTATAGCTTTAAAATCCCCTGCCAATTTTAATTTTGTTCTTAGGGACATTCCAGCACAATGGAAAGAAAGAGGGATTTGCTATTAAGAAAGTAAAAGACAAGAGTGCTAACATTTTTTGGGTTTTGTTGTTGTTAGAATAAGGAAAATAAAGCTAGGTAACTTACCCAATGTCACAGAACCAGTAAACAATAGTAGAACTGAGGCTTGAACCAATCACATGGGTTCCTAAACAATGGAAGATTTTGGGCCAGGCGTCGGGGTTCACACCTGCAATCCCAACACTTTGGGAGGCCGAAGTGGGTGGATCGCTTGAACTCAGTAGTTCAAGATTAGTCTGGGCAACATAATGAGACCCCCGTCTCTACCAAAAATACAAAAAATTACCCAGGCATAATGACGTGTGCCTTTAGTCCCAGCTACTTAGGAGGTTGAGGTGAGAGGATCACTTGAGCCCCGGAGGCAAAGGTTGCAGTGAGCTGAAATTGTGCCACAGCACTCCAGCCTGGGCAACAAAACAAGACCCCATCTCAAAAAAAAAAAAAAAGAATGGAAGATTTTTAAGAAAGAGAAAGGTACTGATGTGGTACTCATGAGAACAAAGAAGAGAACATCTAATATTTGGGGATCCAAAATGTAAAACAAACCTAGAAAGATGAAGAAGACCATATGGATCAAATCTTTCATGAATGACTAAAATTAACCACACGTCCTCCCAATCCCTGGTTTTCTGTATTCTGTACGCTTATAAATTTTTTTTAAAAACTTTTATGGTTACAGATGTACAGGATTATCACTTGCTATTTTTGTCTTTTTAGTGATTATTTAACTTAAAAGCACAAACTATAAATTATGTTTAATGCAATGATACATTCAGTAGCTGGTTCTAGACAAATAACTCCAGATTAGAGATCTGACCAATAATACAGTCACATAGAAATAGCAAAAATATGACCTGCCCGTTGACCTTAATTTCAGTTGGAATTACCAGGGATTTAATAAAAGATGAATAACTTATCCCCATCATCATTATCATCCTCATTACTACTAACATTGATCAAGCATATCAAGTGTCCTAGGAACTGTATATTATCATTTAATCATCATTATCACTCTATGAGAAGGTGTATTGCAATCGCTTGTCATGGATGCAATAACCATGGCTTAGGGACTGTAGCAGATGCTTTTGGAGCACTATGCTACATGCTCTGCTACACCTGATATCAATCCATCTTGGTTATACAGTTCCACACATGTTGCCCACATCAATTCATTAGCATTTTACTAATGGGGGCTTCCCTATAATTGTCAATATGACACTGAGATAATGCATGCTATGGCCACATTCTGGCACAATTTATTCTTTGCATAGGATGGGTTCCAGGGCCAAAGTCACTTCCATGGAGTTAGCTAATTGGTTAAGGACATCAGCATTGCTCTAGTTGGCTGCCTGGGGAAGCTTTGAAGCCTCAGGAAGCTTCTCAGCCACTTGACAATCTGGAAGTGTCAGGGAGCTAACGACCAGAGGGGACTCTCAGTCAGTGAGGGCAAGAATCAGGGCTGAGACAGCTTCTGAGATGCAATCTATCACACAATTGAGTCTCAGTTGCCCCCAGTGGTAACCAGGTAATTTGCATGCTCTCTATTGGCTTCTCTTGCTTCCAAGTCTCACTTTTCTCATTTCTGTTTCCCAGGATCACCTTTGAAGTAAATTATCTTTACCCAAGTTCTCAGGAGAACCCAAAATCAGGCAGGTATATTAAGTAGTTTTCCCAAAGACACTCAATAATAGGCAGAGCCAGGATTTGAACCCAGAAAGTCGGTTTTCAACAACTGTGGTCTTAGGCACTGTGCTGAGGAACATGGGCTCTAATGCAAACAATAGGCACCATGTTATATAAACTCCAGAGAGTCACATTAAGAGTATTTACACAGAGCACTGAGTCTAGTGATAAATAAGTGTGATCTTCATACCTACATCAGGGTCATTAGTAAGAATCCATTCAAGGTGGAAAGTAATATATAATTGGAGTAGTTATCAGGTTTAGAGGCAAATTTTGGACAGTCTTTGCAGACCTGTGTTCTGGTTCTGACTCTACTACTAAAAACACTTTGTGATTTGGGCCATGTCATTGAACTCCTCTCCTCATCTGTAAGGTGAAGACAGCAATTCTCACTCAGCCTGCTGCCTAGGACTACTGAGAAGCCCAAGGGAGATACTGTACCTGAGATTTCTTTGACTCTTATAAAGCACTTGGCTATTACAAATTACTATTGTTAAAACTTTGACTCATCACCCTTATCAATTTCTTTGATTATTTCTGCATATGTTATGCAACATTCACGATGAACAAACTTTTTAAAGGATATGCTAAATAGTATAATATATGACCTTGCTGTGATGTTAGTTATAAGAGAGTGGAATTGAATATGGAACAGATCTGATTTTGAGCCTAAGAAATAGCATTTTACTAATGGGGGCTTCCATATAATTGTTAATATGGCACTGACATAATGCATGCCATGGCCTCATTCCAGCATACTGTATTCTTTCCCTAGGATGGATTCCAGGACCAAAGTCACTTCCTTGGAGTTAGCTAATTGGTTAAGGAAATAAGTTAACTCTTCCAGACCATTATCCTTAGTACCAATTAGTGCTAATGGATACTAATAAAGAATAAGCTATAATAAAGAATGGGCCAAAACCAACCTAAGGACGTTTAATGAGATAAATGTAAAATCATAGTCCTAGGGACAATGAAGTTTAGAAAAGGGACACTGGTCATCATCTCATTGTTTGGGAGAACCCAATAAATATTACTCTGTGCTGAACCAATTGAGAAATAAGATAAAGAAGTAAGACAGTTGGGATCAAAACTATTATATTATCACTGATCAAGTTGATAATGAAGAAACTGGTTTAAGCGGGGAAGTGGCCCTCCCAACAGGGAATCCTACTGGACTACTGCAGACCTCCCAGCCCAAAAAAACTGCTTGCAAAACTTAGAGCATGGGTAGAGTAGGCCAGAGTATGTGCTTTTGGTGGCCTGTTTATTCCTGAAGAAAGATGAGATTGTGTAGCAAGTTGGTGACAGTGCCAGGGCTGAAACCCAGTGCTGTTCTATTTATTTATGCTTTTTAAAAAGGAGACAAATCAGAATGGCAGACACCTCCTGCTTTATTAGCATTGCGTCTGAAAAAAACTGGAGGTGGGGATTGTTTCGTCAACTACTAACTTAATATGAAACAGTCTGTGATGGGTGCGGCTCTGGTATAGGGTCCAGATCACAGACAATATCATTTCTTGTGTTCCTAAAACTGATATGAGAATTGTGCTCAACTCCAGAAGCCACGTTTTATTAGGAGGATTGAAAATAAAAAGTACAGGATACCATGAGGATAGTAAGAAGCTGAAACAAAACTGGAGTTTAAAAAGCCCTCACAGAAAAGAGAAAGGACACTTGTTTCTGCAGAGCTCCGGAAGAAAGAAGGCGGAAACCTAGACTAGTGGTAGAAAGCTGAACGAAGGCAGTTATAAGCCAATAGAAGGAAGAACTTTCTAATACACACACACACAGACACACCCCCCTAAGCAGTGAGTAGGATGCAAATTTGATCATGTTTCCTCCATTTGATCCTGTTTCCCCTTGTGTAAAACTACTGAATGGTTCCTCAGTACTCTTAGGATAAAGATCAAGTTCCTTAGGAGAGTTTACAAGGTCTTTTGGGGACTGGCCCCTCCTTGGTGTTCAGCCACAGCCTGCACCTGGTCCCCTTTCCCACTGATGGCAACCATACTGACCTCCCTTCTGTCCCTGGGGCACAGCAGCCTCCTTCCCACCTGTTGAAAGTGCCAGTCCTTCTGCCTGGGTAGTCTTCCTTCATTTCTACATCAAGCCAGCTTGTACTCATTCTTCAGCTCTCAGTTTACCCATCCTCTGGGAGAGCTTCCTGACCAACAAGAGATCATTTTGCCTCTGTGCGCTCTGTGCACTGCTCTTCTTAAGCATTTGTCAGAGTTGTGCCTTTACTTTTGTTTTGTTTTGTTTCTTTTTATTGTGGTAAAATATACATAACATAAAATTTACCATTTTAGCCACTTTCAAGTGTATAGCTTAATGGCATTAAAGACATTCACATTGTTGTACAACCATACCATTATTCATCTCCAGAACCTATTCATCATCCCATACTGACACTCTATACCCATTAAACACTAATTCCCCATTCCCCCTTGCCCCTAGTCCCTGGCAATCGCTATTTCACTTTCTGTCTCTATGAATTTGACTATTCTGGGTGCTACTTTTTTTGTTTGACTCTTTTATTAATGTTTGTTTCCCCTACTAATCAATGAATTCCATGAGAACAGGGAATGTGTTTTTGCTGGCAATATCCCAGAGCCTAGCACAGTGTCCAGCATATGGAGCTCCTGAAGAAGGAGTGGAGGGGAGGAGACAAGGAAAGAGGAAGGAAAGGGTTTCCTGGAACTGGAATGTCTTAAGCAGAAAATATTAAGGACCATCTTAAAGAAACATAGTTGAAAATATTTCTGCAATGGACAGCAAGATTGAACAAGTTGAAGTTATTCAGCAAATATTTACTAAGCACATACTGTGTTCTAGGTACGAGGTACAAGGGGATGCTGTACTGAACCAATCTGTGCACTGATGTATATGGTACATTTCAATTCTAAGAATTGCTTTTGTTTTGATTAGATGGAACAAATCCATTCAATACCATGTGACAGAAAAAATAAGAATGTACAGCATTCTGGACCAGGTTTTCATCCCAAATTGCAGTCATATCTAACTTCATTAACTACATATTCTTGACCTTGAATATTGGAATTACTTTTTATGGTGAGCCATAGCTATGATTTACAGAGGATGGGAGATGGAGAATTAAGTTAATGTCTTGTGGAAAACAACTTTGAGAACTAAAATAAAGAACCATTCCAGTGATTCAGACCAACACTTTTTAGTGACCACTAAGTACGCAATCAAATAGAACGCAACTGAGCTTGTTTCCACTGAGTGCTTCCAAAGAGTTTGAATATGTAAGAACAGAGATGAGAAAAATTCTAATTCCCTTTTCCTAGGATGTTGTCCGCAGTAAAAGGCTCCATTTGGAAGCAATTGCTTAAAACAATTTTAACTTTGGTATTCTAAAACTGTGTACTTGTGATGAAAGAATGAAATCAGACGCAGTTCTTTCTGTCGGGAGAGGCAGAGGCAGAATAGATCATGAAGGAACAGAAGGATTATGAAGGAAAAAGAGCCGATTCTGAGCTTAAAGAGCACAAAATTAACTCCTTGCTGATATTTAATTTCTCTGTGCAATTTGTTATTTTATTATTCTATTTATCTTTTTGAGACAGCATCTTGCTCTGTTCCCCAGGCTGGAGTGCAGTGGTGCGATCTTGGCTCACTGCAACCTCTGGCCTCCTGGATTCAAGCGATTCTCCTGCCTCAGCCTCTCAAGTAGCTGGGATTACAGGTGTCCTCCACCACACCCAGCTAATTTTTGTATTTTTTAGTAGAGACAGGGTTTCACTATGTTGCCCAGGCTGGCCTCAAACTTCTGACCTCATGATCCACCCGCCTCGGCCTCCCTAAGTGCTGAGATTACAAGCGTGAGCCACCACACCCAGCCTATTTTATCATTTTCTTGCTGGCCTATTCAGAGTCACTGGTGAAACTCATTCATTGTTATTAAATACCTTCCCACCATCACTGACCTTGGAGCATGCTGCCTAGCAATAGCCATGTGAGAAGCAGCTTGAAGGCCATTTAGCGCCACAGTGCATGGCCTCTGCCCTTGGGACATTTGGTTTGGGATCCACGTTTGCAGTCACTGCTATCTCTGTCCACATTGCCTTACCACCTACAGCCTATGCCCTTGTCCTCTTCTTGTGCATCAGCAAGAGTTTTGTGCACGGGAAAAGTATTGTTGTATCTTAAGGAATATCAGATCAGACTAGTCTACAAGATGCAGAACAAGTAAGAACATGGAAAGAGACTGAAGATACTTTGAAAGAGAAGATGATGGAGTGAGATTTTGGAGGAGGTGGGAGGGGTGAAACAAATGCCCATTCATCTGAAAAGTCATTTTAAGACTGAGTTGCAGAGGGCTGCTAAAAATGCTCAGGGTTCTCTAACTTGGCAACTGTTCAAATGCGCAGCTCCTGTATTATTGCTCCTTCTATATTTGTTTCTTCTCATCAAAGTACTTTAGTAAAATAATAATAATTTAAGAGAAATTTATCATTCAGCTCTCAAAATACAGCCATTCAGAATACAATTTAACTACACTGGCTTCAGTGCTTTGTAAATGTTTGGGATCTCATTAATTTTGACCTAAGTTGATTAGTATATTTAAGAACCATATTATATAAATGTAGTTTTATAAATTCCTACGTAATAGAATAAGCATGACATAAATAAATAGTTTATTAACAATTCAGGTATATCCAAATGGTGAAATATCTAAACACAATTCTATCAAGGTAACCATATGGATATACCTGAATACTAAAAACAAACAAACAAACAACAAAAAAACGTAGAAAAGTGGCTTTTTTTTTTTTTTTTGAGACAGAGTCTCACTCTGTCACCCAGGCTGGAGTGCAGTGGCGCCATCTAGGCTTACTGCAAGCTCCGCCTCCCAGGTTCACGCCATTCTCCTGCCTCAGCCTCCTGAGTAGCTGGGACTACAGGCGCCTGCCACAACTCCCGGCTAATTTTTTTTTTAAAGGTATTTTCAGTAGAGACGGGGTTTCACTTTGTTAGCCAGGATGGTCTCGATACCCTGACCTTGTGATCCGCCCGCCTCGGCATCCCAAAGTGCTGGGATTACAGGCGTGAGCCACCGCACCCGGCCCAAATATCATTTTCTTTAATCTGTGTCTATGGATTACAATTTTAGCTGTTGCTACTAATGCTTACTTCCTAGAATTGACTCGTCAGGAGTTTGTTCTAACACTATTTCTAAATACAATTTGTAACTTTTACCGTTAGTAACTGATTGCAGCAAAGCTGCAGTTTTGTACCATAGGTGACTAGGTAGCCATCCAGGGATCAAAAGTTCTTCATTTTCTCTCTCTCTCCCCTCATTCTTTCTCTTCCCAAACCACATGTTTCCTAAGCCAAGTTTATTTTAGCAAATCCTGCCTCTCTGACACCAACTGAAAAGGGAAAAAACATTTGTTTGTTTGTTTGTTTGTTTGTTTTTCCCCCTTATATTCTCACTTAATACTGACAACACTTCACTTCTGGCCACCAATTGTGTAGGGATCTTTTTCACACCAAGCAATTCCCTAGTTCGCTGCAGACACTGACTGGGCATTTTACAGTTTAACCCAATTTTAACAGTATCTACCTGGAAATGGCTTTCAGAGCACACAGGTTAAGGGCTCAGTCCCACAAGTGAAGATGAGACTCCACTTCAGATGCCAATCACAGCCTTGTCACCTGCCTTTCCGGCTGACCAGCTATAAATCAGAGGTTTGCATGACCTCCTGCTGGGTTCAGTCATTTGCTAACACGGCTTATAGAACTCAGGAAAACAGTTTAGGAGTCAAATTTTGAACTGGAAGCAGTGTATAATACTAGATTACCAGATTATTACAAAGAATATATTGAAAGATAGAAATGAACAGTCAGATGAAGAGATACATAGGGAGAGGTCCAGAAGGGTCCCAAGCACAGGACCTCCTGTCCCTATGGAGCTTCTGGGTGTGCCACCCTCATAGCACATGGCTGTGTTCTTATTCATCACCCAGAAGCTCCCTGAACTTCATTCCTTTGCGTTTTTATGGAAGCTTCATTGCAACAACATGATTGATTAAATCATTGGCTGTTGGTGATCAACTCAACCTTGAGCTCCTCTGCCCTCCCTGAAGGTGAGCACTGGGGCTGGAAATTCCAACTCTCTAATCACATGGTTGGTTCTCTTGGCAACCAGACACCATCCTGTGGTTATCTGGAGGCTTTCTAAAAATCACCTCATTAACATAAATTCGTGTATGGCTAAAAGGGGCTTATTATGAATAACACAAGATGCTTCTTTCACTTTTATCATTCTGGAGCTGTTTCAGGGACCAAGGGCAAAAAATCAAATATTATAACAATAAGATACAACCATAGCTCTAATAGCTTAGGAAATTTCAAGGGTTTTAGGGGCTGTGAACCAGGAACACTGGATGAAAACCAAAACATATACTTCTTATTATATCACAATATCACACAACTCTATGCAATAAATATTATCTTCACATTTCAGATGGGGAAACAAATGTAAAGCGAGGAAGGGACTTCCCCAAAGAGAAATATAAATTAAATTGAAATGAAATCAAATTAAATCATATTGTGAATGTAGACTAGAGGTGAAGCATGAATGACACTTGATATTTTAATTAAATTCAGAATTTAGGTCTTTGAGAATGAAAGATTAAAGGTTCCTGACTGAATTAAATAGTTTAGTACCATAAAGTATAAACTTTCCTCTTAGTACTACTTTCACTATATCCCGTAAGTTTTGGTATGTTGTGTTTCCATTATTATTTGTTTCAAGAAACTTTTCAATTTCCTTCTTAATTTCTTCATTGAATCACTGGTAATTCAGGGGCATATTATTTAATTTCCATGTGTTTGTATAGTTTTTTGAATGTTTTAAGGCTTGTTTTGTCCTTTTCTTTCAGCCTGAAGACTCTCTTTAGCATTTTTTTGTAGAAAAGACCTGGTGTTGATGAAGTCCTTCAGCTTTTGTCTGGTAAAATCTTTATTTCCCCTTCATGTTTTAAGAAGATTTTCACTGCATATACTATTCTAGCATAACATATTTTTTCCTTCAGCACTTTAAATATGTCATGCCACTTCCTCCTGGCCTGTAAGGCTTCCACCAAAAAGTCTGCTGCCAAACGTATCGGAGCTCCATTGTATGTTATTTGTTTCCTTTCTCTTGCTGCTTTTAGAATCCTTTCTTTATCCTTGACCTTTGGGAATTTGACTATTGAATATCTGGAGGTGGTCTTCTTTGGGTTAAGTCTATTTGGTGTTCTATAACTCTCTTATACTTGAATATTGATATCTTTTCCAGATTTGGAAAGTTCTCTGTTATTATCCCTTTGAATAAACTTTATATCCTGATATCTCTCTCCACCTCCTCTTTAAGGCCAATAACTCCTAAATTTGCTCTTTTGAGGCTATTTTTTCTCTATCTTGTAGGCCTGCTTTATTGCTTTTTATTTTTTTGTCTCCTTTGTGTATTTTCAAATCATCTCTCTTTAAGCTCACCAATTCTTTCTTCTGCTTGCAATTCTGCTGTTGAGGTTCTGATGCGTTCTTCAGTAGGTCAATTGCATTTTTCAACTCTAGAATTTCTGCTTGATTCTTTTTAATTGTTCCAATTTCTTTGTTAAATCTATCTAATATGATTCTGAATTCCCTATGTTATTTTAAATTTCTTTGAGTTTCCTCAAAACAATGATTTTGAATTCTCTGTTGAAAGGGCACATATCTCTGTCTCTGCAGGATTGGTCACTGGTGCCTTATTTAGTTCCTTTGGTGAAGTCATGTTCTCCTGGATGGTCTTGATGCTTATGGATGTTTGTCAGTATCTGGGGATTGAAGAGTTAGGTATTTATTGTAGTCTTCACAGTGTAGGGTTGTTCGTACCCATCCTTCTTGGGAAGGCTTTCCAGGTACTCTAAAGGACTTGGGAGTTGTGATCTAAGTCTTGGACATTGTAGCTTTATCTGTATTAGAAGATACCCCAAGCCCCGTAATGGTGTGGCTCTTGCAGACTCGTAGAGGTACTGCCTTGGTGGACTTGGATTATACCCAGAAGAATTCTCTGGATTATCAGGGAGAGACTCTTGTTCTCTTCCCTTACTTTTTCCCAAACGAATGGAGTCTGTCTCTGTGTGCTGAGCTTCCTGGAACTCGGGGAGGAATGACACAAGCACAGTTGTGGCTACCACCACTGGGACTGTGCTGGGTCTGACCTGAAGCAAACACAGCACTGGGTTTTGCTCAAGTCCCACAGTAACCACTGTCTGGCGACTGCTTGTATTTTCTCAAGGTCCTAGGGCTCTACAATCAGCAGGTAGCAAAGTCAGTCAGGCGTGTGTCCTTCCCTTCAGAGAGGCAAGTTCCTTCCCCACCCCAGGGCCTGGGCAGATCTAGAGATGCCATTGGGGAGCCAGGACCTAGAGTCAGAAACTTTAGGAATCTACCTGGAGCTCTATTCTACTATGACTGACTTGGTACCCAAGCCAGAAGTCAGAGTTATTCCCACTCTTCTCTCACTTTTCCACTAGCAGTAAAGTCTCACCCTACGGCCACTACCACCGCAGGCCCATGGCCAGTACTGCAGGACTACTGCTGATATTCACTCACAGCTCAAGGGCTCTTCAGGTAGCGTATGGTGAATGCTTCCACACCTGGGACTCTCCCTTCAGGGAAATTGGCCTCCCTGTGGCCCACGACAGGTCCATAAATGTCCAAGAGCCAAGGCTTAGAATCAGGGACCCCAAAGGCCCACTTGATGCTTTATACCATTGTGGTTGAGCTGGCACCCAAGCTGCAAGACAAAGTCCTCTTTACTCTTCCTTCTTCTTTTGTCAAGCAGGAGTCCCTCCCCATACCCACCATAGCTGGAAATGTGCTGAGTCACACCTGAAGCCAGCATATCTTTGAGTTTCACCCAAGACCCATGGCAAACACTGCCTGGGTACTACTACTAATTATTCGGGGCCCAAGGGCTCTTTAGTCAGCAGGTGATGAATACTACCATGACTGGGTTCCTCCCTTCAAGGCAACTGGTTCCCTTCTGGCCCAGAATGTGTCTAGAATTGTTGTCTGGGAGCTAGGGCCCGGAATGGGGGCCTCAGGACTCTGCCTGGTGCCCTATCCTACTGTGGCTGAGCTGGTATCCAAGTTGCAAGACACAGTTTTTTTTACTCTTCCCTCTCCCCTCCTCAAGTGAAAAGAAGGCATCTCTCCCAGAGCTGTGAGCTGTGCTGCCTATGGTTGGGGGAGGGGTGGTACAAGCACTCCCTTGGCCATCCAAGCTGGTGCCTCATTGGGTCACATGCCCCTCAAGTACACTGGTTTAGAGCCCATCACAGCACCAGGACTTGCCCTGGAACTGCAGTCCTTGTGGCCTAGACTGCCTTTAAAGTTTATTTAGGACACCAGAGCCCTTTAGCCCACAGTGGTAAGGCTTGCTGGAACTCAGGTTCCAACCAGTGGGATGAGTGACTCCCCTCCGGCTAGGGCTGGTCTAAATGCTCCCTCCATGGGCACTGGCTGAGTTCTGCCCAGTGCTGCTTTCTGTTGTAATAAAGCAGCACTGAGTTCCAATGAAAAGTTCCACAATCACTGTACTTTCCCTCCCCTAAGCACCTATCTCCTCCTTCACTGATATGAAGTTCAACCAAGTACTGTGATAGCTCACCTGATTTTTGGTTCATATAAAAGTGCTTTTTTTGTATGAATAGTTGTTCAGTTTAGTGTTCTTGCAGGGAGGATGATCAGTGAAGGCTTCCATTTGGCCACCTTGCTCCTATCTCTGGAATGGTCAAATGGAAGCCTTCATTGATCATCCTCCCTTGAGCAAGAGAAAATTCTCCAGCAGGTTGCCATTATACTTCATTTGTACCATCAACTCTAATAGGTCTCCAGCCTATCACCCACACTGCAGATTTTGGATTCTCCAGCCTCAGTAATTGCATGAGCCAATGCCAATCAATCAAGCAATCAATCAATATAAAAATAAATAAACTGAAGTGCTGATCTCCACTCTGGCTGTTCAGACCTAGTCCTAGTTCAGTATCTTAAAAGCAGTCACCCATATATACTCATTTTAAATAATGCATTGATTCAAATATGGCTAAAACTTGCAGCGAACACCACTCTGATGAGAACAAAGAAAAGGCCATCTGTGAGATTGCTGCTACAGGCTCCAGGAGATAGCCAAAAAACTGAGTGCTCAAATTGTGAAAGTGTGAAAAGCGAATTGTCTGCCCCCGAACACACATCCTCACAGGGGAACCTGAAAGTCCAGATCACAGGAGAAGGATTTGACCTTACCTGGAGGTGAGATGAATTTAGAGAGCTAAGTGAAATACAGGGATAGAAGAAGCAGCAGGAAGAGCCCTGTGGGAACTCTCAATCCCCAGGGAAGCCATCTCTGACTTTGTCTTGCACAAGTGCTTGAGGAGAGCTGCCAGTGGAATTGGGCAAAGACCACAGGGAATAGGAAACTTCCAGCTGAACTTTGTAGTAATTTCAATGAAACACAAAGTTTTCTGGATAGGATCTGGGGGAGGGGGTGAACCAGGAGTGCAGACACCATCACAGAAGCCATGGCAGGCAGGGAGGTGTGAAATCTGAAAGCCCTGCTTGCTTTCTCAGCAGGGAGGCTTGTAGCTTGGGGCAAGTTCTCAGCCATGCTCACCAGCTGCCTGGAAATAAACTCAGTGATGTTAGGGAGCACAATGGGAGAGAGACTGGCCTTTAGGAGCTGGGTGAGGCCTGTCACGGGTTGCTTTCCCCCACTTCCTTGGCGACTTGTATGAGGTAGCAGAAGCAGCTATAATCCCCCTGGGAACATAACTCCATCAGCCTGAGAACCACAACCCCATCCCCCATAGCTGCTGCAGCAAGCCCTGTACAGAGTCTGAGCTCAGACATGCCTAATGCTGCTCCCACCTGATGGTCCTTCCTCTACCCATCCTGGTAGCTGAAGACAAAGGACATAATCTCTTGGGAACTTTATGGTCCTGCCCACCACCTAATGAACCCAAATACTTATCCAGGCAACCTTAGGGCAAGCTTGTCTCCTCCCTATACTACTACAGCTGATGCTCTCTTGAAAACCCCACCTCCTGACCAGAGGCCAACTAACCCAAAACCAGCACACTAAATAAAACTATAATCAAGGACCCTCACAGAGTCCACTTCACTCCCCTGCTACCTCGACCACAGCAGGTACTGGTATCCATAGCTGAGATACCTAAAGACGGATCACATCACAAGACTCTTGCAGACACCCCCCAGTACCATTCCAGAGCCCAGAAGCTCCACTGGGTGGCTAGACCAAGAAGTGAAATGACAATCACTGCAGTTCAGCTCTCAGGAATCCCCATCCCTAGGGAAGCAGGGAGAGCATTGCATCAAGGGAGCACCCTGTGGAACAAAAGAATCTGATCAGCAGCCCTTGAGCCCCAGATCTTCCCTCTGACATAGTCTACCCAAAGGAACCAGAAAATCAATTCTGGTAATATGACAAAACAAGGTTCTTTATCACCCCCAAATGATCAAACTAGCTCACCAGCAATGGATCCAAACCAAGACAAAAATCTCTGAATTGCCAGAAAAAAATTCAGAAGGTTGATTATAAGCTAATCAAGGAGGCACCAGAGAAAGGTGAAGTCCAACTTAAAAAAAAAATGGGCCAGGCGTGGTGGCTCACGTCTATAATCCCAGCACTTTGGGAGGCCGAGACAGGCCAATCATGAGGTCAGGAGATGGGGACCATCCTGGCTAGCACAGTGAAACCCCGTCTCTACTAAAAATACAAAAAAAATTAGCTGGGCATGGTGGCGGGCACCTGTCGTCCCAGCTACTCGAGAGGCTGAGGCAGGAGAACGGTGTGAACCCAGGAGGTGGAGCTTGCAGTGAGCCAAGATCACGCACTCCAGCCTGGGCAACAGAGCGAAACTCTGTCTCAAAAAAAAAAAAAAAAAAAGGAAAAAGAAATGATAGAGAATGTGAATGGGAAAATCTCCAGAGAAATAGATATCATAAATAAAAAACAATCACAACTTCTGGAAATGAAGGACACACTTAGAGAAATGCAAAATGCACTGGAAAGTCTCAGCAATAAAAGTGAACAATAGAAGAATGAACTTCAAAGCTTGAATACAAGGCTTTTGAGTTAACCTAATCCAAAAAAGACAAAGAAAAAAGAGTTTTAAAAAAATTAACAAAGCTTCCAAGAAGTTTGGGATTATGTTAAATGTCCAAACCTAAGACTAATAGGAGTTCCCAAGGAAGAAGAGAAATCTAAAAGTTTGGAAAGTTTATTTGAGAGAATAATCAAGGAAAACTTCCCTGGCCTTGCTAGAGATCTACATCCAAATACAAGAAGCTTAAAGAACACCTGGGAAATTCACTGTAAAAAGTTCATCAGCCAGGCATGGTGGCTCATGCCTGTAATCCCAGTACTTTGGGAGGCTGAGGTGGGTGGATCACTTGAGATCAGGAGTTTGAGACCAGCCTGACCAAAATGGCGAAAACCCATCTCTACTAGAAATATAAAAATAGCTGGGTGTGGTGGCATGTGCCTGTAATCCCAGCTACTCAGGAGGTTGAGGCAGGAGAATCACTTGAACCTGGGGGCTGGAGGTTGCGGTGAGCTGAGATCTTACCATTGGTCTCCAGCCTGGGCAACAGAGCAAGACTCCATCTCGGAAAAAAAAAAAAAAGATCATTGCCTAGGCACATAGTCATCAGGTTATCTAAGGTCAAGATGAAGGAAAGAATCTTAAGAGCTGTAAGGCAAAAGCATCAGGTAACCTATAAAGGAAAAGCTATTAGATTAACAGCAGATTTCTCAGCAGAAACCCTACAAGCCTGAAGAGATTGGGGTCCTATCTTTAGCATCCTTAAATAAAACAATTATTAGCCAAGAATTTTGTGTCTAAACTAAAACTCAGCTTTATAAATGAACAAAAGATACACTTTTTTTCAGACAAACAAATGCTGAGAGAATTTGCCACTACCAAGCCAGCACTACAATAACTGCTAAAAGGAGCTCTAAATCTTGACACAAATCCTCAAAATACACACAATAGAGCCTCCTTAAAGCATAAATCTCACAGGATCTATAAAACAATAACACAACGAAAAACAAGGTATTCAGGCAACAACTAACACAATGAGTAGAATAGTACCTCACATCTCAATATTAACATTGAATGTAAATGGCCTAAATGTGCCACTTAAAAGATACAGAATGGCAGAATGGATAATAATTCACCAATCAAATGTCTGCTATCTTCTAGAGACTCAACTGACACATAAGGACTCACAGAAAGTTAAGGTAAAGGGGTGAAAAAGATATTCTATGCAAATGCACACCAAAAGCAAGCAGGAGTAGCTATTCTTATATCAGACAAAACAAACTATAAAGCAACAGCAGTTTAAAAAGACAAAGATGGACATTATATAATGATAAAAGGACTTGT
Organism: Rhinopithecus bieti; assembly: GCF_001698545.2. Lineage (NCBI taxonomy): Eukaryota > Metazoa > Chordata > Mammalia > Primates > Cercopithecidae > Rhinopithecus > Rhinopithecus bieti. The sequence continues at coordinate 3,574,371 of NW_016806198.1, forward strand.
CCAACAGGAAAATATCACAATCCTAAATATGCATGCACCTAACACTGGAGCTCCCAAATTTATAAAACAAATAATTGCTACTAGACCTAAGAAATGAGATAGCAACACAATAATAGTGGGGGACTTCAATATTCCACTGACAGCACTAGACAGAACATCAAGACAGTCAACAGAGAAGCAATGGGCTTAAACTATACCCTAGAAAAATGGACTTAACAGGTATTTACAGAACTTTCTAGCCAACAACTGCAGAATCTACATTCTATTTATCATACATGGAACATTCTCCAAGACAGACCATATGATAGGCCACAAAACAAGTCTCAATAAATTTAAGAAAATCAAAATTATATCAAATACTCTCTCAGACCACAGTGGAATAAAATTGGAAATCAACTCTGAAAGGATCCCTGAAAACCATGCAAACACATGGAAATTAAATAATCTGCTCCTGAATGATCATTGGGTCAAAAGGAAATCAAGATGGAAATTTAAAAATTCTTTGAACTGAACAATAGTAGTGACACAGTATCAAAACCTCTGGAATACAGCAAAGGCAGTGCTAAGAGGAAAGTTCATAGCATTAAATGACTACATCAAAAAGCCTGAAAGAGCACAAATAGACAATTAAGGTCACATCTCAAGGAGCTAGAGAAACAAGAACAAACCAAACTCAAACCCAGCAGAAGAAAAAAAATCATGAAGATCAGAGCAGAACTAAATGAAATTGAAACAAATGAACAAAAATACAAAAGACAAATAAAACAAAGAGCTGATTTGCTGAAAAGATAAATAAAATTGATGGACCATTAGTGAGATTAACTAAAAAAAGAAGAGAGAAGATCCAAATAAACTCAATTAGAAGTGAAAAGGGAGATATTACATCCAATGCCACAGAAATACAAAAGATCATTCAAAGCTACTATGAACACCTTTATACAATTAACTAGAAAACCTAGAGGAGATAGATACATTCCTGGAAATATACAACCCTCCTAGATTAAGCCAGGAAGAAACAGAAACTGTGAAGAGACCAATAACAAGCTGCAAGATTGAAATAGTAATAATAATTTAAAAAATGCTGCCAACAACAAAAAAGTTCTGGACCAGATGGAGGATAACTGAATTCTATCAGATGTTCAAAGAAGAATTGGTAGCAATCCTATTGATACTATTCCAAAAGATAGAGAAAGAGGGACTCCTACCTAAGTCATTCTATGAAACCAGTATCACCCTAATATCAAAACCAGGGAAGGACATAATAAAAAAAGAAAACTACAGACCAATATCCCTGATGAACATAGATGCAAAAATCCTCAATAAAATACTAGCTAATCAAATCCAACCCTACATCAAAAAGATAATCCACCATGATCAAATGGGATTCATTCCAGGGATGCAGGGATGGTTTAACATATGCAAGTCAATAAATGTGATACATCACATAAACAGAATTAGAAACAAAAATTATATGATCATCTCAATAGATGCAGAAAAAGCATTTGACAATTTCCAGCATCGCTTTATGATTAAAACCTTCAGCCAAATTGGCAAAGAAGGAGCATATGTTAAGGTAATAAAAGTCATTTATGACAAACCCACATCCAATATTACACTGAACAAGAAAAAATTGAAACCATTCCCCCGGAGAACTGGAAAAAGACAAGGATGCCCACTTTCACCACTTCTATCCAACATAGTACTGGAAATTCTAGCCAGAGCAATCAGACAAGAGAAAGAAATAAAAGGCATCTAAATGGGTTAAAAGGACGTCAAACTGTCGCTGTTTGTTGAAGATATGACTGTATACCTAGAAAACCCTAAAGACTCATCCAAAAAGCTCCTAGAACTGAGAAATGAATTCAGCAAAGCTTCAGAATACAAATTAATGTACACAAATCAGTAGCTCTCCTACACACACACAGCGACCAAGCTGAGAATCAAATCAAGAACCAATCACTTTTACAACAGTTGCAAAGAAAATAAAATACTTAGGAATATACCTAATCAATGAGGTGAAAGGCCTCTACAAAGAAAACTGCAAAACATTACTGAAAGAAATCATAGACAACACAAACAAATGGAAATACATCCCATGCTCATGGATGGGTAGACTCAATATTGTGAAAATGACCATACTGCCAAAAGCAAACTGAAATTCAATTTGTGCATTGAATTGTAGTCATCAAAACTGCATGGTACTGGTGTACAAATAGACACATAGACCCATGGAACAGAATAGAGAACCCAGAAATAAAGCCAAATACTTATCACCAACTGATCTTCAACAAAGCATACAAAAACATAAATTGGGAAAGAACACCCTATGAAATAAATGGTGCTGGAGTAATTGGCAAGCCATGTGTAGAAGAATAAAACTGGATCCTCATCTCTCACCTTATATAAAAATCATCTCAAGATGAATCAAAGACTTAAATCTAAGACCAGAAACCATAAAAATTCTAGAAGATAACATCAGAAAAACCCTTCTAGACATTGGCTTAGGCAAAGACTTTATGACCAAGAATCCAAAAGCAAATGCAACAAAAACAAAGAGCTGGTTTGTCGAAAATATAAAATTGATAGACCATTAGTGAGATTAACTAAGAAAAGAAGAGAGAAGATCCAAATAAACTCAATTAGAAATGAAGAGGAAGATATTACAACTGATACCACAGAAATACAAAAGATCATTCAAAGCTACTATGAACACCTTTATACGCATAAACTAGAAAACCTAGAGGAGATTGATACATTCCTGGAAATATAAAACCCTCCTAGATTAAGCCAGGAAGAAACAGAAACTGTGAAGAGACCAATAACAAGCAGCAAGATTGAAGTAGTAACAATAATAAAAAAAAATGCCAACAATAAAAAAGTTCTGGACCAGATGAAGGATAACTGAATTCTATCAGTCATTCAAAGAAGAATGGGACTTCATTAAACTAAAAGCTTCTGTACAGCAAATAAATAATCAGCAGAGTAAACAGACAACCCACAGAGTGGGAGAAAATCTTCACAATCTATACATCCAACAAAGAACTAATATCCAGAATCTACAAGGAAATCAAACAAATCAACCAGAATAAAATAAATAATCTCATTAAAAAGTTGGGCTAAGGACATGAACAGACAATCTCAAAAAAAGAAATTCAAATGGCCAAGAAACATTCGAAAAAATGATCAACATCACTAATGATCAGGGAAATGCCAGTCAAAACCACAATGCAATACTACCTTACTCCTGCAAGAATGGCGATGATAAAAAAATAAAAAATAATAGATGTTGGCATGGATGTGGTGAAAAGGGAACACTTTTACACTGCTGGTGGGAATGTAAATTAGTATAACTGCTATGAAAAACAGTGTGGAGATTCCTTAAAGAGCTAAAAATAGAAATACCATTTGATCTAGCAATCCCATTACTGGGTATCTACCCAGAGGAAAATAAGTCATTATATGAAAAAGATACTGCACACACATGTTTATAGCAGCATAATTTGCAATTGCAAAAGTATAGAACCAGTCCAAATGCCCATTAATCAACAAGTGGATAAAGAAATTTTGGTATATATATATATGCCATGGAATACTACTCAGCCATAAAAAGGAATGAAATAATGGCCTTCACAGCAACCTGGATGGGTTTGGAGACCATTATTCTAAGTGAAATAACTCAGGAATGGAAAACCAAATACTGTATGTTCTCACTCATAAGTGGGAGCTAAGCTATGAGGACACAAAGGCATAAGAATGATACAATGAATCTGGGGGAAAGCGTGGGAGGAAGGTGAGGGATAAAAGACTACACACTGGGTACAGTGTACACTGCTGGGGTGATGGATGCACCAAACTTCAGAAATCACCATTAAATAACTTATTTTTGTAACTAAACACCACCTGTTCCCCAAAAACCTATTGAAATAAATAAATAAAACGACGCATGAAAAAATAATTAACAATTAATAATAAACAAACAGATACATACATGTATCCCAGTGGTTCTGTCTCTCTGGAGAACCCTGACCAATACAAGGGGCATGATATATGCAGCCTACTTTCAAATGTTTCTAAGAAAATTTTACATTTAAAATATGTGGCACAATGTTAAAAATGGTGACTCTGGGTAAAGGTATATGAAGTTCTCTATACTATTACTGTAACTCTTCTATGTGTTTTAAGTTATTTCAAAATAAACAGTTGAACATTTAAAGTGGTAGGCCATTTATGTTTCAGCTAACAAAATTCTAGTCAGGGGAAGACCCTGACTAGCATTTTTCATAATAGGCCAGGATTTTTCTTGTTCTGGGTTCTGCTGAAATGAGAACCTAAATCAAGCTTAGGTTTAGGCAAGTTATTGGGGGTAGGAGGGTGTATCTCAGGAAGCAGAAATGAGAGAATGGAAGAGTCAAACAGGGAAGAAGCATTATCAGTTGAGCTCTCACTGTAGGTACCCGTGACTCAGTCCTGCTGGAGACCTGTGGTAGCCAGTCTCCAGGATGGCCCCAATGAACCCTGCCTCCATGTAGTCATACCTTTGTGTAGTGCCCGTTCACACTGTACCAGGGTTGGTGTGTCTGACCAATGGCACACAGCAGAAGTGATGGCAGGTCACTTACAAGATTAGGTTAAAAAAAAAAGACCATGGCTTTTATTTTGGGCACTGGCCATCCCTCTGGGGGAAGCCATGTGGTGAGGAGCCTTATGAAGAGGTCCATGTGGCCAGGTGAAGCCTCCTGTCAACAGTCACGACTGAGCTTGGAAGTGGATCCTCCAGACCTAGTCAGGCCTCCAATGACTGTAGCCTTGGCTGACTCATTGATTGTAGCCAATGAGAGCCATTGAGAGTCTCTGAGCCAAAGCCACCCAGCTAAGCTTCTCTCAGATTCCTGATGAACATGAATTGTGAAATAAAAAACGTGTGTTATTTTAAACCACTGTTTGAAGTAATTTGTTACACAGAAATCGCTAACTAACACAGGACCCTCTGAGGAACTGTGTTGAATACATCTCAGAACTGTTCCTCCAAAGATGGGGAGGCTGAGGCATTTATCCACAAAATCCCATTCCCACATTTGCTGAGGGTTAGGAACCCTCACTGTGAACACTGGAGGTGAGATGGCATCAACACGCTGGAGCCGTTCAACACTGTTGAAATTGAAACTGACCCAATTTTCCCATAGAGCTGATTTTTATGGTTTCTTTGAACAGACATAGAAATTGATCCTCTCAGTCTTAAAACTTGAGAAAATTAACATTTGTCTTACCTGAGTTCCTTTCTCAGGAAACCAACCATCAGAACTTCCAGATAGTATCAAGGAGGTGAAACTCACTAGATTACTGCATTTGGACAGTGAGAGGTCAGACCCCCTCACCTGCCATGACTGCCTAACTGATCATCCACTTCCTGTTGACCAACTCTTCTTGCTTACCCTCCCTAATTGCTGTTTTCCCACACATGGTTACATTTCTTCCCTGCTATATAAACCCCTTATCTTAGTAGGTCAGGGAGATAGATTTGAGACTGATTTCCCATCTCCTCAACTGTAGTACCTGATTAAAGTCTTTTTTTTCTTTTTAATTATACTTTAAGTTCTGGGATACATGTGCAGAACGTGCAGGTTTGTTACATAGGTATACATGTGCCATGGTGGTTTGCTGCACCCATCAACCCATCATCTACATTAGGTATTTCTCCTAATGCTGTCCTTTCTCTAGCCCCATACCCCCCAACAGGCCCTGGTGTGTGATGTTCCCCTCCCTGTGTCCATGTGTTCTCATTGTTCAACTCCCACTTATGAGTGAGAACATGTGGTGTTTGGTTTTCTGTTCCTGTGTTAGTTTGCTGAGAATGATGGTTTCCAGTTTCATCCATGTCCCTGCAAAGGACATGAACACATCCTTTTTCATAGGCTGCATAGTATTCCATGGTGTATATGTGCCACATTTTCTTTATCCAGTCTATCATTGACGGGCATTTGGGTTGGTTCCAAGTCTTTGTTATTGTGAATGTAGTGCAGCAATAAACATACGTGTGCATGTGTCTTTGCAGTGGAATAATTTATTATCCTTTGGGTATATACCCAGTAATGGGATTGCTGGGTCAAATGATATTTCTGGTTCTAGATCCTTGAGGAATTGCCACACTGTCTTCCACAATGGTTGAACTAATTTACACTCCCACCAACAGTGTAAAAGCTTTCTTATTTCTCCACATCCTCTCCAGCATCTGTTGTTTCCTGACTTTTTAATGATCACCATTCTAACTGGTGTGAGATGGTATCTCACTGTGGTTTTGATTTGCATTTCTCTAATGACCAGTGATGATGAGATTTTTTTCATATGTTTGTTGGTTGCATAAATGCCTTCTTTTGAGAAGTGTCTGTTCATATCCTTCACCCACTTTTTGATGGGGTTGTTTATTTTTTTCCTGTAAAATTTTTTAAGTTCCTTGCAGATTCTGGATATTGGCCCTTTATCAGATAGATAGATTGCAAAAATTTTCTTCCATTTTGTAGGTTGCCTGTTCACTCTGATGATGGTTTCTTTTGCTGTGCAGAAGCTCTTTAGTTTAATTAGATACCATTTGTCAATTTTGGCTTTTGTTGCCATTGCTTTTGGTGTTTTAGTCATGAAGTCTTTGCTCATGCCTATGTCCTGAATGGTATTGCCTAGGTTTTCTTCTAGGGTTTTTATGGTTTTGGGTCTTACGTTTAAGTCCTTAATCGATCTTGAGTTAATTTTTGTATAAAGTGTAAGAAAGGGGTCCAGTTTCAGTCTTCTGCATATGAAAGCCTTCTTCTTTAGCAATATTCATCCCAGTGATTGGCTCTCTGTGTGACTAGCAGACTGAACCCCTGGTGTTCTGTAAGGAAATCAAAGGTGGGCCATGATTTCAGGAACATATGTGGAGAGGGGGCACAAAGGAGCATCTAATGATAGTATCATCTTTAACGTTGCCAAAACGAGATACAGGTTTTAAACAATGTGAAGCTCTCTTGAGGATCTTTACCCTCTTTATTTACTGTTAGTTTCTCAGTCTTCAAAGTTTCTCTCAAGGAAATATTAATCCAAGCAGAACTGGAACTGTTTTAAAAACTCCAAAAATGCGTAATTCACAGATTACTATTGTTAAAATTGTGTGCCATTTTGTATGCTACAAAAATACACACACGTTTTTATTGAAATCACATTAATCATAGTTTATAGCTTACTTTTGTCACCAACAAATATATGGAAAACAATGTCCAATGTCAAGTAATACCATTTTAATAACTAAATCCTGAACACATCATCCAATGAAAAACAACAATCTAACTTATCAGGTTTCATTGTATTTTCCAGTGTGAGGAAGTTACCAGATGGAGCTTTGAGCAAATGAAGGGTATGATGTCATTTGCTTAAGTGACACAAAATAAATCCTGTGCCCTGACCTCTATAGAGGCATTTCTAAGAGTATATTGAAATAACTTTACAATTACATTTTTCAATCTAAGTTTTCTTATTAAAAATAAAAATGAGGCCAGGCATGGTGGCTCATGCCTGTAATCGTGGCACTTTGGGAGGCCGAGGCAGGTGGACTGCCTGAGCTCAGGAGTTCAAGACCAGCCTGGGCAACACGGTGAAATCCCATCTCAACTAAAATACAAAAACTTAGCCAGCGTGGCAGCGTGTACCTGTAATCCTAGCTACTTGGGAGGCTGAGGCAGGAGAACTGCTAGAGTCTGGGAGGCAGAGGTTGGAGCCTGGGAGGCAGAGGTTGCAGTGAGCGGAAATCATGCCACTGCACTCCAACCTGGGTGACTGAGCAAGAATTCGTCTCTAAATAAATAAATAAATAAGAGCTGAGCCAATGGTTCTACTTCCCTTTGTCAGGTGGGGTGCCAAGAGCTTGGCCTGGTACTCATTCCACACTTGCTGCTTGACCAGGTGCTTACTAATGGCCTCCCGTGTGGGTAGGCACACACCAGCTCTAAAGCCCTTCTCCTGAATCCAGTGCTGGCTTCTGCTAGAAACAAGTTTTTGGGAATAAAAATACATTTCGTTCCTTCACTAATCTAGAAGAGAGAATAAACATTTTGATATTTATTTTGAGAGATTTTTAGTTGCTTAATGCATAAAGGTAATGCAGGTCAAACATGGATTTGAAAGAGTTCATATGTCTCCACCCACCCAAGGGCCTAATGAATCAACATGGATGTGATGTATATAAGAGGAGTGGCTTACTGGTCTACCCAATCTGGGAACCAGGATGGCAACTGTGAAGTCATTTGGGTCCGTTATGTCCTAACATCCCTCCTAACAAATAAGACATTCTGCATAAAGACTATAAAAGGATTAGTCTAGAAAATAGGAGCCCTAATGGGGACAAATGATACACAGTTAAACTATAAGATAGGTAGTTATTTAACAATTGGCAGGTAATCTGGAATATGGGTCTGATGTTAACTGTTAATTCTCCCTTGGTAGGCCATAGTGTTCTCTGTCCCTGTTCTAGTCCTTGTCTAGATCTTTCTCTTCTTCTATTGGGCCAGGTTTTATTCCTCTGACCTCTATTGTACATTTCTATGTGTAGATGGATCTGTATGAGCCAGGGACACATTTATGAACACGAAACTGATCATTCTCTCATATTAGACTTCATTCTCTCTTCAACTCAAAATATCTGTCTCCCCCAAGGTTCAGCAAGATTTTTTTTTTTTTTTTTTTTTTTTTTTTTTTTTTTTTTTTTTTTTAGTTTTTCAATTTGTGTTCTTTTTAAATTGCTATTTTCCAATGCCAGTGTATCAGACGTTAGGATTCTGGTTCTTTAAAATACCTTCTATACCAGTGTGGGAGTAAATTAGAATCCTCTAAGATTTTAAAAGAGGAAGAGAACATATTCTTGGTTGGCTGGGATGCAGTCTCTTATTGCTGTTTCTCTATTCTAGTAACAATGCTTCCATTGTAACTGCCTGCTCTGGAGAACAGAGATTGGCCCCATAGTGGACTCTGTAGGATAACTCTGCACAGGTCCTATAGGCACAGGGAAGGCTCCGGCTATGTAAGTTTCAAAACTTCTTTGAATACTCAACTTTATATTGCTTGAAAACTTTTGTGAATCTCAAAAAGTGAGAAAAATTAAGAAAATCTGAAAAGTTTCAGTTAACATGGGATAAATTTTGAATATACATGACATGGAAAATAGCAGATGAAAACTGGTATTCACTCTTGAAAAAAAAAAAAAACCAAAAAAACACCAATAGACCAAAAAATTTCCAAAGCAGGCCGGGCATGGTGGCTAACACCTATAATCCCAGCACTTTTGGAGGCCGAGGCAGGTGGATCACCTGAGGTCAGGAGTTTGAGACAAGTCTAGCCAATGTGGTGAGACTCCGTTTCTACTAAAAATACAAAAATTAGCTGGGCATGATGGTGTGCACCTGTAGTCCTAGCTACTCAGGAGGCTGAGCCAGGAGAACCCAGGAGGCACAGGCTACAGTGAGCCAAGATCGTACCACTGCACTCCAGCCCGGGTGACAGAGCAAGACCCTGTCTCAAACAAACAAACAAACAAACAGACAAAATCCAAGGCAATTTAAACATTTTAAATTCCATTTTAAAATGTTTCAATATTTCTGAACCCAAGATTTTTTATTTCCATAAACCTCTTTGGATTTCTGCGTTGTAGGATGCTGCTAGGAACATTGTGCCCTTTCTGTGAGCTTCTGTGTGCTGAGCAAATGAACACAGCATGTGACTTTTCAAAGAATGATTCAAAGACCACTTTGGGAAAAAGATGTGCTTTTACCAGACACAAATGAAGATCACATGACTTGTCCAGTGTTTCCTCCAAGCCCTCAAATTGTAAGGGAACCCAAGTCACTAAATATCAAAGGTAACCTTTTATTAATTAAGCAAGAGACCAGAAAATAAAATCAGCAGCAGATTTTAATTAATCCTACTGTAGCAGTGAGCCTACACATGATTCTTTAGGAGTCAAATAAAATAAGAACGTAAACTATATACTCTAAAATCCATGTAAAGTTCAGGATCAGATATTCAGAAGGATTGAGCCACACTACCAATGAAAACATCTCTTAAAAATCCAAGCAGATAATCCATTTTTGTTTTGAGTCTTAAAAGATTTATCATAATGGCAAAAATATATGATTATGACTTTTGGGGATAGCCAGACTTGAGCTAGGACTTGCAGGACAGAAAAGCTCTTGCTCAGGAGGGTAGATGATCTAAATTAATTTCCTTTTTTTTTTTTTTTTTTTTTTTTTTTTTGAGACGGAGTGCTGCTCTGTTGCCCAGACTGGAGTGCAGTTGTGTGATCTTGGCTCACTGCAGCCTTCACCTCAGGGTTCAAGTGATTCTCCTGCCGCAGCCTCCCAACTACCTGGGACTACAGGTGCCCGCCGTCACATCTGGCCAACTTGTATTTTTAGTAGAGACAGCGTTTTGCCATGTTGGTCAGGCTGGTCTCGAACTCCTGACCTCAGGTGATCCACCCACCTCAGTCCCTCAAAGTGCTGGGATTACAGGCATGAGTCATCGTGCCTGGCCTAATTTCCATTTTCTTAGTAACCAATATGCATAAGTCTTATTTTCTACCTCCTACATAATTCTCAGTTCTTAACTCATGAGAAAAATCTTTATACATTTTTCTTAAGTTATAGAGCCCAGAACTAGACAGTTTATTGGTAAGCATTTGTTCAGCATTGAGCTTTCACTTCTATACAGGAAGGCAAACACCTAAATTAAGCAGAAACCTACAAACCAGTTTGAGGAGACAGCACCCAAAAGCTAGGTGCCCCCATTATCTTTGAATCAAATGTCTGTGGAGAGAAAAATAGAATGCTTCAAAGTATGCCTATATGTGATTGCATAACAAACAGTTTGGCTAGTCTAAATAAAACTGTTTTGGTCTTTTTCAACAACTTAAAACTTATTTAAGAATATTTTTTCTGAGCAAATGTAGGTTCTGCCAAAAACAAAATTTTATAATAATCATCCCCTTTTAACATAAAATATCCCAGTTTTCTAATAATTTTATTTTTGAGACAGTATCTTACTCTTGCCCAGGCTGGATTGCAGTGGTGTGACCTCAGCTCACTGCAGCCTCGACCTCCCTGGCTCAAGGGATCCTCCTACCTCGGCCTCCCGAGTAGCTGGTACTGCAGGTGCACACCACCACATCCATGTAATTTTTATATTTTTTGTAGAGACGGGTTTTCACCATGTTGCCCAGGCTGGTCTCAAACTCCTGGCCTCAAACTCCTGGCCTCATGTGATCCGCCTACCTTGGCCTCCCAAAGTGCTGGGATTACAGGCATGAGCCACTGCAACCAGCTGGAAATTTATAGATATATATCTGAGTTTGTTGTTTTATACTACCTGTGCCTATGTTGGACCTTGTTCTTACTTAAGTTTTTGCATATATTCCAGCTTGTTTCCATTTTCATACCTTTTGTCTCTATGAGAAAATGATGATATTATTATAAGAGTAGAAATCTTGGAATCAGATCCTGGTACTGAAACTTACTATATAAGAGACACTAGACTCAATCCTTTATTTTAGGGTGCCCAGTTGGTTTTTTATTTTTTATTTTAATTTGCAAAATGAGGATAAAATCACTTCTAGGTTCATTGTAAGGATCAAATGAGTGAACATACATAAAATCCGTAGTGTAGTTTCCCCATATTAGCTACTCGATAAATGAGAGGCTCCTCCTTTTGTATGAGGTAGCTTCTTAGACATCGTCAGTCTAAAAATTAATAGTTATCTAGGCTGTGGGAGCACATGCAAATATCCATTTTAAAATAATTATTTTTAAGGCAGGGCGTGGTGTTTCACACCTGTAATCCCAGGACTTTGGGAGGTTGAGGCAGGTGAATCACTTGAGGTCAGGAGTTCGAAATCAGCCTGGCCAACATGGCAAAACACTGTCTCTACTAAAAATACAAAAATTAGCCAGGCATGGTGGCAGGTGCCTGTGATCTTCAGTCTGTAGAGGCTGAGGCAGGAGAATTGCTTGAGTCTGGGAAGCAGAGGTTTCAGTGAGCCGAGATCATGCCACTGCACTCCAGCCTGGGTGACAGGGCAAGACTCCCTGTCAAATAAATAAATAAATAAATAAATAAATAAATAAATAATAAAATAATTATTTTAATTACATATATGCAAACTAAGAATTAAATATAACATAGATTAGACTTCTAATAGCAGGCTCTGAGAAGACTGTAATGTAATTTTAAGTCTCATTTCTCCAGAACTCATCAAGAATGGAGTCTAAAGGCCAGATCATATGAAACCAAATGAGTTTTGTTTCAGATTCTCTGCCTGGGCCCCATCCATAGCCTAGCAACACATGCAAAGCCCATAATCCATCTTTTTACTTCCTTGGTGACCACTTGAAGTTCTGGGAAAAGGAATTTCTTCAGTTGAGGTTTATAGTGAATAGTAACCCATAAAAGTGACTGAAAAGTAGTCTATAAGTATATATGCCTGATAAAAGTCATTAGCAATCAGGAAATATTTATTTATAATGTGTGAGACTATGGGAAAGATGAATGAGATGTGTTCTTTGCCTTCAAGAAACCTCAGTCTGCTTTAGAAGATTTGCTTTTTGCATTGATCTACTTGCTTTCCAAAAAATGCAAGGACTTTTTAAAAAATGAGCTAAATTTATGTGAGGAAGAAATTGTTACGTTTTCCATACTTAATATGTACCAGGCACTGGACACATATTATCTTACTTAATGCTCTCAGCAATTCTGTGAAGTGGATATAATTATTCTCATTTTTTAGACGAGAAAACTGAGAGTCATGCAGCTTAGGTGACTTGGATAAGGTCCATAGGAGTGGCATTTCTAAGAAGGCAGTGCAGACCAATGTCTCTGGATCCAATGTCCACACTATTTTCACTCCCACTGATGGTAGCAGGGAGAATGGAAGGGAAGAAATAATTGTGAAATACACTTTGAAGAAACAATTTATAAATTTTTATAATTTCTTGAATATGGATGTATTAATATCAATACTTTATTAACAAAACCATATGAAGCCTCGGTTGAATTTTAATGAAATCTTTCATAAATGAAACAAGGTGGGAGCATCAGGAAATGAAATCCAATTAAGTGTGTTGAAGGAATCAGATTAGTTTTATCCTCCTATTTTAAAAGACTTAGCTTAATAATTTAAATAAGTATATTACGGTGCTTTTACACAATGTATTTTACTGTTGGCATTTTAAATTTAGAAGGCAACATTGTGAAAAGGAAAAAGCATTAGGTTAGAAGATCTGGGTTTGAGTTTTAGCCCCCAGTTACTATGGTGTGTTTGATCATGGGAAGCTCACATAATCTACTTTTAATCTTGTAGGAATATTATTACCTATTCTACCTGATCCAGCCATCTAGCCATCCACTTATTCAATTATTTATTCAATATACATTCATTGAGCATCTACTAAGTGCCAGTCACTTTCACTTGAGGTATCTTACAGTTAAACTAGATTCAGACTCTGCCGTGGAGGAGACCAGTATAGAAAGAGACAGACATGAATACAAAACAAGGCAGTGTAAAACATCATAGGTGACATAAAGAAAGCCTGTCCTGATCACAGGACAGAAAGAAGTGGTCACTTCTTCTTGGTGGGAGGCGGAATAGAAGGACATCTCACTTACACCATGGGAGAGAAGTAGGACAGTCATCATGAAAAAGGTGACTCTTGAGCTTAGTCTTGGTAAAGTATAAGTAGTTTTTTCCCAGTGAATCTGGGGTGTGATGTTGGGAAGGGTGTTATACCCAGAGGAAAACGCATACATAAATACTCACAGGTATCATATGTTGTGGTAGTCAACAACATCAGCTTGATTTGGCTAAAATGTAGGGTGGGAGGAAGATGCAACTAGAAATGAGGCTGGAGAGGATGATTTGCCATGCCAAGGAAGTTTAATTTTATTCTATGGGCATTGGGAAGTAATTAAAAATTTATAGTTAAATGATCATATTTGCATTTGAAAAAGACTGCTGGTTGTGGAAAATAAATGTGAGACTCAGGAGAGGCAACATATGAAGACCCATTGTAAACTGCAGATCACTATATACATCATTATATAAATGTTTGCTTTTATTCTTAGTTTGATATGTTATCATTTGCTTTGTTATAGTCCATGTGTGAGTGACAAAACATGAATTCTATATTTTTAACTGTATATGTTTATTTAAACCTATGAAACAATATACTTTTCTTCACTTAGAAATGAATTGAAATAATAAATGAAAGAAACTCACAAAAATTTCATCTTGTTCCAAAATTCTTGTATCAAAAAAAAATGTTGCTGGTGAAAACCCCCAAAAAGAATAAATAAAAATATTGGTAATCTTTGAAATTAACAAGTTGACAAGGATTTGGATAAATTGGAACATTGTGCACTGTTGGTAGTAATGTAAAATGATGCAGCTACTATGGAAAACAGTATAGTGGTTCCTTCAAAAATTAAAAATAGAATTACCATATGATCTAGCAGTTTTACTTTGGTGCATGTATCCAAAGAATTGAAAGCAAGAACTCAAATGGGTACTTGTACACCCATGCTCAGAGTAGCATTATTCACAACAACCAGAAGCTGGAAGCAACCCAAGTGTGCATGGCTGGATGAATAGATACACAAAAAGGTGTATACATATAATGAAATATTATTCAGCCTTGAAAGAGAAGGAATTTCTGACACATGCTACAACATGGATGACCCTTGAGGACATTATGCTAAGTGAAACAGGCAAGTCATAAAAAGACAAATATTGGATGATTCCACTTATATGGATGATTCCACTTATATGAGGTACCTAGAGTAATTAACATTCATAGAAACAGAAAGCAGAAGAGTGGTTGCCAGGAGCTGGTGGGGAGGGAGAAATGGGGAGCTATTGTTAAATTGGTATAGAGTTTCAGTTTCCCAAGATGCAAATACTTCTAGAGATTGGTTGCACAACAATATAAATATATTTTAAACTACTGAACTTAAAAATTGTTAAGATGGTAAACTTTCTGTTACATGTATTTTACCACAGCTTGAAAATATGTAGATGATCTTTAATAGATTAAAATATTCACTCAAGGGATGTATGAACAATGATCATCAAATAAGGCAGTTTTTGATTTTTTTTTTTGGTTGGTTTGTTAATTTTTTTAGAGACAGGGTCCTCCACATTAAAGTGCAATGATGTGATCATAGTTCACTGTAACCTCAAACTCCTGGGGTGAAGCAATCTTCCTGCTTCAGCCTCTGGAGTAGTCAGGATTACAGGTGTGCCAACATACCTGGCTAATTACTTTTTGGTAGAGATGGGGGTCTTGCTGTGTTGCCCAGGCTGGTCTCAAACTCTTGGCCTCAGAGATCCTCCTGCCTTAACTTCCCGAGGTGCCAGGATTACAGATGTAACCCACTGCACCTTGCCAAGAGTTAGTTTTTAAATCATTGACAGTGTGAAGGGTTTCTTTTCTTTTCTTTTCTTTTCTTTTGGTGGGGAGATAGTGGCTTATAGTAAAAAGAAAAAAAAAATATACACTATATCTCCATTAGAAACCAAATGAAACTAAACTAGTATACACTTTTGAGACATTAGGATGAAATCAAAAACTAATACCAATCATACTTCCAAACTCATTTTATGAGGCCAAAATTATCTTCATATCAAAGCCAGAGAAGGACACTATAAGAAAATTACAGGCCAATACCCCTGATAAACACAGATGCAAAAGTCATCAACAAAATATTAGCAAGCCAAATTCAACAGCACATCAAAGGATAATTCATCAAAAGGATAATTCATCAGGATCAAGTAGGATTAACCCTCGGATGCAAGGAAGTTTCAACATAGGCAAATTAAATATATGTAATGTGTAATGTACTGAATTAAGAGAATGAAGGACAGGAATCACATAATCATCTCAAAAGATGCAGGAAAGGCATTTGACAAAATTCAACATCTCACCATGATAAATACTCTCAATACATTAGGTACAGAAGGAATGTATCTTAACACAATGAAGTCTATATATGACAAGCCAATAAGTAGCATTAGAGAAAAGTTAAAAAATCAGAAAGGAAGAAGTTATTTCTGTTTGTGTTGACACGATCTTATATAAAGAAAATCCTAGGGTCCATTCCAAGATGGCCGAATAGGAACAGCTCCGGTCTGCAGCTCCCAGCGTGACTGATGCAGAAGACGGGTGATTTCTGCATTTCCAACTGAGCCTCCGCTGGTGGTACGCCGGCACACAGGGTCTGGAGTAGACCTCCAGCAAACTCCAACAGACCTGCAGCAGAGGGACCTGTTAGAAGGAAAACTAACAAACAGAAAGGAACAGCATCAACGTTAACAAAAATGACATCCACACCAAAACCCCATCTGTAGGTCACCAATATCAAAGACCAAAGGTAGATAAAACCACGAAGATGGGGAGAAATCAGAGCAGAAAACTGAAAATTCTAAAACTAGAGTCCCTCTTCTCCTCTAAAGGATTGCAGCTCCTCACCAGCAATGGAACAAAGCTGGACAGAGAATGACTTTGAGGCATTCACAGGGGTCGGCTTCAAAAGGTCAGTAATAACAAACTTCTCTGAGCTAACGGAGATTGTTCGAACCCATTGCAAGGAAGCTAAAAACCTTGAAAAAAAGACTAGATGAATGGCTAACTAGAATAAACACTGTAAAGAAGACCTTAAATGACCGGATACAGCTGAAAACCATGGCACGAGAACTACATGACGTATGCCCAAGCTCCAGTAGCTGATTTGATCAAGTGTAAGAAAGGGTATCAGTGATTGAAGATCAAATTAATGAAATAAAGCAAGAAGAGAAATTTAGAGAAAAAAGAGTAAAAAGAAACAAAGAAAGCATCCAAGAAATATGGGACTATGTGAAAAGACCAAATATACGCTTGATTGGTGTACCTGAAAGTGACAGGGAGAATACAATCAAGTTGGAAAACACTCTTCAGGATATTATCCAAGAGAACTTCCCCAACCTAGGAAGGCAGGCCAACATTCAAATTCAGGAAATACAGAGAACACCACAAAGATAGTCCTTGAGAAGAGCAACTCCAAGATACATAATTGTCAGATTCACCAAAATTGAACTGAAGGAAAAAATGTTAAGGGCAGCCAGAGAGAAAGGTTGGGTTACCCACAAAGGGAAGCCCATCAGACTAACAGTGGATCTCTGGGCAGAAACACTACAAGCCAGAAGAAAGTGGAGGCCAATATTCAACATTCTTAAAAAGAGACTGAATTAAGAAAATGTGGCACATATACACCATGGAATACTGTGCAGCCATAAAAAAGGATGAGTTTGCGTCCTTTGTAGGGACATGGATGCAGCTGGAAACCATCATTCTCAGCAAACTATCACAAGAACAGAAAACCAAACACCACGTGTTCTCATTCATAGCTGGGAACTGAACAATGAGATCACTTGGACTCGGGAAGGGGAACATCACACACCGGGGCCTATCATGGGGAGTGGGGAGAGGGGAGGGATTGCATTGGGAGTTATACNTGGGTTACCCACAAAGGGAAGCCCATCAGACTAACAGTGGATCTCTGGGCAGAAACACTACAAGCCAGAAGAAAGTGGAGGCCAATATTCAACATTCTTAAAAGAGACTGAATTAAGAAAATGTGGCACATATACACCATGGAATACTGTGCAGCCATAAAAAAGGATGAGTTTGCGTCCTTTGTAGGGACATGGATGCAGCTGGAAACCATCATTCTCAGCAAACTATCACAAGAACAGAAAACCAAACACCACGTGTTCTCATTCATAGCTGGGAACTGAACAATGAGATCACTTGGACTCGGGAAGGGGAACATCACACACCGGGGCCTATCATGGGGAGTGGGGAGAGGGGAGGGATTGCATTGGGAGTTATACCTGATGTAAATGACCAGTTGATGGGTGCTGACGAGTTGATGGGTGCAGCACACCAACATGGCACAAGTATACATATGTAACAAACCTGCACATTATGCACATGTACCCTATAACTTAAAGTATAATAATAATTAAAAAAAGAATTTTCAACCAGAATTTCATATCCAGTCAAACTAAGCTTCATAAGTGAAGAAGAAATAAAATAAAGGATTTTATTTCTTCTTCATTTAATGCTGAGAGATTTTGTCACCACCAGGCCTGCCTTACAAGAGTTCCTGAAGGAAGCACTAAACATGGAAAGGAACAACCAGTACCAGTCACTGCAAAAACATGCCAAATTGTGAAGACCATCAATGCTGTGAAGAAACTGCATCAACTAACAGGCAAAATAACATCTAACAGCTAACATTGTAATGACAAGATCAAATTCGCACATAACAATATTAACCTTAAATGTAAATGGGCTAAATGCCCCAATTGAAAGACACAGACTGGCAAATTGGATAAAGAGTCAAGACCCATCAGTATGCTGTATTCAGAGACCCATCGCATGTGCAGAGACACACATAGGCTCAAAATAAAGGGATGGAGGAAGATCTACCAAGCAAATGGAAATTAAAAAAAAAAAAAGCAGGGGTTGCAATCCTAGTCTCTGACAAAACAGACTTTAAACCAACAAAGATCAAAAGAGACAAAGAAAGCCATTGCATAATGGTAAAGGGATGAATTCAACAAGAAGAGCTAACTGTCCTAAATATATATGCACCCGATACAGGAGCACCCAGATTCACAAAGCACAGGGAAAATGCTTCAGAACAATGGTCTGGGAAAGATTTTTTGAATAAGACCTCAAAAGCACAGGCATCAATAGGAAAAATAAACAAATGGGATTATATCAAACTAAAAAACTCTGCACAGCAAAGGAAATATCAACAGTGAAAACACAACCTAGAGAATGGGAGAAAACATTCCAAAATTACTCATCTGACAGGGGATTAATATCCAGAATATACAAGGAATGGAACCATCTCAACAGTAAAACAAAAATCTGTTTTTAAAATGGGCAGATGATTTGCACAGACATTTCCCAAAAGAAGACATGCAAACAGCTAACAAACATATGAAAAAATGCTCAATATCATTAATCATCAGGGAAATGCAAATCAAAACCACAGTGAGGTATACTCTCACTCAATTTAGGATGGCTATTATCAAAAAGACAAAAAACAATGCTGATGAGGATGCAGAAAAAAGGGAACTTTTATACACCATTGGTGGGAATGTAAACTAGTACAGCTACTATGGAGAACAGTATGGAGGTTTCTCAGAAAACTACAAGCAGACCAACCATATGATCCAGCAAGCCACGACTGGGAATTTATCCAAAGGAAAGGAAATCATTATATTGAAGAGAAATCTGTACCCCTATATTTATTGCAGCACTATTCTCAACAGCCAAGATATGGAATCAATATCACTATCCAGCAACAGATGAATGGATTTTTAAAAGTAGCATATATACACCATGGAATACTATTTAGCCATAAAACAGAATGAAATCCTGTTATCTGTGGCAACATGGATGGAATTGGAGGACACTATGTTAAGTTAAATAAGCAAAGAACAGAAAGTTAAACCCTGCAGGTTCTTACTAAGATGTGGAAACAAAAACATTAATCTCATAGAAGTAAAAAGTAGGACAGGATACTAGAGGCTCAAAAGGGTGGGGGAAAGGAGGGGATAATTGGGAGAGGTATGTTAGAGGATCCAAAATTATAGCTATATAGGAGAAAGAGTGTTCTATGCCACTATAGGATGAGTGCAGTTAACAATAATATGTTTTACAGTTTTGAATAGCTAGAAGGAGGATACTAAATCTTCCCAACACAAATAAACGATAAATGTTTAAGATGATAGATGTGCTAATTACCCTAATTGGATACATTATGCTGAAACATCACTATGTACTCCATGAATATGTATGATTATTATTTGTCAATTAATAGAAATGAAACAATTTTAAAATGTCTACAATTTTTAAACATTGCTAAAATGTCCATGCTGCTCAAATTAATACACAGATTCAATCCAATTTCTATCAAAATTCCAATGACATTTTTACAGAAATAGAAAAAAAATCCTAAAATTCATATGAAACCACAAAAGACTCTGAACAGCCAAAGCAGTCTTGAGCAAAAAGAACAGAGGGAGGTATCACACTACCTGATTTGAAAATCTACTACAGAATTACAGTAACCAAAAAAGCATGGCACTGGCATAAAAACAGTCACATGCACCAATGGAATAGAATAAAGAGCCCAGAAATAAATCCACACATTTAAGGTCCATTGATTCTCAACAAGGATGTCATGAACACACGATGGGAAAAGAACACTCTTCAATAAGTGATGCTTGGAAAACTGGATATTCATATGCAGAATAATGGAATTAGATCATCACCTCACACCACATAAAACACTCAATGCAAAATGACTTAAAGATTTAAATGTAGGACTTGAAACTTCAAACTTCCTAGAAGAAAACATAGAGGGAAAGCTGCATAACATTGGTCTAGGCAAACACTTTTTGCATATGACTCCAAAAGCATGGCAACAAAAGCAAAAATAGACAAATGAGATTATATCAATCTAAAAAGCTTCCGCACCACAAAGGAAACAATTAACAGAGTAAAAAGAGACAACCTATTGAATGGGAGAATATATTTGCAAACCATATGACTGATATGAGGTTAATATCTAAACATATATAAGGAACTCAAACAACTCAATAATGAGAAAACAAATAGCCCAACTGAAAAATGGGCAAAGGACCTGAATCGACATTTCTCAAAAGAAGACAAACATATTGTACAACATGACGGCTATAGTTAACAAGATATTGTGTTCTTGAAAAATGCTAAGAGAGTGGATATAAAATGTTCTCACCACAGAAATAGGTATGCTTTTACACTGTTTGTGAGAGTGTAAGTTAGTTCAACCATTGTGGAAGACAGTGTGGCAATTCCTCAAGGATCTAGAACCAGAAATACCATTTGACCCAGCAATCCCATCACTTGGTATATACCCAAAGGATTATAAATCATTCTACTATAAAGATGCATGCACACATGTTTATTGCAGCACTATTCACAATAGCAAAGACTTGGAACCAACCCAAATGCCCATCAATGATAGACTGGATAAAGAAAATGTGGCATATATATGCATGGAATACTATGCAGCCATAAAAAGAGTGAGTTCATGCCCTTTGCAGAGACATGGATGAAGCTGGAAGCCATCATTCTCAGCAGACTAACACAGGAACAGAAAACCAAACACTCCATGTTCTCACTAATAAATGGGAGTAGAACAATGAGGACACAAGGACACATAGAAGGGAACATCACACACCGGGACCTGCCAGGGGTTGGGGGACAAGGGGAGGGAAAGCATTACAACAAATCCCTAATGCACGCAGGGCTTAAAACCTAGATGATGGGTTGATAGATACAGCAAACCACCATGGCACATGTATACCTATGTAACAAACCTGCACATTCTGCACATATATCCCAGAACTTGAAGTAAAATAAAAATAAAAAAGATTTAGTTGTAAGAATGTCCTATAAATTTTTTTATTATGGAAAAACGTTATCACCACAAAAATGACAACCATGTGAGGTAATGCATATGTTATTTAGATATATTTAGTCATTCCACAATGTAAATATACTTCAAAACATTATGTTGTACACAATACACACATACAATTTTATCTGTAAATTTAAAATAAAAGTAAATATTTACTTTGGGGTATCATAAAGCAAATATCTTCAGTTACATGCTGTTACTGAAATTTAAGGACTATTATTTTCTTTTATTTATTTATTTATTTATTTATTTTATTATACTTTAAGTTCTAGGGTACATGTGCATAACGTGCAGGTTTGTTACATATGTATACTTGTGCCATGTTGGTGTGCTGCACCCATCAACTCGTCAGCACCCAGGACTATTATTTTCAAGAACAATTTTTAAATTAAAATTCTTTCTACTCAAAAAAGAGGACAAACAAATGGTTAATAGGTATATTTTTTAAATGTTCAACATCACTTATCATGAGAGAATGCAAATTAAAACCACAATGGGGTACTATCTCATACCTGTTAGAATGGCTATTATCAAAAACATGAAAAATAACACATGTTGGCAAAGATGTGGAGAAAAGGCAACCCTTGCACACTCTTGGTGGGGATGTAAGTTAGTACAGCCATTATGGAAAATAGTATGGAGGCTCCTCAAAAAATTAAAATAGAACTAGTATGTGATTCAGCCATCCCATTTCTACATATATATCCAAAGGAGATGAAATCAGTAAGTCAAAGAGATATGTGCACTCCCATGTTCACTGCAACAATATTCACAATAGCTAAGACATGTAAACAACCCAAGTATCTATCAGCAGATGAATGGATAAAGACAATGTAGTGTATAATATACAAAGTGGAATACTATTCAATCTTAAATAAAAAGGAAATCTCATTTGAGACAACATGGATGAACCTGGAGAACATTAAGTGGAATTACCCAGACACAAAAAGATTTAAAAATTGTATGATCTTATTTATATGTGGAATCTAAAAAATTCAAGCTCATAGAAACAGAGAGTAAAATGGTAGTTACCAGAGGCTAAGAGGTAGGGAGATTGGGGAAATATTGGTCAAAGACACAACGTTTCAGTTACACAGGAGTAAGTTCAAGAGATCTACTACATACCATGGTACTATAGTTAATAACAACATATTGTATACTTGAACATTGTGAAGAGATAGATTTTAAGTTTCTTACCATAAACAAAAAAATGGTAAATATGTGAGGTGATGCATATGTTAAATAGCTTGATTTAGGCATTTTACAATGTATATATACATCAAAATATCATGCTGTGTGACACAAATAATACAATTTTTAGTCATCAATTTAAAAAAATTAATAAATAATAAATTATAAGCAGTTTTCTATATTAAGTATAGAAACTTTAAAAAACAAAATAAAATAATTTTATCTATTACTTTTAATTTAATGGCAGCTAAAAATAAGCAGAAATGCTACAAATCTAATAAATTCAAGAACAGAAATTTATGAGGAAGATATGCAAGTGAAATTACTCATAGGATTATATATTACAAGGCAAATCAAACTGTTGTATAGATCAAGCTAATCTTTTTTTTCAGTATAACGAAGTAGGATTTGCCCATTAACTAAGTTATGTAGATCTACCTCGCTTTTTTGCCTATGTTCAACAAGATACTTAGAAGGGAATTATTTCCAACCCATTAGCATGGTGGTTTTTCACACCTGAGTGTAAGAATCACCCGGCGAATCTGTGAAAATTGCAGATCCCATGGCGTCATCTCCTTCTGCCAGATTCTATTTCAGTAGGTCTGGGGTGAAACCAAGGAATCTGCATTTTAGCACACATACAAGGGTATTTTAGTGCGTCAGTTTCACAGACCATATTTTGAGATAAACTATATTGTTAGATGGGCAAATAAAAACAATCTATCCCACATGTATCCTGAATTTTTTTTTTTTTTTTTTGAGACACAGTCTTGCTCTATCACCCAGGCTGGAGTGCAATGGCATGAAATCAGCTCACTGCAACCTCCACCTCCTGGGTTCAAGGAATTCTCCTGCCTCAGCCTCCCCAGTAGCAGGGATCACAGGCGCATGCCACCAAGCCCACCTAATTTTTGTATTTTTAGTAGAGACAGGATTTCACCATGTTGGCCAGGCTGGTCTCAAACTCCTGACCTTGTGATTCACCCGCCTCAGCCTCCCAAAGTGCTGGAATTATAGGCATGAGCCACCGTGTCTGGCCATGTATCCTGAATTTTGAGATACAGTTGATAAATGATCAGTTCTAATCGGAAGATTCCTTCAGCATCAAAAAATAAACTCATGTTATGTCATATTTGTCCTTTGAACAAGATCTCCATGGATTTGACCATGATCCTCAAGTTAGACTTGAGGTCCAAGATGGCTGTGACTGTGACATGTACCTACAGCCTCCCAGTAAGAAAGAGTATCACCCATCACCTCTTCTGTTGGAAACTTCTCTGCTCTCCTGAAACCCACAATAGATCATTTTAGGGAATTTAAATTAGCATGAGTATGCCCATTGGTGTGCTTTGACATGTAACCAGGGGAGATAGGGAAAAGTCAGGGTTGAATGAATCCTGGAATTTCAGAACTAGAAGATGATGCTTGACGGTCTAATCCTCTAAATGTACAGATGAGTAAGCAGGCAGCCAAATAAATAAATAAAAATATAAGCAACTTACTAAAAACCACATTTGTGGAGTTTCCCTGTACTCTACGTCAGATGATAGCCTGACCTTTAATTCCTCCATAATGATGGATTGCTTCATCCATCCTTCCATACACCAGGAAAAAACAAACTAATTAGATGCATCTTTTCTATCTACTGAATGGCAAAAGGGATTCTTGGAGGGGGGCCCCAGGCAATTTGGGCTCTTGCAATCTTCCTTATAATTATGTCATTTAAAATTTTTAATCTGTCCTCTATTGAGATGTCTTCACTGGTAATGAATAATGACAGATGCAAACTTACTAACTAGAATTTCACATGTTATGGAAATACTGACTCTCAGAGATGAAGAAAACTCATTGGTGTTTTTGCTGATAAAGTACATAATTTGCTTTTAGTTGCTCCTAGATTTTTATGTTGTATATACCAGCACAAAAAGAAATAACTGACATAAATAGTGCCTGATTTGATAAATAACTAGCAATCATGGTAATAGTTTGATAACAGTACGACAGATAAGAAAAGAAGCAGCTATTCTATATAGTCTGTGAGGACCAGAAAGTGAAATCTGTGCCCTTTACTGTAGCTGAATGCATAGATCCCAATAAAAATGGCATAGGTATCAATAAAATGAGAAATGAATTGATTCCTAGATTCAAGGCCAAGTGCTTCTTGTAAGCCACCTCAAACCATTTTGTGAAACAGATCAAGGCATAGATAAATGCATGCACACACAGCACATTCACATACACACATAAAACTATTTTTCTCTTTCACTTCACCCTCATTCATTCAATTTATTCAACAAATTTTTACTGCATGCCTACCAAGTGCCAGGCACTCGTGTGAGTCACAGCAGCAAACAAGATATACCAAGCCTTCTGAAGCTCATAACCTAGAGGGAGGAAGACAGACCATAATCGAAAAAGCAAACAGATATACAAGGTAATTTCAGAAAGTAATAAGAACTCGTGGTGGACCAAGACATGAGAGACACACTGGGTAAGAGGTCATTTTGATGGGAAGACCCCAAGGAAGAAGTGACTCTGAGATGGGAACAATGAGAAGGAGCCTGAGAGTGTAAAGCACTGTGTGAAGAGGGAGGAACATTCTGAGTAGGGCAAACAGCAAGGACAAGGTCAGTCAGGAGGCAGGAACGAGCTCAGCCCTAAGCATCGTGAGCAGGTGAAATGAGCAAGAAGGGGATGGTATGAGCTGAGGTTGGCAAGGTAGGCAGATGGCAAGTCATGCTGGACTTTAGGGGTTATTCCAGTGCTGCATAGCAATAAGGGTCAGAACTCTGGTTTTCTGATTTATAGCTCAGGTCCTTATTCTCCCCTTTGCCACTTTCTTTGGTGGGAAACATGGAATGGAATATTTAGCTGCCCATTCAAACAAAACAGAGGCCTGCCAAGCTCTGGGAGGCATGGAAGAGGTGACTATGTCCCCACTCGCATTTCGCTTTCTTGGCTGTGGCTCCACCTGGTGTTCTCTTGCTTTGATTCCCATCACTCCCATCCTGCCCAAGTCCCTGAAGTAAGGTGGTCCATACATGGACAAAGAAATACTGCTGTCCTTGTTGCTCCTTGGCATGTATGAGATAAGCAAATGTTTTTAAAGGAGAAATGTAGTAAATATAAAGGGAGAAGCAGATTTCCAAAATACAGGTTCCTGAACATAAGATTCATTCATCCCTATGTTACCTAGCCTCCATGAATTGGTGCAGATCCTCAAACATCCTGACCAGCTTTTTTCCCACCCAAGTCCCACCTGTTATTTGACATTAGATCTTGGGGACCCATCCTGTTTCCTGACTGTGGGAGGTGATCTTCCTGTCCAGTCTGTCATTCTGGGACAAGTTTGCAAAATAATCAAATTAAACTTTAATTCAAACTTGCTTTCCTTATGAATGAAAAAAAAAAAAATTACTCTCCCAAGAAGCTCTTTCTTCATTGCCTATCCAAACCTTAATGAATGAATTTTCATTCATTAAGAGCCAGTTCACATTCTATCTGATCACTCTGGGTTATATTACTGTCTTTCTCTAAATAGCTACCTACCTACCATGTATATAAGACAACAGAGCATTTATTTACATAGGGATTCATTCCCAAATTGTGGCAGCAAAGCCATAAACTTCTCAAGGGTAGAGACAATATCATAATCTTTTATTATTACTGTCTGTTGTAACTTGAAATGTAAATTTTCTTTTCTTTTCTTTTCTTTTCTTTTCTTTTCTTTTCTTTTTTAAACAGAATCTCGCTCTGTCACCCAGGCTGGAGTGCAGTGGTGCCATTTCAGCTCACTGCAAGCTCTGCCTCCTGGGTTCCTGCCACTCCCCTGCCTCAGCTTCCTGAGTAGCTAGGACTACAGGTGCCTGCCACCACACCTGGCTAATATTTTTTTTCTTTTTTTTTTTTTTTTTAGTAGAGATGAGGTTTCACTGTGTTAGCCAGGGTGGTCTCAATCTCCTGACCTCATGATCTGCCTGCCTCGGCCTCCCAAAGTGCTGGGATTACAGGCATGAGCCACCACACCTGCCCCTGAAATGTAAATTATATTTGTTGGATTGTATTCTTCAGTTATTTTTTTTAAAAAAAACATGAACTACATTTATATCTTAAATAAATTAAACAAAAAGATATCTTTCTTAATTAGACAGTCTAGCATAACTTTGGGTACAAGATTATGTAACTAACATCCTTCTTAAATTTAATTAGGGGGTAGGGGTTCACTAATATACTAACATTTTTTCTTTGTGCCAGCCAATGTTCTTAGTGTTTTGCATAAATATTTTTATTTAATTAAGTGGAACAAAATATGAGTCACATGTAAACATTATTATACATTTAGGATGTGCAAATAAGATGAATTATTTTTATCAGCTTGAAAATGTCAGTTAATCTAATTCAGCTACCCAAGAAATCATTCCTCAGAATCCCAAATTTCTGTCTTGACCCACCTCATCATGATGAAAATATCAAACTTAGAATATTCAGTACACTATAACATTGCTAAGCATATTCTCAGATAATTTATAATAATCATGTTCTTAAGATATGATTGCAAAAACTATTTGAATTGTCCTAAAACTATTTTCATTTTATGCATTCGAATTATGCCATTAAGTCAATAAGTTCCTCTAAAACAATTACTTTATCTCACTTTCCTTGGTATCTTCTCTTAGTACTCAAGAGTATCTTCGTTTATATTAGATTCACATGACTGTCCAAATACGTAACTGTGGATACCAGATATATTTTTCAGATTAGGGCAAATAGTTACTGGAAAAAAATTACTATTTTTCTACTAAAATAGTCACTGGAAACTTTTTTCTAAAAATACCCAATATAAAATGTGGTAGAATTATTTAATATTGGAACCACAGCTTATAACTCAAATATCGTTGACATCAGTGAGAGCCTGTGTCACTACATAAAGGAAAAAAACATAGCCCTTATTATAAATGAAATACTAAAAATACTTCAGAAAGATATAAATTTAAAAGAGGTCGCTTATATTTAGTGATATATTTAGTGATATAACTTGAAATGTAAATGTATATTTGTTGGATTCAATATTATTCTTCAGTTTTTTTTTTTTTAAAAACCATGGACTACATTTATATCTTAAATAAACCAAAAGTTACATTTTCTTAGACTGTCTAGCACATAGCATCAATCAATAAATGTAACCTTTCATGTGATGTGAAAGGTTACATGACCCTCAACATTTCCAATGGTGAGATTTAATGAGTGACAGGGATAAGTTACTTATATGTTAGTCTTTCACAACAGTCTCAATCAACACTTATTTTAAATATTTACTTATGCAGATATTCATTCCTAAAACATTTTTGTCTAATATGTGCCAAGGACTGAATAACTGCATGTTTTCTACAATACATACATGATGTGCATATGCATCAGTACCTAATCTATTATACTCTAAAATTTAAATATTATCTCATGTTTTCAGCAGGGAGTGATTATTTCATTATGTGTATATCATGCTTCTATTCACACCTCTAATTCTAAGTAATAAATAGAGGCGAATTTGCCAAGAAACAATGAATCTTAAACTTTAGAGTCCCTCACTTGCACAGGCCCCTTGCAAGGTTTCAGAGGAAAGAGTTCCAGCAACAGAGTCACAAGGACATATTTTTTTGTCAAATTTGAAAAAGTAAGATATTTTAACTACAATTGTTTAAGAGCTTTCCCTTTCCACTACCGCTTTTCCTCTATCACATTTTTCATTTTGTTGGGTGGCTTTGGTGTGACCAGAGGTATTTTTTTTTAATATTTGGCTGCTTTTATGTATTTATTTATTTATTTTATTATACTTTAAGTTCTAGGGTACATGTGCACAATGTGCAGGTTTGTTATATATGTATACTTGTGCCATGTTAGTGTGCTGCACCCATCAACTTGTCAGCACCCATCAACTCGTCATTTACATCAGGTATAACTCCCAATGCCATCCCTCCCCTCTCCCCCCTCCCCAAAATAGGCCCCGGTGTGTGATGTTCCCCTTCCCGAGTCCAAGTGATCTCACTGATCAATTCCCACCTATGAGTGAGAACATGCGGTGTTTGGTTTTCTGTTCTTGTGATAGTTTGCTAAGAATGATGGTTTCCAGCTGCATCCATGTCCCTACAAAGGACACGAACTCATCCTTTTTTATGGCTGCATAGTATTCCATGGTGTATATGTGCCACATTTTCTTAATCCAGTCTGTCACAGATGGACATTTGGGTTGATTCCAAGTCTTTGCTATTGTGAATAGTGCCGCAATAAACATACGTGTGCTTTTTCTATTAA
>NW_016806198.1:3605804-3688360 GCF_001698545.2 Rhinopithecus bieti
ACTTAGTTTGGTTGCATATGAAATTCTGGGTTCAAAATTCTTTTCTTTAAGAACATTGAATATTGGCCCCCACTCTCTTCTGGCTTGGAGAGTTTCTGCCAAGAGATCTGCTGTTAGTCTGATGGGCTTCCCTTTGTGGGTAACCTGACCTTTCTCTCTAGCTGCCCTTAGCATTTTTTCCTTCATTCCAGCTTTGATGAATCTGACAATTTTGTGTCTTGGAGTTGCTCTTCTCGAGGAGTATCTTTGTGGCATTCTTTGTATTTCCTGAACTTGAATGTTGGCCTGCCTTACTAGGTTGGGGAAGTTCTCCTGGATAATATCCTGAAGAGTGTCTTCCAACTTGGTTCCATTTTCCCCTTCACTTTCAGGCACCCCAATCAGGCGTAGATTTGGTCTTTTCACATAATTCCGTATTTCTTGGAGGCTTTGTTCATTTCTTTTTCCTTTTTTTTTTCTCTAGACTTCTCTTCTTGCTTCTTTTCATTCATTTGATCTTCAATCATTGATACTGTTTCTTCCAGTTGATCAAGTCGGTTACTGAAGCTCTGCATTTGTCACGTATTTCTTATGTCATGGTTTTTATCTCTGTCAGTTTGTTTATGGCCTTCTCTGCATTGGTTATTCTAGTTATCTATTCTTCCGTTCTCTGTTCAAGGTTTTTAGTTTCTTTGCACTGGGTACGTAGTTCCTCCTTTAGCTCTAAGAAGTTTGATCGACTGAAGCCTTCTCCTCTCAACTCATCAAAGTCATTCTCTGACCAGCTTTGATCCATTGCTGGCGATGAGCTGCGTTCCTTTGGAGGGGGAGATGTGCTCTGATTTTTTGAATTTCCAGCTTTTCTGCCCTGCTTTTTCCCCATCTTTGTAGTTTTATCTGCCTTTGGTCTTTGATGCTGGTGATGTACTAATGGGGTTTTGGTTTGGGTGTCCTTTCTGTTTGTTAGTTTTCCTTCTAACAGTCAGGATCCACAGCTGTAGGTCTGTTGGAGATTGCTTGAGGTCCACGTCAGATCCTGTTTGCCTGGGTATCAACAGCAGAGGCTGCAGAAGATAGAATATTGCTGAACAACGAGTGTTGCTGTCTGATTATTGCTCCGGAAGCTTCGTCTCAGGGGTGTACCCCGCCGTGTGAGGTGTGAGGTGTCGGTCTCCACCTAGTGGGGGATGTCTCCCAGTTAGGCTACTCAGGGGTCAGGGACCCACTTGAGCAGGCAGTCTATCCATTCTCAACCAGAAGTATTTTGAAGACCCAGCTTAGGGGAAGTTGAACTGGAGACACTTAGCCTGAATTTAGTGGGATCTATTGATTCAGTCATCAGTCAATTCTCTGTACAGTTAAGTTGCTACTGGCCTCCCAGGATAAAATTTCCTCGATGGATAGTCCAAGTGCCCACTCTGGGACTCATCTGGTATCATAATTCAAAGATTAAGGGAATGGGCTACATTGTGTAATGAATGTGGAGACAAACAGAGCTTTGAAATAAACAGAGCCAGATGCTAGTCTACAAAGAATTCTTTCAATTATCAGATAGGTAAAATCGTAAGTTGAAGACTTGATCTCATTTTCTACTATTCAAAATGGAATTTCTATTTTGTCAGAGACATGCTTGATATTGCAATGTATTCAAATGTAAACACATCATATTTTTTTAAGTAGGAATCCTAAAATAAAAATGTTCAGAATTCCTATGAATGGAGGGTACAAATTTACAGTAACACTACAAATAGAGTTTCTATAAGCAAACTTGGATATCCATGATCTCAACATATCCACTCATACCTTGGCATATCTGACACATCTTGCAGTGTGACAATTCCATAGAAAATGGGTTCCAAAATTCTTTTTCTTAAAAAGTGATCTCTAAATTATATAAGGTTCATGTTCCACAAAACCTGAATCTGTCCCTAGATTATCCTGACCCAGTGAATCACAAAATCATAACATCTTAGAGATGGTATAGACTTTAAATACCATGTAGTCTGGTGGGGTTTTTTTCCATATATTTTAAGTTTCAAGATTTTTTTTTTTTTTCAAATAAAGGCCTATGTTAGTTTCTATTGCACTTCCCAGGAAGTGCAATAGAAAGTCTTAGTAGTTGATGCTATGAAAAAAGTAGAAAATAATAAACTCTGGAGTTATATGTGTAAGATGTATATTTGTTTCTATTTAATAAGAGAAGAACATATGCAGAGAACAGGTACACCAAATAGTTCTAGAAAAAAAATAAGAATTGTATCAAAATAAAGAAAGGATTATCTAGAATGGGTAATCAAGAATCATAAGAAAAGGAATCCAACAATATGTGCCCTAATGATAAATTAACCAAATGTCCTAAAGACAAAAATTAAATATGTGTCTTCAAGCTCTCATAGCTAGGGGTTGAAACTTCTGTACTACCAAACTAACTATAATAAAACTCTTGGCTGGGCACAGTGGCTCACGCCTGTAATCTTAGCACTTTGAGAGGCTGAGGTGGGTAGATCACTTGATCTCAGGAGTTCAAGACTAGCCTGGGCAACATGGCAAAACCCCGTCTTTATAAAAAAATACAAAAATTAGCCAGGCATGGTGGTGTGTACCTGTAGTCCCAACTACTAGTGGGGCTGGGGCAGGGAGGATTGCTTGAGCCCAGGAGGTGGAGGTTGCAGTGAGCCAAGATTATGCCACTGCACTCCAGCCTAGGTGACATAGACCCTGTTTCAACAAAAAATAATAATAAAAAAATTATAATACAATGTACACAGTTTTATATAATTTTACTCTTATTAAATTTTTTAAAAGATAATGTAGCCACATGGTTCAAATTTCAATTATAAAATATTAAAAGGTATAGATAATTTTAAATTTTATGTTTTCTTTTAAATCCCTCTTTTCACTTGTCCCCATTTGCTCAGTTATGAGTGTCTCAGAAGCCCTCCCAATCCAGGTAACCACTGATCAGTGTGTTATGTCTTCTTACAGAGTTTGTTCGTGCATAATAAAGAAAATAATGAATTATTAGTCCCTCTTTCTAAACGAATTTTATTTTCTTCCCAGGTTTTAAAATTTGAAACATAATATACCATAAAATTCACTCTTTTAAAGTGTACAATTAAGTGGTTTTTATTATATTCATAAAGATGCACAGCCATGACCACCATCAATTAAAGAACATTTTCATCACTCCAAAAATAAATGCCCCTTAGCTATCACCCTCCTGCCCCCAGTTACCCCATCTCACTATCCCTAAGCAATCATTAATCTACTCCTGTCTCTATAGATTTGTCTATTCTGGACATTTCATATAAACTGAATCATACAGTAGGTGGCCTTTGTGACTGACTTCTTTCACTTAGCACAATGTTTTCAAGGTTCATCCATGTTGTAGCATGTATCAGTGCTTCATTCCTTTCTATGATTGAATGTCCCCATTGTATAGACACAAACCACATTTCATCTACTCATAATTGATAGATATTTGTTGTTTCCAAGTTTTTGGCTATTATGAATAATACTGTTACAAACACACATGTACACATTTTTGTGTGAACAGGTATTTTCAATTGTCTTGGGATGCATCTAGGAGTGGGATTGCTGGGTCATATGGTAAATCTACATGTAATTATTTTGCAAAACTGCCAGACTCTTTTCCAAAGTGGCTACATCATTCTACCTTCCCACCAGCAACGTATGTGTGTTCCAATTTCTCCACTTCCTCATTGACAATGGTTATTGTCCATCTTTCTAAATTATTTCCCTTTTTAATATAAAAGGAAGGAAGCATACCATGCACACTGCTGTGAAACCTACTCTTTCACATAATATCTTAGGGAGATTTTCCTATCTGGAAAACAGAAAGGACCTGTTGCTGGGAAGCAACCTTAGCTGGTACAGAGGAAGGGGATGTGAGGGGAACCCTGAATGCATGTGTGTGCATGCACACACACACATTAATACAATATAGTATATATAATATATATGCGTGGATAATATATACACTATGTAACACATTATAGTATATATACACTGTATATACATACTATTTCATTTGTTCCACAGTTTCTGTATCACAAACGCTCGCACAGAGGCCCCTGAAAGGCTCCAAGAACACCATCAAAAACTACTTATCTGCTGTAATCGCAGCACTTTGGGAGGCCAAGGCAGGCAGATCACTTGAGGTCAAGCGTTCGGGACCAGCCTGGCCAAAATGGTGAAACCCCATCTTTACTAAAAATACAAAAATTAGCCAGGCATGGTGGCAGGTGCCTGCAGTCCTAGCTACTCAGGAGGCTGAGGCAGGAGAATCGCTTGAACCCGGGAGGTGAAAGTTGCAGTGAACAGAGATCATGCAACTGCACTCTCCAGCCTGGGTGACAGAGTGAGACTCCGTCTCAAAAAAAAAAAAAAAAAACCCAGCTACTTATCTGGTTCATTCCTCACTTGACTTGCAAGGAAACCAAGCCCAGAGAGGCCATGTGATCTTCCTAGTAGACTGGTTTGCCGAAGCTGTTGTAATAAAGTATCGTAAACTGGATGGCTTAAACAACAGACATTTATCATCTCAGAGTTCTGGAGGTTAGATGCCCAAAATCCAGGTGTCAGCAGGGTTGTGAGAGAAAATCTCTCTTCTGAACGCTGTGAGAGAAAAATCTGTTACAGGTCTCTCCCCTGGCTTCTGGGAGTTGGCAAGCAATCTTTGGAGTTCCTTGGCTTCCAGAAGCATCACGCTGATCCCTGCCGTCAGGTTCACATGGCTCTCTCCCTGTGTGGGTCTCTGTGTCCAAATTTCCCCTTTTATTAAGACACCCATTGTATTGGACTAGGATGCACCTAAATGCCCTCATCTTAACTTGATTCCCTCTGTAAAGACCCAGTTTTTAAATATAGTCACGTTCTGAGGTACTGGGGGCTGGGACTGCAATGTATGAATTTTGGAGAAACACAATGTAACCCATAACACCAAAGTTACTGCCACTAGCAGTGCTTTCTGGATTTCCCTGATGTCTTTGAATATCATAAGTGTCTTTTATACCAAGGATCTAAGCTTATAAAACATTTTCATTAGTAATACCTCTAATTAAAGACAAATCCCTTAATTTAACAAGAAAGCAACTGAGATTTGATGTCAATTCTAAAAGCTAGTTATCAATCGATCGCAATCCATTTTGTGGGCATTAATGGAGGATAACTCTTCATGCACACTGTGGGCTGAGGGTCAGGAAATTTGGGGTCGAGCCCTGACTCTGCCATTCATTCACTGTGGGATCATTTACCATCTGAATTGCCACTGCCTCTTCTTGTGGAGGAGTTGATAAGATTTCTAAATTCCAGATGATCCTCTGATTCCTATTCTATTTGGTGATGCTCTGTTTTGTGCTATTCTCTTCTACGCCCACACACAAATATGGGCAACAGAGAGACAGATGATATATACAAGCAAGCATACTTATAACACTTATTCACAGCCTCCCGGATTCTTAGCAATAGAAGGCTTTCACTGACTGTCCTCATTTGACAAAGAAATGGAAGCCTAGGGGGCTTAAGTGATTAGTCCTAAGACACACATCATTCCTTGCTTGAATACCTTCAAATACGGCAGTGGTCCTTAAATTAGATTCACAGACCCAGGGGTCTTCATGGATGAATTTTAGGGGTCTATATACCTCCTGAGAGTTAGTACACAGAAATCGGTATGAATGTACATGAATACATTTTAATTTTTTTCTGCTGGAATGAGTCCCTAGCTTTCATCAAACTCTCAAAGGGATCTATTTTTGTTCTGATAAATCCTCAGCTCTCAGCACAATGCCTGGTATATAAGGCATACCTAAGAAACATCAGTTGACTTATGTGTGTCAAGTTCTCAACCACAGAAAAGTTAATAACTACTGAAACAGAGTAAAATAGAATACAGTCATTGTCTGGAAAATAATCCTCACTAGTTCCCATCACCAGAATGCTCTACCTATACAGAGTCTTTCATCATCCTGCTGTTCCAAGTCCTGGATTACACCATGCTGTGCTTGTCTATTAAACCAATAGAGAAAGATGTTTAAAATTACTATTTCATCTCCTTCAGGAAATCATCCATCTTTTAAATTTCACTTTACTATCCTATTTAATTAATAAGGGTTTAAAGGTAATTAATAAATTATAATTAATTTAGGAAATGACTGTTTTGTCCTTATTAAAGTAATTCAAATTTTAAATGCTTGTAATTTTCATTAGTTCAATCAAGTAAGACATCACCATTCCAATTAAACCTAAGCTAACTTACTTTACTGTTAGTCCAGGGAAAATCTCTGATACATTGAGCACATGTGATAGAATGATTACTAAAACTGTGACTTTGATAACTTAATTATTTCTGTAAAGGAAAAAAAATGTGACTTTGAAAAAGGCAGGGAAATGCCTTGGGTCCAAGACAGGTGGTATCATAAGCAGAGAGCAGCGGCCCCATAGAGTAGGTGCTCAATATATGTGTGATGAAGCAATGAATTAAAAAGAAGTAGCTGGCCGAGCACGGTGGCTCACACCTGTAATCCCAGCACTTTGGGAGGCTGAGGCAGGCAGAACACCTGAGGTTAGGAGTTTGAGAGTAGCTTGACCAACATGGCAAAACCCCATTGCTACTAAAAATACAAAAAATTAGCCAGGCATGGTGGTGCATGCCTGTAATCCCAGCTACTCAGGAGGCTGAGGCACAAGAATCACTTTAACCCAGGAGACGGAGGTTGCAGTGAGCCAAGATTGTGCCACTGCACTCCAGCCTGGGCAACAGAGCAAGACTGTGTCTCAAGAGAAAAAAAAAAAGAAGTAGCTGATGCTTCTAAGAGAACAGAAAACTCTCTTTGAGCAGGAAACTATCCACCTTAAGAATAGCCGATAGGACATCCATCAGTGGAGGGTGATATAATGGTGAGATCCTTGACTAAACGATCATGTGTTTTTGTGACCCATTAAGGAATGGTGCCATGCTGATAATTATCAATATGGATATCAAATACAACTATCTGTCTGTAGTTATTAAACATTTCCTTCTGTCAATTTGTTACTAAGGACATGCCAATATGGAAGAAACCCAGAGGTCCAGGGACAGGGCCTCAAGACAGAAGAAGTAAGCCTTCTTACTACAAGAAGCAAGCCAGGCCATTTGTGCCATAGATATGTAAAATAATGAGTTATGTAAAAAAAAAAAAATCAAATCTTATTTGGAAATAATGTATATTGTTAAGAAGTATTTACAGATAATGATCAACTTTGCCAATGGAGATTAAAAGCTCTCTTCCTTACAGGATGGGGTCTTACTCATGTTTATGCACCCAATCCCAGCAAAGAGTAGCTGCTTAATAAATGATTGTGGATATAAATTTAGTTTAATCAAGAATATTATTAAGTATAATCAAGGAAGATCCTGCAAAGTTTTGCCATTTGTCTTGTCTAGTTTGTTCAACTACCTTATATTACAGGGAAGCAGTGACTTTTGCATCCTACAAACTTCCTGGAAGAGTAATTATCAGTTAGACATCTAGGAACCATCCAAGACTTAAAGAAATGAACACAGGAATTTTGAGTGCCCACTTGGTGAGCATCAAGATAAAAAGGATCTTTCTATCTCATTACTCTGTACTCCTTTGAGCAACAGTCCTCAATATTTTAGATAGTGAAGAACCTAAGATCCAGATGTTCAATGAGACATCAAATTTATTCCATTTATCTTACCTGGAGCTGAGGTTTCTTTGTGTTAAGTGTTGTTTTTATAGAAGCTGAGAATGATGTCTTGGGAGAAACTGTGGATGCTTTCAGAAGAGTACATATTTTGTTGTTACAGATTTTATTTTAAAATTATTCATATTATGATCCATTTATTAGATAAAATACTAGGCACTTCTTAAAATGGGGTTGTAGAAGGATATTTAATGAAAAAGGAAATACATATTTTAAGCTTTCTCCTGATTTTTATGGTACATTGAAATTATTTTATGTAATTAATAAAAGTAAATATGTGACAGATACAGGCCCACTATTCTATTGGTAGATTCCAACTCAGAAATCAATTTCAATATTTGTGTAACATCATTTCACAGAAATGTTCTTACTTTCTATACTTCTCCCAGGTATATCAACAGTTCCTCTTGGTGCACATGTGATAGAAATTTCCAGTGTGGAAATTTTTCAGGGTGAAAGAATCTGTCATTACCCAGGAATGCACAGATATTTTCTCATAATTCACCTGAGTAATTACCAGAAAATGGCCCTGAAAAAAGACTGAATAACTGAGTACCAAAGAAATCTGGAGTTCTTTAATGCATCATCTTCTATGTTGACATGTAAAGATTATTTAACTTAAAATTCCAAAGAGGAGTTGAAATTACTACTGATTAGTTATACTATAATCATCTAATATGTCAATGGGTAATCTATGGTCAGATTCAACTAGCTCCTATTCTAGAGATGATCATAAATATGGAGGCATTATAGAAGATATATAATCTTTGGTTGGAGCTCTCTACCAGAATTTTAACTGAAAAAGTTAATGCTTCTCTTACGTACTTACAGATGTGATAAATACAAGGAAATTGGAGTTTAAATTATTGGAGATAATGGTTGTTCCAGCCCTGAAAGAAAATGGGTGATTCAAGATACATTGAAAAAATGTGTATTTATTCATACAAAACACTCACTGAGACTATTACGCACTAGGCTTCAGATAAAATGAGCGAGGTAGAGACAGTCCCTCACTGTGAAGTGTATGTATTTATCCACTCACAGGTACTTCTTGAGCATCTTCTATGTGCCAACACTGTAGTTTTGGGGTGGAGAGGGTCATAGCCCATAGCCTTGAAAAGGAACAATATATTCTATTTGTGCTCTACCTGAAGATATTGAGGAAACAGAGTGCTTAAAAAGTTGGGGGAGACCATTACATGATATCATTTAAGCAAATGTGCAGTGGTATAGGCAGAATAATTTGAGGTAGGATTGTGAAATAGATGACATTTGATTGCAGTGCTCTGCTTCTGTTTTTATATTTCCTTTCTCTGAGTGTGTCAAGTTCCCCAGCCCCTTCTTGAAGTCTCCCCCTAATATTCAT
This sequence comes from Rhinopithecus bieti, assembly GCF_001698545.2. NCBI lineage: Eukaryota > Metazoa > Chordata > Mammalia > Primates > Cercopithecidae > Rhinopithecus > Rhinopithecus bieti. The sequence goes on from NW_016806198.1 coordinate 3,614,881, forward strand.
CATCCATGTCCTCACAGTGAATTCAAGGCCAAATAACTAATTTGATAAACTCATCTCTACTAAATTGCCATGGAAAGTAATTTAGGGTTAGTCTCTTAAATAAAAGATAAGAATTTTAACTTCAGCCTTGTAGAGATACCTGGAATACAACCATCACACCTCATATTCTAACTATGCTGTTAATTTATACACAAACATCAGTGCAAGGTACTATGTGTTAAGCACTAAGGCAATGTGTAAAGGAATAAGATGCTAGCAGTCTATCAGCGGTCTCATGAGTTAGTAAGGGGGAGAGATTAATATAGATACAACTTTGATCAAAGCAGTTAATAGCATGGGCGGAATAGCTACAGTACCCAGAGAGGGCTGAGCATTCACCTGTGCCAGCTGTTGTGCACACCTGAGATTCTGACGCTTGATGTTAATGGGTGTTTGTAGCTAAACCTGTTGTCACATTTCGCTAATGAAACCAAGCCCTAGGCAGGGAAGCAGAGAAATGAGGGGTGACCCTAGTATAACAGAGAAGCAGGGCAATTAGTGAGCTCCCCAAGGGAAAGATAACCTCTAGAAAGAGAAGGCAGGGCTCTGAGGTCCAGCTATTCCCATCCACAAGAAGAATCTCTCTTCTTTCATTAGCTTGGAGGGTCCAGGTCCAATTTTTCCAAAGAGTCAGATTTTCTTAAATTTGTACATAGTTTTTCAGAGATAGAAGGGGGGGCTGATGAAAGGTTACTGTCCCAGCCTACCAGGTCCAAAGATTTTTGAAGGAGTTTTGTCTTTGTGGTTTAACCCAGCAATGATGAATACTGGTAATTCCAGTTCAAGTTGGGGGAAAGAGAGTGCTTTGGCAGGGCAACAAGGAAACAACTGTGGGCAGCCAGTGCCTTAATTACCTCTCAAGTTACACTCAGCTTTGGAGGCTTATGCCAGGAAGATAGGTCATGAAACTTATCAACAGGTCCCAAGTGCATCCTCAAGTCTCCTGGATCCTTCCCCTCTTGTGTTTTCATTCCTGTGACATTAGATCAGATTTTTCATTCTCTCTAGATTAGAACAACAATATTCCTTGTTTCCAATAAATCTGATGGCAATGCATCCTCTTTTTTTTTTTTTTTTTTTTGAGATGAAGTCTCGCTCTGTAGCCCAGGCTGGAGTGCAGTGGCACAATCTCAGCTCACTGCAACTTCCACCTTCGGAGTTCAAGCAATTCTCCTGCCCCAGCCTCCCGAGTAGCTGGGATTACAGGTATGCACCACCACACCCAGCTAATTTTTGTGTTTTTAGTAGAAACGGGGTTTCACCATGTTGGCCAGGCTGGTCTCGATCTCCAGACCTCATGATCCACCCGCCTCGGCCTCAAAAGGCAATGCATCCTCTCTTAGCAGTCACCAGAATAATCCTTAAACACAAATACACTGTGTTAATTATATAGATAAGGGTAGTTTTCTTCTAATGTCTTTTGGAGGCTGAGCCTAAAGTATTGAAAGCTTCCACCTGCCTCATCTCGTCTAAGTTAATTTCTTCATCCTTCTATGTTACACACACTCTCCTCTTCAACCCAGAAACACAATTTAGGGTTATCTGCTGAAGCATGTTGTTACACTATCTGTGCTATTTACTTCTCTGGATGCTTTATCCAGAGGAGTTACCCCAAGGCTGGCTTTACACCTATTATTCTCGGAAACCTCTAATCATTGACTCTAACTTAACCTTTCACATCTGGAGTCAACGCTTCTAGTATTAATATTAATTTGATTGTGAACCTGGTTGTTTTGATTTCTTTATTCCAAATGTGTTATTTTGTTGTTTCATGTCACATTCTAACTTCCTAAGGAGCTTTCAAAGCCTTGAAATCGGAAGCCATGTCCTCCAGTTGTGTTTTGTTTGTTTTTGTACTCTCTGCGTCCCATCTCCCCAGTCTCCAAGACCGTTTATTTTGAGCTATGTATTTCTATCAATTAGCGGATCATGAAATCAGTTTAGTGAGTCTCCTACTAATATCTCTAAATGAAATAGAATTGAACCTAAGAGAATTGAAAACATGAGAGTGACAGATGCATGGTAAGGGCTAGTATCTTTCTGAAACTCTGACACAGGAGTGTGCATCAGACTATGATATAAAATATATTTCATAACTATGAGTTGTAGTCAAAAAAGCTTGAGAAACACGGGTAGGGATGAAACATCTGCCTGAAGCAAGAGAGTTACCTTGTGCAAATTTATCTGGGTCCCCCTAGCATTTGCTGCCAGATTCCTGGGTTTAGTTTGGCTTTTGGTGTCACCCAGTTGGCTCCAAGCATTACCCAGGTGACCTCTCAGGTTGGATCCTGCTTGCCATTTGGATTGCAGGCTGACCTTGGCATGCTACTGTTCACACTGACCTTATACACCTTGGTCTCGAAACTTTCTGCCCCATATTATTTTTTTATGTTTTAAGACAGAGTCTTGCTCTGTCACCCAGGCTGGAGTGAAGGGGCGCAATCACGACTCACTGCAACCTCCGCTTTCCGGGTTCAAGCGATTCTCCTGCCTCAGCCTCCCGAGTAGCTGGGACTACAGGTGTGCGCCACCATGCCCAGCTAATTTTTGTATTTTTAGTAGGCACAGGGTTTCGCCATGTTGGCCAGGCTGATTTCAAACTCCTGACCTCAGGTGATCAGCCCGCCTCAGCTTCCTAAAATGCCGGGATTACAGGCATAAGCCACTGCACCCGGCCTCTGCCCCACATTATACCGGATGCAACCTTGCTCCAAGCAAAAGCCCGGACGTGATGAGAATACTCCTAATATACATAAATGCAGACACCTGGCTCTTTTTGGAGAGAAAGTCCAATATTCTCTTTCTGTATTAAAGTATTGGGTGCCTGGTACCTGATTTTATTATATAATGGGAAAAACAGACTCCAGGAAATTAACATTTCTTGGAGCTTCCTGAGAGTAAAACTCTAATTCATGGAGGAGTACTTAAACCCATGATCTTAAATTAGCAACTTAGTTGAATTTTGAAAATACAGCAGTAAAAATTCGGCATTCTTGAAGAAATAAGTCCCGTGAGAAAATATTCTAATTACTAGTTGCATCTGAGATGATATAATCTTTTTAACTTTCCTAGTGCAAATGATTTGCTTTAAAAATGGCCTAGAAGGGACTTCCCTCTACAATAATTTTGCTTAAAATATAGAAATTAGGTATTGATTTGGAGGAAATCTGTAGCTTTTCTTGTTGCCATGGTAACAATCTACATTTCCATGTATTTGTACAGTCATAATGGTCCATGCATAGTTTGCCCTGGAGCCGTAGATGACTATGTTGGTGCCATCAAGCACTCTCACAACATCTGGAAAATGATAATCATGTTCTTATCTTATTTGCTGCCATTTAGCCAATGTAGAGGAAACAACATACAAATGAGGTTTCTTTTGCAGAAGCAGCTATAACTTAATGAAAAACCTGCCAGTGGTTCATTTTATTAGACATTAATATAAGGTACAAAGTACACACAGGCTAGAATAGAAGTTCCTTGAAAAAAATTGAGGGATATCCAGTCTCCCCAGCATAATTATATGAATGGCTTTACAGTCTTGGCATTGAAGACTTTAGAACTTGAAAAAGACTCAGAGAAGAGCTAGCAAGATATCGATGGAGTGGGAAGGAAGGTCTTTGATGAAAAATACTAGCACCATCAAGATTACACTGTTGCCTGATTTCTAGAGACAGATAATAGTAAGGAGTGGGTGGTTTCATGAGAATATGGGTAGGTCAGGACTGAATTATTAACACTAAAACTCTGGTGAAGGTTTGAAGCTGGTCTCTGAATGTTTCCTGGTCCATAAGCCACAGCTTTGCCCTGGGTTGGGTCTGTGTTCCAGGAGAGCAGGCACTGTCTATCATGTGGGACATGACTAGTGTTCAATAAATATTTGTAACACTTGGCTTCATCTTATATTCCTATATTTATTTTTCTCTCATTTGCATTTTCTCATTTATATTATATTTTCTTCTATAGATTTCCTTTATGGAACAGGGAGGGTTATAAATGAAATGTTGTTGGAGAGTAAAAGGAAGAAAATAAAATGGGAGGGCCATAAAGAACTTACAAACAAAGGTGTAATGTATGGGGTTTGAAGGATGGAGAAATCACCTATCGATGGAGGAGCCAGGAGAGGTTTCATGGAAGAGGTGATTGTTGACATGATTATAATCAGTAGGTAGTAGTGTGACTGGCAGAGAGGATTCTGAAAGGTGAAGACAGCCAGGTCTTCCAATTCATTAAAACAAATTTTTACTCAAATATTTATTGATTCTAAAAAAGAAATGGAAAGTACAAAATATAGCAATATAACCTGTAGTATTGGCATAAGGAACAGTGAACCAGAAAGTCTATCTTTTCTTTGGGCCAGGAAGAAATAATAGGAGATTCCTATTGAGAGAGGAAAACAAATTTATCAGAATTTAGAATCATTCTCCAGGCTCTTTTATTAATTTTAAAACATTTTTTGAATGTTTGTCAGTACAGAGTAGGCGTATATATTTACGGAGAACATGAGATATTTTGACACAGGCATGCAATGTGTAATAATCACATCAGGGTAATGGGGTATCCATTATCTCAAGCATTTGTCCCTTGTGTTACAAACAATCCAATAATGCTCCTTTAATTATTTTTAAATGTACAATTAAATTATTTTTAACTATACTCACCCTTTTGTGCTAGCAAATACTAGATCTTATTCATTCTTTGTAACTATTTTTTGTACATATTAACTGTCCCCACTTCCCCCTACCCCCATCTTTCCAAGCTTCTGGTAACCACGCTGCTATTCTCTATCTTCGTAAGTTCAATTGTTTGGATTTTTAGACCCCACAAATAAGTAAGAACATGTGAAGTTTGTACTTCTGTGTCTGACTTATTTCACTTAACATAATGACCTCCAGCTCCATCCATGTTGTTGCAAATGACTGGATCTCATTCTTTTTTTATGGCTGAATAGTACTCCATTGTGTATGGTACCACATTTGCTTTATCCATTCATCTGTTGGTGGAAATTTAGGTTGCTTCCACATCTTAGCTATTGTGAATGGTGCTGCAGTAAACATGGGAGTGCAGATATCTCTTCAATATACAGATTTCCTTTCTTTGGGGTCCTAGCAGTGGGATTGCTGGATCATATGGTAGCTCTATTTTTAGTTTTCTGAGGAAGCTCCAAACTGTTCTCCATAGTGGTTGTATTAATTTACTTTTCCAGCAACAGTGTACAAGGATTCCCATTTCTCCACATCCTCACCAGCATTTGTTATTGTCCAGGCTATCATTTTCGTTCTTTAAAAGTGGCTGTAATTTCTCTTGTTCATTTGATGATCAAAGTCAAAATGCATTACTTCCTAATCTATCAATCCCTACTCTTGGTCAAACAGAACCCACTAATCATTCCCTTCCATCTCACATGCACCTCCACCTGCCTGCTCTAGCCTCACCTGAGAGTAATGAACATCACCAGGGCATCCTCCAAGACTGCAGGAGACTAAGGCTGCATTATGGGTCGGTCTCCTGGGCTTCTGAGCACAATCTGGCCCTCCAAGATTCTCCTTCACCTTAGGGAGACCTAGCACATTATCACCCCCACTATGACCCTGCTGGACTCAAGAGGGTGAAGCTTCAAGGACACCCAGATCCTTTTGCCTCTGAACCAAATGGACTGAAGCTTTGAAAGAAGCTGGAGTTTCCTCACGGCCTATCCAGCCTCCTTGGTGAATACTGGTGTCCGGAGGACCTTTCATTTGCTCTAATGGCTGCCATCCAGTAACAACATCCTTCTCAATAGAGAGGCACCACTCAATTCTTACCCATAAGGGTACAGCCTAACCCCACAGCCCATCGAGACAGGGACACCACACAAGCCTAAATCTTCTGTTTGCACGGAGAGGGCTGGAGGCAGTTATCACCACTCCCATCTCTGTGGCTGAATGCTTGATGGATGCTATATTTCCCAGGATCTTCTCTGGTCTCCCACAAGCACTAGAGCCCTGGCTAAAATAGTTTGAGTTCACTGGAGCCCTAATTCCCACATCCAGAACATGGTAGCCCTATTTCTCAAGGCTGTATCTTGCTTCCAGGATGCCTTCCAGATATACCATTTACATACCCTTCTGAATCCAAAAAGTTCTTGCTTCCCAGCCTTGCTCTACCCACTGAGTGAGAGAATTTGAATACTGATGCCAGATTGGGTCAGACTAAAGCAATGTTTTCCAAATTTCTCTAGTCATACAAACTCATCAGGAGCACTCATTAAAAATACAGAATCCTAAGCTCTCTCCTAAAGATCCTGCTGTGAGAGACATGGGGCAGGGCCTGGCCATGTATTTTTAGCAAATGTCCAAGATGATTGCTAGGACTTTTTGGTATTTAGAGAAACACTAGATTAAAGTTTACTATACCTTCTTAGACCTGGTGATTTGGGTTTCTAGCCCTAAAAGGGCTCAACCCTTTGTCCCAACTAATTTCCCGTCGCTCCAACCTCAGCCACTTCAATCCTGCCTGTCTTTCTTCCGTTTCCCAGCATGGCTTATAGCCAACATCACCCTCACCATGACACTCCTTTTACACAGAAAGACTATCCTAAGATTCTGTTACTAACCTTGCAGAGAACTAGCCTCACCTTCCTGCCCCTTGGATCTGTCCCTTTGGACAGTATGGCTGGCCCATATCAGAATGGAGTTTTCCACATTCCATGGACATGGTGATTTTAATCTCTGGGCCTTCCTGAGAGGGCACCAGCTTTTTATATTCATTAGTTGCTTTTGACCTTTGCTGGCAACTTCCTTTTTGCTGGATGGCTTATGACGTAACAAGCCTATGTATGGTAATTCTAACACTTCAAAACAATATAGAAATACAGTCTCTACCATAATGTTATGCATATACCTATATCCTCTAATAATTTTTCCTAGGGGTGTCATGTTTACAAGACTTGTCTCTTCCATTTAACCACAGACCTAGTAGTTATTAAAACCACTTATTTAGCACCTTTATTTATGCAAACCATTTTATAAACATATATAATACAGTAAATATTTTAAATTTTCATTGTATTTCTTTTCTCCTTGAGAATAGAGTCCAGCCCCTCAACTTGTTTCTTATCCTTCCTTATTTCCCACAGAACTAAAATGCGAAGACACAAAGTAGGCAATCAATAACTGATTACAACTTTAGTTAATAAAATAAATGAGGCATGTAAGGTATACAACTGAGTGATAGTGGGAACACATAATCAACCTCAAAGACTAGAATGCTTGGAAATCACTTATTAGATGGATGTAATATATCAGGCATGAAATGTCAAAAAGAGAAGAAAGGTCTGCACTTTTGGACCCCTAGGTAATCCTAGACATTAAAGAGGGCCACACCACCCTGGCAATGAAATGGGACAAAATAAAAGTTTGGCCATCAATACCGCCTCTGGGAAATCTCAGGCAAAAGGAAGAAAATGAGAAATAAAAATGAAATCCTAAGTGCACCAAGCAACAGAACAGACCTCCTCTTTGCCAAGGGATCCCGAAGAAACCTCAAAAACTGAGTTCCCAGCCATGACGGGATGGGAGGCTGGAGAAACCTCATTATAATCCCTCTGTCACTTTTTCCTAAGGGTTAAACAGAAACCAGCCCTTTGGAAAGACTCACTCCACCCCTAGTATCAACCACCTGATGCTACCTCTCCCTTCTGTGGTTTCTACAAAATAACCGGCCAGCATTCCTTCCTGGTAAGAGACCATGGAGGATGTGCAGTAAGGGTTTTCATGTCCTCTGCTTCAACTTTTGACCTCAGAGGGCTGAAAACTCCTCCATGGGATCATGCCAACTCCACTATTTTTTGAACATGGTACCCATGAAAGGGCATGAAGTTTATTGGGGAATGTGCATATTTCTCCTTTCATAAATATTCATGACTTCTCCTATAGTTTATTGAATATGTAAGTTTGGCCACCCCTTTCAGCATAAATTCGTGTTCCCTTTGCTCCTCCCTCAAAGAGTCTGTTTCTAGCTTCTCAGAATGGCCACCCTGTAAGATGCAACCTTATATGAGAAATAAAGCTCTCCTTTCCAAAAAGGAATAGAGCTACATATTAATCTTAATCTACTTGACAAGTGGAAAATGAAATAGAACAAATAAAAACACAACTCAACTCAACTTAACTCTTCTGCCTGAAAATGCTGAATGTTCAGGTTGACAGAAATCTTAAAAAATGGTGTTTTCCATGTTTATGTTGGTATAGATCCTATGGAGATGTGATTAGTTGAGTTAGGGTTCGTAAAGCTAAGAAATACAGGGAGAAGTTCATTCTGTTTCCAGGGATTTCTGATCCTACAGACTCTTCTTAGAAATCACGATAACCTTCTATGAAAATGCTTCACTTTGAATCAGTTGCATTCAGGAAAATAGATAATTCTAACAGAAAAAGGGTAGGATGGCTGTGAATTCGTGAGGGAATGGTCACTGACTAAGCATCTGATACCTCCCAAGCTCCGTGCTCAGTCCTTTGTGCATACTCTCTCTGCTGAGGTCCAACAGCACCTGGTATATCAGAAAACTGAAGCTCTGGGAAGTGATATACTTTGTCCCAGGTCACTGAGTGACAGAGTCAGAACTCTGACCTAGGTCAGTCTGACTCCAGAGACAAAGTTATTTTCCCAACATCCAGTTACCAACCCAACTCAGTGAAAGGCTATTGAGCACTTGTGCCAGACACTGTTCTAGCACTGGGATGGCAGTGATCACAGACAAAATCTCTGCCTTTGAGAAGTCTACATTCTAGGGGTTCCCACATTATCATTTGGGATATTTAAAATATTTAAGATATCTTTGAGATATCTGGGGAGACACACCAAGAAAGGAATGATGAAGCTATTGGAATCCTAAATCAACAAGAAACCACATCCAGAGATTTTTTTACACTTATTTTTCTAAGGTTCACTAAAACCAAGGCAATTTTTTTCTTTATTTCAAAACGAATGAAAGGCAGAGAAGGCATGCAGGCATGGAATGACATTAGAAATGGCCTGATAAATGTCTCATAAATGTTAATTTTGTGATTCATCTGCTACTACTACTATTACTACTACTAGTCCACAATACCAACATTGCATTAAATACCCATAGATACCAGGGTCCACTTTGATATTTGTTTCTTGTGTTATATTTAATAAAAGAAGTTATGTTCTCTATTCCACACAGACACTCCATGTAGCTGCAATTGCAGTTCTTATTCTGGTCTTTCCTTGACATTAAAACTTCTAAAGGCTTTGGAGAAGAGTTTAGAGTGGCCCAAACTATAAAGAAAATTGAATTTAGCAAGAAATTCCCCAGACTCTCCAAAGTTCTTTTATATAATTGCCAGTGCAGAATCATTTTTAAATCTTGAACAGAAACCTCCTTTTGCCTTCACATTTTTTTCCTAAGTATAGAATAAAAATCAATTAGGAATAATTGTCTTCAGATTTGGTATGGTACTGATCTAAAGATTCAAATAAGCATCAACCCTGAAACAGCTTTGGGAAAACCTAATTTGACCCTGTAGTACCAGGAGATCTTGCACTGGAATGAGAAAATGAGCAATTTTGAGTGCCCCCTTATATTGTCAACATTTTGACCAAGGTGAGCGTTATTGAAAACACTATCAACCTGGAGGTGCCTTTATTCATATGCAGTTATGTTTGTTGCTTTTAAAAATCTAGACACATTCTTGCCATGCAAAGGAATAATTCAGACATTTAAATGCTGAGACTCTTGCCCTCAGTACTAAAGTATAAATAAAGAGAACTTCTCTGCTCTGCTCTCCCCACCTACCTCTGCCAGTCAGATTCTTCCAACACCCCATCCTCTCTTCAGAAATACATACAAGCACACACAGAGCAGAAACCAGATTTATGACTATAAATGGAAGTTGCTGACCTGGATTTGGGTTTTGTGAGGATAAAAGAGAGAGATTACATTAGGCACAAGGAATAGAAGGCAGTGAAAAAGAGAGAGAGAAGCGGAGAGCTTTCGTATATTAAAAAGGAGCAGAAGAGAATGATGGAAACTGGATCAACAGGAGGGAGAGAAGTAACTAACACTGAAAAGAAATATTACTGAGGAAACTGTGACCAGAAAATTGTTATGGATTATTGTCAACCTTCCTTTTTTCCCAAAGCATTTGGTGTTACTGCCTTATACACGTACTCCAAGAACTCATATTCTGGCATTGAAAATTTTCTTTTAAAAATACCCTTTCATATACCTAATTACTTCTTTCCACTGATTTGTTAAAATTTGATCTTTTGTTTGAAATAGTTTCTCACAACAACTTGGAAAATAGCACAGAGAATTACCATGTACCCTTCACTTCCCTCAACAGTATTATTACATATCCCCAGAGCACATTGTCAAAACCAGGAAATTGATGTTGTTCAGTATTATTACCTCAGATACAGACCTTATTCATATTCCAGTGTTACTCACACTTTTTCTTCTTTCTTTTCTTGATCTATAGTTTTATGAAGTTTTATCACACATACAGATTCGAATAACCAACACCACAGTCAGGACACAGAACTATTCCAACACTACAAAGAAACCCCCAGTATTCTTCCTTGAGAGTCACACCCTTCTCCCAGTGCTAGCCCCAGGCAACCTCTGATCTGTTTTCCATATTATAATTCTGTCACTTGGGGATTGTTATAAGATTGTTATATAATCAATCATGTGGTATAGTTTACAACCCTTTGAGACTGGCTTCTTTTTTTTTTTTTTTTTTTAGAAAGACAGGGTCTTGCTACATTGTCCCAGCTGGATTCAAACTCCTGGGCTTAAGCAGCTTAAGCAATCCTCCTGAGTAGCTGAGACTACAGGCATGTGCCACTGCACCCAGCTGTGACTGTCTTTTTAAGCTTGCCTTTAAGATCCACCCTTCACATTGATTTTTAAAGTTCCAATCAAGCAAAATTTAAAATAAGACCAACACCTTGTTATCTAAACATTTAATTGTTTTCCATGTGCACTATTCAAGAAAAAAAGTGTTCAGAATTTTTTTTTAAATTAAAAATAAAGAGAGAATGGTGACATGCAATTTGGAATGAATTGCAGAGTTAATAATTTTACTTTTTTGGAGGTGATTAAGAAGAAACAGCTTTGGCAAGTTGAAGCATCATATTCTGACCTCCCTACAAACTATGACATTAGGATCCTTGGGACCATAAGCATTTTAGTCCATGGCTCAAATGGCTATTGCTATTTTAGGAGAGCAGACTAAAGTTTTGGAGATAAAATTTGCATTAAGAATCAGTTTCACAGAACCCAGAACTTGATCAAATGCTGATTACCACAATATTTCTCTATCTGTAACTGGCACTATCTATGAAAAGCAGCAGATTTTCATAACCATTTCCATCACCAATAAAGTGGTGCATTTGCAAAGTTTCTGTTAAGATATGTTTATTCTCTCAGAATTTTAAAACCTTGGATTTTAAGAATTTAATGTAAAACCCACATGAAGTTAATGTTAACAAAACAGTCAATTCTTCATAACAGAAGAAGCATTTGTGGCTGTGTAAGTTTGAAGAATAAAAAGTAATTCAGATAAATGGACTTTCTAAAGGACTCTTTTGGCATAAAACAGTTTCAGAAAGATGGTATAAAGTTATGTCCAGAAACTATAGAGTTGGTATTTAAATAAATGTTAATAGGAAAGTTCTGCTAAGCCACTGCAGGAACATGTATCCTAACGGGTGTGCCCAGCTGGCAGCTTTCCAGTTGCGCAGCCTCATATGATTCACTCTGTTGGCGCCTTTGGCCTGGACTACCTGCTCTGAATGCACACAAATATAGAGCTTCTTACTCGGTCTGCCCCGGAACACCTCACCTCACCTTTCAGACTTCCTGTGACAGCTGTGGTAATGCCGCCTCAGGTGGACTCCTGCCTGGAATGAAACAGGTTTTATGGCGGTGCAATGCCCCAAGTGGCATGCTTGCTGATCTTCAAGCTGTGCTAGCAGAGACCAGCAGTCTCTATCCAGACAGACAGACCACTTCCCAGATCCACTTTAAAAATCACAGCCTTTCTGCTTTTGTTCAAAAGTCAAAAAACTGACAGATGTTGGTAGGGCTGTGGAGAAAAGGGAACGCTTACACTCAACGTGAATATATTGGTGGAATGTAAATTAGTTTAGCCACTGTGGAAAGCAGTTTAGAGATTTCTCAAAGAACTAAGAGTTCAATGACCATTCAACCCAGTAATCCCATTACCAAGTATATACCTAAAGAAAAATAAACCATTCTACCAAAAAGATATGCACCTGTATATTCATTTCAGTGCTATTCACAATAGTGAGGCCAGGCACAGTGGTTCACACCTGTAATTCCAGTGTTTTTAGAGGTCAAGGCAGAAAGATCCCTTGAGGCCATGAGTCCAAGAACACTATATATATGGGAAATATAGTGAAACCCTGTCTTTACAAGAAATAACTTAAATAAAATTAACTGGGCATGGTGGCATGTGCATGTAGTCCCAGGTACTTAAGAAGCTGAAATGGAAGTATTGCTTGCGCCCAGGAGCTTGAGGTTGCAGCAAGGTATGGTCACACCACTGAACTCCAGGCTGGGCAACTGAGCAAGACCCAGTCAATCACTCTTTTTAGATCATACTCTTTTTGAAAAACAAAACAACAACAAATATAGAGACAATAGCAAAGACATGGAATCAACCTAAGTGCCCATCATTGGTGGATTTAATAAAGGAAATGTGGCACATATATACCATGGAACATCATGCAGCCACAAAAAAGAATGAAATTTTGTAATTTGCAGCAACATAGACACAACTGGAGGCCATTATCCTAAATGAACTTATGCAGAAATGGAAAACCAAATACCATGTGTTCTCACATGTAAGTGGGAGCTAAACATTGGGTACACATGAACATAAAGATAGGAACAGTAGATACTGGGGACAACAAGAGTGGGGAGGGAGGAAGGAGGGCAATGGTAGAAAAACTACCTATTGGATACTCTGCTCACCACCTAGGTAACACGTTCAGTCATACTCCAAACCTCAGCATCATGCCATACACCTTTGCAACAAACCTGTACATATACCCTCTGAATCTAAAATAAAAGCTGGAAAAAAATCACAGCCTTTCTGAGCATGTGCAGGTGGCAAAGAGATACTATGCACAGTGCAGCTGAACAGCTCTTTTCTGAAGCATCAGGCCCAGTGATTTGGAGGCAGGGCAACATTTGGGGGTTGGGGAGTGGCTAACCCTGCAGCAGGAATGGGGATTTTGTTAGGTCAAGGGGAGTGGTGGACATACCCAGTTGTCAGGGATAGCAACCATTCAAGAAGGTGGGCAGTCAACTGGCCCCAAAGAGGTACCAAAAAACACATCAGGCGGTTGTCCCAAACATGCATGGGCCAACAGGGAGCTGAAAGTAACAAGATGGTGGAGATCCAGCTAGTGGTCAGCATCAGGAAGATTTGGAAGCAGATTACCAAGGTAGGCGTAAGGTTCAGGGGAACGCAGCAGCATCCCTGTTACCGGCACTGGGGTACACACTTTAAGTTGGAGCACAGGAATAAGGTAAGAAAGGGAAAGGAAAAGGGACTGAAATTGATAGGTCGCCTACTAACCTAGGTGCTTTAAGCATGTGATCTTATTTAATTCCCACAACAACCAGGCAAAGTAGGAATTAGCCTTATTATATAGGAGAGAAAAGTGAAGTTCAAAGAGAATATGAATTTTGCCAAAATAACACACTTAACAAGGGGAGCAGTGAGAATTTGAACTTAGGACAAGCTGACTCAAAAGATACCATTGCTGTATTCACATTGTCATTTGTCATCATTGTTATTTTTTAGTGCCAAATCTTTGAGAACACAGCCCCCAATGCATATTTCCCATTGTGTCATTTATTTTTTCCCCTTTAAATTACATTGTGTCATAAATTAGAGACTTTAAAAATTGGTCTAAATTCACTTCCAGTGCCTATGGGAGGGAAATAAGGGTCAGACCTCTCTGCGGATGATGTGTGGAGGCAGTCAACAGGAAATCAGTGTGTTGGATGAACAAGCTTTTGCAGGGTCCCCTGAGGGGGATGGTGAACCAAAAGCAGCAACCAAAACTTGGAGAATAGGGCCAGAGTGTGTTTGGTGAGGCCAGGTTGGATGCAGAAAACTAGACTCCTCCCATGAACTTTTCACAGCATTTCACAGACACACAGTTGGGGGGTCAATGGCTCCAATGGAGCCAGTGCCAGCCCTAGGGAACTTCCAGGAGGATATGTAAATATATAGATTTTTTCGTGCAAATATTTATTGCATTTCTCTTGATTTTTAGAATTGTATACTTTATGTCCAAGAAAATAAAAAATAATTTAAACAGCAATCTCCAGTTTTCCTCCTAAATGTCATCTTTCAAATACAAATGTTGTATGTTTTTATACAGTATAAATATTTTTGAATAAAGGGTGGTCAGCCATGTATCTTTTCCACCTTCGATAATAGGTGGAAGGTCTAGGAAATGTAATTTTTAAAATTAAAGACTGAAGTTTATTTGGTATTTCAGAGCACCACCTGGTGGACTAATTAACAATAACAGTCCAAAACAAAAATGAATCTTAAAACTGGCTCTGAAATAACAAGTAATTGGGACCCTTATGAGGCTCACCCCTTCTATTCTTCTCCCTCTCCTTTAGTTCTCTTTTTTCCCCTTCTCTCTGTCTTTCTCTCACTCTTGTCATTTCCTACCTAGTCATTTCCTCCCTCCTATTTTGTTTATACCTTAGAGCTTGTCCATATCGTCTACTGGTATTGATGAGTCCTTAGAGTGGGTAAGGAACTTACTTACTTATGCCTGCTTTAATAGAATCTACAGGGTCTCTAAATTTCAAGTAGAAAGGCAAATATAAAGTTGTGAAATTCAGTTGTCTTTCAGAGACTGAATCTTTCTACCTAGGAATCAGCCTGTATTTCCCCAAGGTGGAGTTTTTATTTGTTTGTTTGTATGTCTGTTGTACACACAAACATTCATTCCAATAGAATCCCTCTTTCCTATTTTATTTGTAAATAATGCCTAAAGTTGACTAATTTTCATGTTTTTGCCTGTTGTTCTGAGTAAGCTGCCCAATAGCTTTTGAAAGAGAGGCAAGTTGGTTTACTGCAACCTTCTTAAAGGTATCTGATCTCACATGACCCACAGGTAATACGAATGAATGGAATGGGAAAGATATAAGACACTAGGGAGTGGGGAAACTGAGGACCTGGAGACCTCAAGGCTTGTCAGTGGGGGTACACATTATTTTGATCCAGCTGCTTCTTTTAGTTTTTTAAAGAGAAGCCAAAAAGCTTGATTTTATTTTATGAAGATCCTTAAGTGTTTAAATGTTAGCAAATTTTCAAAACATACCTGCAGGCCAGAAATGGCCCATGGGCCAATCTCTGATTTAAAGTGGTGGGAAACAGCAAAAAAGTAATATACCACGATCAAGTGGGTTTCATCCCAGGGATGCAGGGATGGTTTGACATATGCAAGTTAATAAATGTGATACATCACATACGCAGAATTAAAAACAAAAACCATATTATCATCTCAATGGATACAGGAAAAAAAACATAAAATCCAGCAGCCCTTTATGAGAAAAACCCTCAACAAACTAGGCATAGAAGGGACTTAACTCATAATAATAAAAGCTATATATGACAAACCCACAGCCAACATCATACCAAATGGGAAAAGTTGAAAGCATTCTACACTGAGAACTGGAACAAGACAAGATGCCCATTTTCACCACTTCTATTTAACATAGTACTAGAAGTCCTAGCCAGAGCAATTAGGCAAGAGAAAGAAATAAAGAATATCCAAATTGGAAAAGAGGAAGTCCAAATTGGAAAAGAGGAAGTCCAGTTGTCACTGTTTGCCAATGATATACCCAAAAAACCCTAAAGACTGTTCAAAAACACTCTCAGATTTGAGCAACGAATTTGATAAAGTCTCAGGTTACAAAATTAGTGTACACAAATCAGTAGCACTGCTATACATTAACAATGACCAAGTTGAGAATCAAATCAAACAAAACAAAACAAAAACAATAAACTCAATCCCTTTTACAACAGCTGCAAGAAAAGTAAAATACCTAGGAATATACTTAGTCAAGGAGATAAACAATCTCTACAAGGGGAACTACAAAACACTGCTGAAAGAAATCACAGATGACACAAACACATGGAAAAACATCCCATGCTCATGGATTGGAGGACTCAATATTGTGAAAATCACCGTACTGCCAAAAGCAATCTACAGATTTGATGCAATTCCCATCAAATTACCAACATTATTTTTTCACAGAATTAGAAAAGACAATCCTAAAATTGATATGGAACCAAAAAAGAGCCCACATAGCCAAAGAAATCCTAAACAAAAAGAACAAATCTGGAGGCATCACATTACCAGACTTCAAATTATACTCCAAGGCTATAGTTACCAAAACAACATAATAGTGGTATAAAAATAGGTACATAGGCCAGAATAGAATACAGAACACAGAAATAAAGCCAAATACTTACAGCCAACTGATCTTCGACAAAGCAAACAAAAACATAAATTGGGGAAAGAACTCCCTATTCAACAAATGGTGCTGGGGTAATTGGCAAGCCACGTGTAGAAGAATGAAACTGGATCACCATTTCTCACCTTAAATAAAAATCAACTCAAGATGGATGAAAGACTTAATCTAAACCTGAAACCATAAAATTCTAGAAGATAACATTGGAAAACTCTTTGGGGCATTGGTCTAGGCAAACAACTCATGGCTAAAACCGCAAAAGCAAATGCAACAAAAACAAAAATAAATAAATGGGACCTAATTAAACTAAAAAGGTTCTGCACAATAAATGAAATAATTATCAAAGTAAACAGATAACCCACAGAATGGGAGAAAATATTGCAAGCTATGCATCTGACAAAGGACTTGTATCCATAACCTACAAGGAACTCAAAGAAATCAGCAAGAAAAAAATAATCTATCAAAAAGTGGCAAATGAAATGAGTAGACATTTCTCAAAAGAAGATATACAAATGGCCAAGAAACATATGAAAATGCGCTTAACATCACTAATCATCAGGGAAATGCAAATTAAAACCACAATGAGATACCACTTTAATTCTGTAAGAATGGCCATTATTAAAAAGTCAAAAAACAATAGATGTTGGCACAGATGTGGTGAAAAGGGAACGCTTATACATAGCTGGTAGAAATGTAAATTAGTACAATCTCTACGGAAAACAGTGTGGAGATTCCTTAAAGAACTAAAAGTAGAGCTACCATTCAATCCAGCAATCCCACTAGTGAATATCTGCCCAAAGGACAATAAGTCATTATATGAAAAAAGACACAGGCATACGTATGTTTATTACAGCACAATTCACAATTGCAAAGATATAAAACCAACCTAAGTGTCCATTGACCAATGAGTGGATAAAGAAAATGTGGTATATATACACCTGCGGAATACTCCTCAGCCATAAAAAGGAAAAAAAAAAAAATAATGTCTTTTGCAGCAACTAGTAATTGTGCGTGTAATCCCAGTTGGCTAGAGGCCATTTTTCTAAGTGAAGTAGCTCAGTAATAGAAAACTAAATACTGTATATTTTTGCTTTTAAGTGGGAGATAAGCTGTGAGTATGCAAAGGCATACACAGTGATGTAATGAACTTTGGATACTCAGTAGAAGGAGGGTGGGAGTGGAGTGAGGGATAAAAAAAACTACACATGGGTACAATGTACACTACTTGGGTGACAAGTGCACTAAAATCTCAGAATTCACTACTATATAATTCATCCATGTAACCAAAACCCACTTGTACCCCAAAAGTTATGGAAATAAAACATACTTTAAAAATAATAAAGTGCTAGGAATATAGACTTAACTCACTGGATGATACAATATGAGTGAAGAATAAGTCTGAGGATAAAATCCACTCTGTTCTCTGAACAAACGACTTTTATTATTCCCAAGGGTCTCTATCACCTCTCACACTCTGAATCCACATTATCTACCCCCATTCTTGACATAAGTACATCACAGGATCATATAAAATTGAGATATCCTGGCAGTGACCTTTTATCCATGCGAATGACATTTGTCTTGAAATAATCTGAGGTTCCAATTTTGGCTCCAATGAGAAGCTGCCGAGCAAAGCTAAGAAAAGCAGTTATAGAGTTTATAGGCTTCAGATTAGTACTGTATTTCCTAACAGATTAATCCATATTTAAGTTTAAAATGTATAAGTTAAATATTTGGATTCTAATTTTGACCATTTATAAAACCTACTCATTTATACACCCTAGTGGGGCAACCAAAAGCACTTTGCTGCTAACTGATTTAGGAAAGATGTTGATCTAGGAAAGATATTTCAAAGAGAAATAAATTAATTTCCTTATAGTTCTCTGGGAAACAGCACATGGGGTTTGGTTTGTTTCTACTTTTCATTTGGCATGAAAAAAACTCATAGAGTGTGATGTTTTAGTAACAAATTTCACGGCAAAAGTGATTTGAAGGGGAGGAAGGAATTAGGAATATTTTGTTATTATAAAGTACTTGCACTACCCTTGAAGTGGTATAGTGTTGAGAGAGTGGGCTTGGATTAGTTGTAAATGTACATTACAAACGCTAGGGCAACTACTAACAATAAGTTTAAAAATATATAATTGACATGATAAGAAAGGAGAGAAAATGGAATCATGTAACACACTCAATTAAAAACCACAAAAGGCAGAAAAGTTTGGAGAACAAAAATAGAAACTAAGATCAAGGGCAACAAATAGGAAACTATAACAAATATGGTAGATATTAATGTAACTCTATCAATAACCAACCTAAATGTCGATGGTCTAAATATAGCAATTAAAAGACAAAGATTGTCAGAGTGGATCAAAGATCAAGACCCAACTATACATTATCTACAAGAGACCCCCTTTAAATATAAAGACAGATATAGGTTAAAAGTAAATGGGTAGGTGCTGGGATAATTGGCAGCCACAGGTAGAAGAATAGAACTATATCCTCATCTCTCACTTTATACAAAAATCAACTCAAGATGGATCAAAGGCTTAAATCTAAGATCTGAAACCATAAAAATTCTAAAAGACAACATCAGAAAAACTCTTCTAGACATTGGCCTAGGCAAAGAGTTCATGACTAAGAACCCAAAAGCAAATGCCACATAAACAGAGATAAATGTGTGGGACTTAATTAAACCAAAAAGCTTCTGCCCAGCAAAAGAAATAATCAGCAAACAGACAACCCACAGAGTGGGAGAAAATCTTTGCAAACTCTACATCCCACAAAGGACTAATATCCAGAATCTACAAGGAACTCAAACAAATCAGCAAGAAAAAAACAAATAATCCCATCAAAAAGTGGGCTAAGGACATGAATAAACAATTCTCAAAAGAAGATATACAAATGGCCAACAAACATGAAAAAATGCTCAACATCACTAATGATCAGGGAAATGCCAATTAAAATCACAGTGTGATACCACCTTACTCCTGCAAGAATGGGCATAATAAAAAAATTTTTTTTTAAATAGATGTTGGCGTGGATGTGGTAAAAAGGGAACACTTTTACACTGCTATTCTACTAAAAGTAGAACTACCATTTGACCCAGCAATCTCACTACTAGGTATATACCCAGAAGAAAAGAAGTCATTATATGAAAAAGACACTTGTACATGCATGTTTATAGCAGCACAATTCACAACTGCAAAAATATGGAACTAGCCTAAATGTCCATCAACCAATAAGTGGATTTTTAAAATCTGACATATATTCCACACACCATGGAAAACTACTCAGCCAAAAAAGAACAAAATAATGGCATTTGCAGCAACCTGGATGGAGTTGGAGACCATTATTCTAAGTGAAGTAACTCAGGAATAGAAAACCAAACATTGTATGTCCTCTCTCATAAAGGTAGCTAAGCTATGAGGATGCAAAGGCATAAGAATGACATAATGGACTTTGGGGCCTTGGATGGGGAAGGGTGGGTGGGGGGTGAGGGATAAAAAACTACACATTGGGCTGGGCACGGTGGCTCAAGCCTGTAATCCCAGCACTTTGGGAGGCCGAGACGGGCGGCTCACGAGGTCAGGAGATCGAGACCATCCTGGCTAACCCGGTGAAACCCCGTCTCGACTAAAAACTACAAAATACTAGCCAGGCGAGGTGGCGGCGCCTGTAGTCCCAGCTACCCGGGAGGCTGAGGCAGGAGAATGGCGTGAACCCGGGAGGTGGAGCTTGCAGTGAGCTGAGATCCGGCCACAGCACTCCAGCCTGGGTGACAGAGCGAGACTCCGTCTCAAAAAAAAAAAAAAAAAAAACTACACATTGGGTGCAATGTATACTGCTTGGGTGATGAGTGCACCAAAATCTCTGAAATCACACCTAAAGAACTTATCTATGTAACCAAATACCACCTGTTCCCACCAAATTATTGAAATAATAATAACAAAAAAATAGTTTCCCATTAGCTCCTTAAAGCATTTTTCTTTGTATCTTATCTACTGGTATAGTATTTGGCACAGACTCAGCATTTGGTGAATGCTTATTGAATGAGTGGATGAATGAGTAGAAAAGCTACTTGTGTAATTCTGAGAGTTATCTGGTTGAGACCATAACATTTGGACACAAATTGCAATTCCTTCATTTTTCTCTTCACTTTGCCCACCCACCCTGTAAGGAATATGGCTGTGCTTTGGTCAAGCATAGGCTGAGGTAAACATCCAGAGTGACTCAGCAAGTTTAGAGTGCAGATGCATAACTCCACTTGTTATCACAGCCATGTAGCCATAACATGGGAAGGCTCATCATTTGGCTCTAAGCCAGTATTGTCTGTAAAAGGTATAATTGCTCTGCTGACACTCTACAGGCATTTGTGCCCAGAGAAAGACAGTCAAAGCTGTCCATTTTGCACACAGAGGGGAGCCAGAGCACAGCATAGCTTGGCTCATGCCCAGAGAGAGAGAAAGAGTTAAACTGCTGACCCTGAAGGCAGGGGAGAGCCGGCCACACAGCTGTGTGTGGGAGCCAGCTGCCGAGAGGAGCCACACGGCTGGAGCAGACAGTGGAGAGACAAGGCTCAGTGTGAGAGAGCTGGTGGGAGTAAGCTGTTGATGAGAGAGCTGCTGAATAAAACTACATTTCACCTGCTTACGGCCGCCTGAGTGTTCTTTCAGCTACATGCCCCTCTGCCTACTCCCCTCGAACTTCAGCATGGGCTGGAACCTGAACCCAAGCAGGGCATTTGGCATAGTGATGAACCTGACACACCGTATCCCACGAGGCACAAAACTTTGCAACGTCTCTACCCTTTCTCACTCCAGGAAGCATTTACCTGGAATTTAGTCTAGAGCTACAAACTCTAGAGCCCACCAAAACAAAACAAAACAAAAAGTAAATGGGTAAAGAAAGACATACCATGCTAAGGCTAATCAAAAGAAAACAGGAGTAGCTATATTAACTTCAGACAAAGCAGGCTTCACAGCAAGGGAAATTATCAGGAATAGAAGGGGACATGATGATAAATCAGTCAGTAATCAAAGAAGACATAACAATCCTTAATGTGTATATGCCTAAAAACAGTGTCAAAATGTGAAGCGAAAACGGATAGAACCTCAAGGAAAAATACTTGAATCCGCTGATAGCTGGAGACTTTAACGCCCTTCTCTTAGAAATGAACAGATGCAGCAGGCAGAAGAGTTAGATTAAACTCAGCTGTACCATTAATCAACTGATACAATTGACATGTGCTCCACATTTTGAAATGTATTCACTAATTGGGTAATATATTTTTGTGGTGTGTCTCTCCTTTTAGATGTCTAACTTCTTACTGGCAAAAGTATTCTGCATTTCCCGTTCTTTCCTTTCTCTGGGCCTTTATTCCTCCTATAAGAAGTCTAGGCTGTAAAAGGGAGGCATGAGCAGAAATGAACTCTCAGAATACTGCTCTAACAAAACCAAACATAAAGGAAACAAAAAATAAATTGAGCTGCTTTGAAGCTCTATGGCCCTCAGCTGCTTGACTATTGTAGCTAGCACTGGACCCCTATTAACTCCAATAGGGGTGGGACCAGGTTCAAGAGGCCGAAGAAAAGACCTGCAGCCAGTGAAGGGAACATAGGGCTTATCTGGGGGAACTTACAGGGTGGCCCAGTCGTGGTGGGCTGGACGAAAAGAGCCACAACCGCTTATGAAATGCAAGCAATTTATATAGCACTTTCACTTAGCGCTCTCCCTTAGCAACCTCTTCATGGCAACCCTCATTCCTTAAGTGATTGCTGTCAGGTTTATCTGCCATACGGCGTATGTTTAAGTTATGCCATCAGGTGCGTCTACCATACAGTGATGATTATCCTTCTTGATTTTCAAAATGTTTCCATTACTTGTCTTATAGTCTAGTTAATTCATGCACTTATTCTTAGATAGTGTAATCTATGGCCAGTCTGATATCAGCTGTGGTAAATACATGACTCATATGTAAGTTAAATACATGACTCATATGTCAATTAAATACATGAAGATGTATTGACCACATCAAATGCATTTGTGTCATGAAATTAACAGCATTACACAGTGCTCAGTCACAGATGCTACTAATTTCTGACACGTGATTGCACTCCCTGATTCAGTGATGCTCCAGGAATAGACCAAGCAGTAGGAAAGAATAGAAGACCCAGAAACAGATGCAAACTCATAGGGTTTATAAAACAGTTTTAGTATTTTAACCTGTGCTATTCATTCAATCATTTATTTATTCAACAACTATTTATTGAATATGTCAGGCACTGTTCTGGGTATCCTGAATAAGATAAAGATCAAAAAATATTTTTATTTTGTTGAATCCATGGCAGCTCAATGAGAAGTGTACTATGAAGTCCATTTTATTGATGGACAGGCAGAGGAAAATTTACTTGACCAAATAAATATAACCAACAAGTGGTAATCATGGGGTTCAGATTCTAGTGTATATGTCTTCAAAGCCTGTGGGCCTTCACCACACCCTGTTGCCCTCCACCATAGAAAACATTTAGAAGAGATTAGCCTGACTTTCAAATAAAAAATTTCAAATGACTCTGTCAATGTCTTTCTTTTAAAACCATAAGAACTGTCCACAGTAAATGCATACCTTAGAAAGCTACATGTTTCTTGATATTGTTCTCGTACTCTCTGTGCAAGAATACAGTAAAAATCCTAGAAGACAATGTAAAAATAATGAATCTCTCTCTTTCTCTCTCTCTGTCCACATTTACACACACACACACACAGACTACAAACACACATAAAGACTACACACACACACACACATATATGAAGCAACCTTGCAAAGTCATTCACCCTATTATTCCCTGGCCAAGTCATATGATTTCAAAAAACCCCATATACCTCCCTTGGAATAAAAATTTGCTAGAAAAATTGTTCATCATTTATTTTGTGAAATAATTTTAAAGGTAGTAATATTTTACATTAATATTATAATATTAATAAATGTTACTTAATAAATTAATTTCTTTTTACTTAAAAATAAACTAAATGCATGATAGTTTCAGGTAGCTTCAACTATTAAACAATAGATCTTTAAAAATAAATAGGGCCGGGTGCCGTGGCTCACGCTTGTAATCCCAGCACTTTGGGAGGCCGAGGCGGGCAGATCACAAGGTCAGGAGATCAAGACTATCCTGGCTAACATGATGAAACCCCATCTCTACTAAAAATACAAAAAATGAGCCAGGCGCGGTGGCGGGCACCTGTAGTCCCAGCTAATCAGGAGGCTGAGGCAGGAGAATGGTGTGAACCCAGGAGGCGGAGCTTGCAGTGAGCCGAGACCGTGCCACAGAACTCCAGCCGGGCAACAGACAGAGACTCCGTCTCAAAAAAAAAATAGATAAATAAAAAAAAAATAGGTTATTTCTTAATTTCTAAATTGTATACTTTTCTTATAAAGTGGTGACATTAATGGCCCTTCAAACAAGCTATTCTGTTTCCTACAGTGTATTTTTCAACAAGTGATACTACATGAAAAGATACTGGAGTACGTATAAAATGATTTTTTAAAAGACAGTAGTCAGTTTTACCATATCCCCTAACACCAATATAAAACCAAATTTGTATATCCAGAATCTACAAAGAACTCAAACAAATTTACAAGAAAAAAACAACCCCATCAAAAAGTGGGCAAAGGATATGAACAGACATTTCTCAAAAGAAGACATTCATACAGCCAACAGACACATGAAAAAATGCTCATCATCACTCGCCATCAGAGAAATGCAAATCAAAACCACAATGAGATACCATCTCACACCAGTTAGAATGGCAATCATTAAAAAGTCAGGAAACAACAGGTGTTGGAGAGGATGTGGAGAAATAGGAACACTTTTACACTGTTGGTGGGATTGTAAACTAGTTCAACCATTATGGAAAACAGTATGGCAATTCCTCAAGGATCTAGAACTAGATGTACCATATGACCCAGCCATCCCACTACTGGGTATATACCCAAAGGATTATAAATTATTCTACTACAAAGACACATGCACACGTATGTTTATTGCGGCACTATTCACAATAGCAAAGACTTGGAATCAACCCAAATGTCCATCTGTGACAGACTGGATTAAGAAAATGTGGCACATATACACCATGGAATACTATGCAGCCATAAAAAAGGATGAGTTTGTGTCCTTTGTAGGGACATGGATGCAGCTGGAAACCATCATTCTTAGCAAACTATCACAAGAACAGAAAACCAAACACCGCATGTTCTCACTCATAGGTGGGAACTGAACAATGACATCACTTGGACTCAGGAAGGGGAACATCACACACTGGGGCCTATCATGGGGAGGGGGTAGGGGGGAGGGATTGCATTGGGAGTTATACCTGATGTAAATGACGAGTTGATGGGTGCTGACGAGTTGATGGGTGCAGCACACCAACATGGCACAAGTATACATATGTAACAAACCTGAACGTTATGCACATGTACCCTAGAACTTAAAGTATAATAATAATAAAAAAAAACAAATTTGTACAGTAAAGGTAAATACAATATAAAATAAATGCACTGTATTGCATTAACTGAACACTGAGATGTGCATATGTCAGTTAAAGACCAAAATCCAGCAAAAGACCAAAATCCAGCAAAAGACCAAAGCATAATATGTGGAAAAAAAGAAAAGATACAACAATGGGTTAAAAAGGCAGTTTTCTCCTCTGTTCAAACAGAAACCAAGGATTTTTTTCCCTTGCGTTTTCCTTGTTTCAACCCTGGTTATTGACATTAGTATTTACATTTTGCAACTGAACATTAATTTCCAAAAACATCCTAAGACTTCCGGGGCTTAGCTGTGTATCAGGCGGGATAGGCTAGGTTACTCTGCAGTATCGAACAACCTGAAAAGTCTCAGCAGCTTAAAACAACACTTATTTCTCCCCAGGTGCACATCTGTCATGGGTCAGCAATGAGCTTTGCTGACTCATGGAAGTCACCAGGAAACTCAAGCCAGAGGCTCCATCCTGACAAACTCAGAGGCAGAACATAACTAACCACACTCCGGCTCTTCAAGTTTCTGTCCAGAAATGACACACATCACTTCCACTCACATGGGGTTTTGTATTTTTTGTTTTGTTCTTAAATTTTTATTTATTTATTTTAATAGACAAACATGTTTTGAAATATGTATGCATTTTTGAAATGTGTACGCATTTAGAATTGTGAAATGGCCCTGCTTACATATCATTGGCCAAAACAAGTCACATGACCATGCCTGCCGTCAACAAGGGGGCGGATGAAGAACTCTTCCTCGGGAGAGGTACTGCAGGTTTATAAGTGATAGAGTCTTCCACAAGCTTTAAGATTACCTTACAGCTGGGACTACAGTTTACCAAACAGGCTCATCCACATCATCTCACTGGATCTTGATAACATCCATGTGATACCAACGGCAGGAAGGGTGCGGGTCGGTAGCAACAGCAGGCGCTGCAGAATATTTAAGCAGAACTAACTAATCAGTGTTACCTGCTTCTGCTATTCCTGGTCTTCCACATCAGCCAATCGGTCTGGGAGCAAAGAATAGGACAAAGTCAGACTAACAGTAGAAGGAAAATCACAACTGCTTCTAAATTGCCCTCGCATCTGCCAATTTCATCCACCCTGGGTCCTGCCTTTGAAGTGCTCCCTATTCCTCCTGCTCTCTCACATCCACAGGAATGGAGAGGGAGGCGCCAGAGGGGAGATGACTGATAGGACAGGGCCACAGTGAGACATATTGAGACCCACCAGGGGTCATCTGCTCTGAGGTCATAGAGCTATGCTGTAGTGCAGCTGCATCCCTGGATAGTGATAGAAATATTATATGATAAGGACACAGGGCACCTGCTCCAGGTCAACCCTTGTTGAATAAATAATACCACTGTGTAACAGGTAATTGCGAGCATGTGCTTTTTCTTTTTCCTTTTTTTTTTTGAAGAGGAGTCTCACTCTGAAGCCCAGGCTGAAGTGCAGTGGTGCAATCTCAGCTCACTGAAACCTCTGCCTCCCAGGTTCAAGCTATTCTCTTGCCTCAACCTTCTGAGTAGCAGGTATTACAGGCGTGTGCCACCATGCCCAACTAATTTTTTTGTATTTTTAGTAGAGACGGGATTTCATCATGTTGGCCAGGCTGGTCTCGAACTCCTGACCTCAAGTGATCTGTCCACCTCTGCCTCCCAAAGTGCTGGGATTACAGGCGTGAGCCACTGTACCCAGCCAGAGCATGTGCTTCTTAGTTGATAAAACTTAGCCAGGTTCAAGGGTGCTGGGCCTTTTGATCTCCAACAGGGGCCCAAGGTTACCATAGCTCACCTATTGTTTCCAACCCAGCTGTCAACCCAGCTCTCTGTTTCTACCACAGTGGTGGGTAAATTCCTCTCGCCATAGTCATCATAGTTACAGCACCCTTCCCTCCTAGAAGAGTCGAAATGTAGACAGTAGTAGTTTGTCAGCTGAGTCTCTCTGTTCCTTCCTGGATGACTGCTGCCATCCTGAAGCTCCAGGTGCTGTGCTGCACTCCCTAAGGGTGTGGTAAGAGGAGTCCACAGCATTAGAGTGGGTCCCAGAGCCTCTTGCTCAGACCCTCCACCTATCTGCTCTAGGCAGTGGAGCACAGTGGGTAAGCACACAGGTGCAGCCATCAGACAGACCTCAGCTCAAACCGGACTCCATCACTTGCCAGGTGCCTGTCTTTCAACAACTCTTTACTCTTACATTGACTCCTTTTTAAAGTGGAAATGATAATAATAGTAGTCACCGCCCAGGCTTATTGTAAGGTTTAAATGAGTTCTGGTGGTAAAGCATTTACCCGCCAATGTGGCAGAAACAGACAGCTGGGTTGACAGCTGGGTTGGGAACAATAGGTGAGCCATCTTAATCTTGGGCTTCTGTTGGAGACCAAAGGGCCCAATACCCTCAAAAGCCCTTTTATCATCTCTGCTTCCTTCCCAGGGGGAGTGAAAGCTAGCATCTCACGATGCCTGACCTGCAGAAATCACCCAATTATGCTGACTGTCACTATGTTAGTTGTCATGACGATTATAATGTGCTTCTCAGCTGCATAGAAGACCATACACCGCCCCTCCTGCCTTGGGCCTGGGTCTCCAGGACCCTACTGTAAAGCCCCCGTTTATTCCACCAGGAAACTGGCTCTTGCACTCTCCCGCTAACCCAGCAGAGCAAGGAAGCCACATGCCTTCCCTCCAAAGCCCCAGAACTCTCTTGTTTTGTTCTCTCAGAAGCAAAAAGTACAATGACTTGAATTCTCCCCACCAGTCCCTTCCATTCCCAATCTTGGGGCTGAAGTATCTCCTAAACCAAACCCCTGCCCAACACCTGCACTTTCTATTTGTCCTTCCATCTTTGCAAACCTTGCTCCTCCAGGGTCACCAAACACCCCACAAGATGCCTGCCATGAACTACACAAATTAACACTCATTGATCACAGACTACGTTGTAATGTGAATAACGAAAAACAAAATTAGCTTTAAAATGCTTAGAAAATGACATCCATTAAATTTAGAGTCTCACAAAATCCAAGGCATCTCAACTCCAAATTCTAAAGTCCCATTACATTGGTTTCTTCCTCACGCTGTTCTGCCTACTGCCCATGATTCCTATTGAGCAAACATAGAGCAAATTAATTTGTTTTTCATCTTTTGGCAGGTTTCACAGTATTTAGAGGAAAATAAAAGTGTTTTATTGATTCGACAGTGAATCTGAAAGGCTTTCAGATCTATCCTCAAGTCAATAAGTGCTCTATTTTATCAAAAATAAAATAAAATCAAGGGCTGAAAAAAATGAAGAAAGAAAAGGAATAGCTGTCATATCACTGGAGTCCTCTAGAAAGCAAACTTTAATGCTAAAACTGTCAATAAATTGATTGCATAGCATAAAGTTGTGCAAACAGCCTTGGGTGGGACGAAGGAAGGCCCCACACACCTAGAGCCTGGTGGGTAAAGAGGTGACCGTTGCGAGATGTTGGAGAATTATGTGGTTCATTAAGTTATTAGCCTAATCTGCCTCTCTCTCTCTCTCTCTCTCTCTCTCTCTCTCTCTCTCTCTCTCTCGTCTCTCTCTCTCTCTCATGTCCTTTGACATGTAACTTTGCAGTGCCTCCCATGAAAGACAGAGTATATTTCCCACCCCTGGACTTTGAGTATGCCATGAAATTTTCTTTGGTCAATGAGACATTAGCAGATGTGACACAAGAATTGTGCTGAAATACATAGTATACCTCTTGTGCTCTGCCATTGCCTATTGGTGTCTGGTCCCAAGAGGTGAATGAGGGACAAATGGCAGAATGTCCCCATGTCACCCTGCCACATGAAGCTAAGCTGCCCAGTCCACAGAGCCTGCATCAGCCAGTCCCCACCCAACCTGCAGGCATGTGAGCAAGCCAGCTTCAATCGGCAGAACTGCCCTAGCTGCCTGGCAGCCCCATGAGAAAAAGAGCTGTTTTATACCAGAGTTTTCAGTGCATTTTGTTACCCAGTATTATTGTGCCAATATCTAACCAGTACCAATGGTGACACTTTACATTTTTGACCTGCCCAGGATTATGGTGCCACTTACTGAAATTAAGATGTTCCAGCAGAGAAACAGTTTGGGGAGAAAACAGGAGTTCTCTTTTGGCTGTGTTGACTATGAGGTGCTAATCTAACAAACAGTTGGGGGAAATATTCTCTTGTTGACTTGAAATTGCCAGCAAGGCTTATGCTGAAAAGAAAAGGTCTTCAGGACTCCACATTCTAAAGATAGCCACCAATGAACCATGAGCATTGTGACCAGAGGTGATCCCCACAGGGCTCACTAAGAGAAGCCAGAACTCATCCACCACTTTCCAACTCCCTTCTTTCTATCTGAAGTCATAAGAGAATGACTAGAGGGACTGGGAGGTTGGCCTTTTGGACAGAGCAGTGATGGTGGAGAGATGCTCCTTCTGGGGAGGAGATGCTTTTCCTAGTTTAAGGCAAGTAAGTGATGGGAGGCTCCAAGAGAAGGTCACGATGGAGCAGCATCACTTTGAGCTGCCTTTGCAAGAAGGATACCAATCTTTTGTTCCCTGGCTGAGTGCTTGCTGCAGGCCCATTAGGAGATACTGGTGGAGCAGAGTGTGGTGAATGAGATCTGAGGACAGCTTGACATCTGCCCCTGAAGTCTTCAGTCTTCTAAAGACTGGTGCCCACTTGTGGTCTAGACTTTTCTTAAGCCAGGTGGCCTTCTGGTATAGCCTGTATCCAAAAGACATAAAGGGGCTGTGGCATCAATGCTGAGGGAAAAAATGGGCATCCCCCAACCCTTCCAAGTTCTCTGAGTGCTCAGAGGGTGTGGTGGAGGATCACAGAGGTTCTTTCAGCTCCTTGTGGAGAAGCAGGTAAATGAACAGAAGGGTGCAAGCCATGGGTTGCCTACTCAGTGAGATATCCAACTCTCTGAGGGGTATCAGTGACAGGGCAAAGATCTGTGCTGCCAAAGGAAAGACTACATCAGGAGAAGAGGCCAAGGAAGGCTGCTCCCTTAATGAAACCTTTCACTCCTCTATGCCTCATCTCTGCCTCCTCCCAAGGGAGAGAGAGCTATTGTCTCAAACCAGATCACAACCCCTCTGGACTCATAGCAGCCAGGACCACAGCTTCAGATTTCACTGGAAGGAAGAGAGAAGCCAAGAGGTAAGAAGCTATATTTAAGGATTGAAGTTTTGGATTGGACTAGATTGTTTTAATAACTGAAAATGATTATGGAATTGGGCCAGGATAATGTTAAGGGAGCCACTAACCAGCAAAAGAGTAGGAGTCAAGCCAGCACAATGAAAATCAGGTAAATAAATTAAATAAAACCATTTTGTGTTTTTCTTGGTGATGTGAGACTGAACAAACTCCAGTTACACCTACTAGACATTCGTGTAGAAACACATTAATTTGGGTATATAAATCTAGAGCCCAGAAGGAAGATCAGGAATGGAAAGATAGATTTGGAAATGATGATTATAGAGATGGACCCTGCTGATGGTTAAAACCATAGGACTAGGTAAAAACTGTAGAGACAGTGACAAGTCCTAGGACACTCCACACTGACACATCAAGCAAGAGTGGAGTCAGCAAATCACAGTGTTAAGCAGGCCTTGAGAGAAGCACTTAAGAGAAGTGAAATACAGCATAATGTGTCCCAGAAGCAAGAGAAGAAATTGTTTTCTGAGGAAGAGAATAGATAACTGTGATGGTATGCGGAAATGGGCCCTTTGGAAGGTGATTTGGTCATCAGGGTGGAGCCCTCGTGATGGGACTAGTGCCCTTATCAAAGGACACATGAGAGCTTGCCTCCTCTCTCTGGTCTCCACCTTGTGAGGACACAGTGAGAAGTCACCATCTGTAAGCTAGGAAGTAGGCCCTAGCCAGAAACCAATCAGCTGGTGCCTTGCTCTCAGACTTCCACTCTCCAGAACTGTGAGAAATAAGTTTTTGTTGTTTACGCCATTCAGTCTATGGTATTATAGCAACCCAAACAGACTAAGACAACTGAAGCAAAGACATCGAGATGTCTAGAAATAAGAGAAGAATCTAGAAACTACCATGGTTTTTTGGTCACTCAGCAGTGACTTGACAGAGGCCACCTTACCAGAGTGGTGGGAGCAGAGGTACAGGTGGACCGAGCTGAGGAGAGACCAAGAGAGGAGGGTGTGGAGACCACCGATGACCCTTTCAGGAAGCTCTGTTGTCAAGAGGAGCAGAGCAACAGAGTGGTAGCTAACGGGTTGGGGAGTATGGAAGGTTTTGTTTGCATCTGTTGAAAAAAATGAAATCTCTTGGGCATGTCTGCATGCCAAAGGGAAGGATCTAGGAGAGAGGGAGAGGCTGGCCATGGGACGGAGTTGCCACAGCAGCAGGCCACACGACGGAGTTGCCACAGCAGCAGGCCACACGACGGAGTTGCCACAGCAGCAGGCCACACCCTGTTCTGAGCATTTCCCAGAAACTTACTCCTGTAACCTTCACAACAACTCTGTGAAGGAGACAGCATTAACTCCACACTTTACAGATGGGACAACTGAGGCACAGAGAAGTTACGGAATTTTCCTAAACTCATCCACTTGCATTGGCTGCCAAGGCAAACTACTACATGGGCTGTGTCCCCAAGAAGTGACAGAGGATGGGACCAGGGCATGTGAGGAGAGGCTGGCATTTGACGGGCTCAGGGACACCTCCTCCATAGACAGGAATGAGATGGAGTCTATGGTTACAGATGGAGGGAAGTTATGTAATGGAGCCATGATGGAATGAAGAGGGGTTCCTGCGTTCTTATTTGTTTTTACTAAGCACTGTATAAGGCAAGACCATCAGGTGAAACCAAGGGGAGAGAATTTAGAAGAGAAGAAAAGAAGTGAAATCATCACTTCAGGGAATGAGAATACTAACATATTAAGGAAATAAAGTACGATGATGGTGCATGGCCATACACCATGCAGACAGACTAGCTAACACAGGTATTTCCTCCATATTATTCAGCTGTTCAGATTCCCAGTTTATACAGGTTTGAGAGAGAGAGAGAGAGGAGGGAGAGAGGAGGAGGATAAGGGTATTTGTAGAAGTATGGTTATAGTGAAAAACCAAGGGATCTAAGTTGGATATGGAGAGAACCAACCACAGGAGTAGAAAGCATGACAGTAAAGAGACAGAGAGAGAGAGGTGGGTCCGTGGGTGAGAGGTCCCAGTGGAGCTGAGGCACTGTTGGAATGGGAGAACCAGAGCACACAAGCTAGAGGCATAGAAGAGCCTGTCTGGGAGATAAATACTTCAGTAGAGATTTGGGGAATAGTCCAGTTATTATAAAGATCAACATTAGACCATGGGAGTGGTAGGTGAGGTGGAGAGAACCAATCCAGGATCAGAGAGACTTAGGTGCTGGGTGCAAATCACCAAGAATGAAGACAGAGAGTAGTGACAGGAAGACAGTGAGGCAGTCTGTGGTCAGCAGCAAATGAGGAGGAACCAGGAGGTTGTAGTAACTGGAACAGGGAAAGGGGAAGGGGTGGGAAAGTCAGAGGCCATGAGATTCAAAGGAGCTGGGTGTCTAAAGGAAGAGAGGAGATAAGGTTGGGAAGCAGCAGTAGGGTGCTAGGAGGACACTTACCCCACCCCCAGGGCTGCAGTACTTGTAGTGTGAGAAATAACAATAATAATAGTAATCAACTGCATCCATGGGAGAGGGCTGTGGAGGAGACGGTGTCTGTAGGAAGCACCCCAGTTTCAATTAGGTCCAGGTGGTAAGGGTGTTCGGCACAGCAGTTGAGGAGACTTGAGGATGCAGGACAGTTTGCTGTGACTGACCCTAAGTTCCAAAGGGCATGTGGAAGAAGGTAGAGGTTGGGGAGGAACAGAAACTGGGTCAGATGAGCAGAAGCACATAATGGTAACAGAGGGTAGGAACAATATAGAAGTCCTTTCAGTGGACTGTGAGGCATGATGGGATTCATTCTTATAAGCCCTTGGTGTCCAGTCCAAGCTGAACAGTATGGTGCCACTGGGCAACGGTCCTCCCCTGCTGACCTCAGAGTGTGGTGCCCTAAGTAGGAACCCTGGGTGTGAGGGCCTCTTTTAGTTGTCTATAGTTCAAAGGGGCTGGCAATGCAGGCACAACAGCAGGGAGGAAGAATTAGAAAATTAATTAGTCACAGTTCTGTTTCTACTGTACAGCAAAGACTAATCATTTACCAGCTTAAGTAGGACAGTGATTAAAGGCATTAGTTATTAGAAAGTATTGAATTGGTCTGGTTCTTGCTATGAATTCCAAGTATGATTTGAAAATGAACTTATGCCCTCAACTACACTCAAACGCTAGTCACTTGAATTAATTCAGAATTAAAACACACAAATGATTTACTTGGATAGAATAAGCAGAAGTAAGCTTCTTAAGGGTTCTTTCCTGCTGCAAACATTGATTAGAGTCCTCAGAACAGTAAGTATTCAGACTTGATTCTACTGAAAATTGCAATATGACATTGGTGGGCATTCAGTTGTTACTTATGACAGACCTTGTAATAAATTGCCCTGTTTATAAATTGAATATTTCATAATCCAAATGCCCGTGAATGGATGACTAGTTGATAAAATTATAATATATCCAGATAACATACCATATAATATACTTGTTTAAAATGAGGTATACAAAATGAGATGCCATCTCACACTAGTCAGAATGGCTATTATTAAAAGTCAAAAATAACAGATGCTGGTGAGGTTGCAGAGGAAAGGGAATGCTTATACACTGCTGGTGAAAGGGTAAACTAGTTCAACCATTGTGGAAAGCAATGTAGTGATTCCTTAGAGAACTAAAAATAGCAGCATCATTTGACCCAGCAATCCCACTACTGGGTATATACCCAAAGGCATATAAATCATTCTACCATAAAGACACATGCACTCATATGCTCACTGCAGCACTATTCACAACAGCAAAGCCCTAAATGCCCATCAACGGTAGACTGGATAAAGAAAATGTGGTAAATATACACCATGGAATACTATACAGTCATAAAAAAGAATGAGATTATGTCCTCTGCAGAAACATGGATGGAGCTGGAGGTCACTATCCTTAACAAACCAACACAGGAACAGAAAACCAAATACTGTATGTCATCACTTATAAGTAGGCGCTAAATAGTGAGAACTTATGGAAACAAAAAGGGGAACATTGGGACCTTCTTGAGGGAGGAGGTTGGGAAGAGAGAGAGGATCAGAAAGAAAAAGAAACTGTCAGGTACTATGCTAGTGCCCAGGTGATGAAATAATCTGTACACCAAATCTCTGAGTCATGAGTTTAACTATATATCAAACCTGCACATGTACCCCTGAACCTAAAAGTTAAACTATTTAAAAAAATGTTTTAAATAAAAATGAGGTATATCTATATATACCAATGATGTATTACTAAGTGAAGAGAGGGACAGTATGGGAATACACACTGGGGGAGGGGGAGGGGAGAGAGAGAGAAAGAAAGAGAGAGAAATTAGATAGAAGATAGATAGATAGATAGATAGATAGATAGATAGATAGATAGATAGAAGATGTCTTTTATTTTCAGGGATTACTTCTCCATGGCAAAAATATTGAATGTTCTATTTTTAAGTTTCTTCAGTCTTATATTTTTTACAGCATCCAGTTGTAGCACAGAGGAATAGGAGACAAATAAATAAGGCTTGTATTTATCATGGCCAGCAGAGAAGCTCAAAGCTTAACCAAAAGGTTATATTATTCCTTGGATGAATCCTGTTTGTTAACTTGTCTGAAAACTCAGTATTGCATGGATTTTTGTGCTACCCTTGTGCCTAACATTTCCTGTTTCTCAGTTAAAACTACATTTGCAGCAGAGTGTCCTGTGTCCAAACCAGACTGTGGTTTGCAGCACTAGTGACCAAGTAATCCCTGTAGAAATCAATCAATGTGAGTTGATCATCAAGATGGCTCATGTCTGACTGAAGAAGGAGATGCATTTCTTTTCTGGGGTGAGCGGGGATGCTCAGAAGAGGGACGACAGGAGATGAATGGGATAGGAT
The DNA here is from genome assembly GCF_001698545.2 of Rhinopithecus bieti. Classification (NCBI taxonomy): domain Eukaryota; kingdom Metazoa; phylum Chordata; class Mammalia; order Primates; family Cercopithecidae; genus Rhinopithecus; species Rhinopithecus bieti. Next base: position 3,650,047 of record NW_016806198.1, read on the forward strand.
GGAGTTTGTGCCCTTCACAGTCCAAGGCTCTGGTTCTGAATCATAATGGAGAGAAGGTTTAACCATGTAACTGAGGGGCATGGAGAAGAAGTCTACTGTATCCCACAACAGACCAAAAGACCACAGTGTAGAACTGACACTGTTCCTGGAGGCATTCTCCCAGCAGCCAAAGGAACTTAGCAAGGAGAAAAGAGCAGAAATTTTGAGTGGACAAGTTTCTAAATACAAGCAAACACTACCTTAGGGATGCCTGAAATAAGAAGGGAGATTCTAGGGAGGGAATGGGGAGACAACAGCTACGATAGTTTGGTCATCAATGTTAATACAGCTGCATCTGTAGTCAAGGCATGAGGGAGGCTATGTGGGGTTCACTATCAAACAAGGTTATCAGGAATTAGCCTGTCCAAGAGTATGGGTCCATATTCCTTTTCTTGCTGGGAGATTCCATTACATATTCCTCATTTCCATATTTCTGGCCCTTTAAAAATCTGTCATTTACTATATGTATAGGACAACATTCCAATTTAGGTCAGAACTTCTTTAGCCAATCCTGAAGGCTGTCAAAATACTTGGTTTCTCTTTTTAAATTCAAATTACTCCATGCTAATATCAGAAAAACTCATGGAATCTTCCATTTATCTTTGAGTTTTGATCTAATCTTATGTGACAAATTTCCACTTGACAGTGCGATTTTTAAAAACTGTCCTCTTTGGGCATTTGATCAAACCCTGATCACATAATGGTTCATTTTTCAAAGAACAGACCCATGAACTGAGAATCCTTGAAAATGTATTTGATTTTAAGTGAAATGGCTGGCCATTCTGAAATAAGAACAGTAGGGTTTTTAAAAAACAGAGGTTTAATGACATTTGTCACATGTCTGCATTCAAGTACTAGGCTGTAACTTTTAGCAAAACTAAGTCTTCAAGAATGTGCCATAAGCTCTACTGGAAAGAACATAAATAATGGAAGCCGGAGCCTGGAAAATGGCAAGCTGGCTCAGCCTCCTGTAGCATCATTCATTAGCTCCAACTCCAAAAGCTAGAAGTCATAAAAAATGCATGCAGGATTTCTTTTTAAGCATTAACACACCACTACTTTAAATGTTGTTTCTGACTGAGAAATTCCTCCCTGCAGGTACTTTTTACCCCTGTAACCTCAGCAAACTGCCAGGGCCTCAGGAGACTAAACAAATTGCCAACTTAAAAATTCATTATAATATCTGCTCCCTTTCCAAACATAAAATGTACTCTGCAATATTTGCTTTTCTGAATCCTGAGACCTTAATCTTCAAGTCTTCATGTGCTTGTATGACACCATCTCTTGTCCATTGTTTTTTAAAACACATCATATCTGAAAGTCCTAAAATGAGAAGTGAAAATGCCACTGGTCAGCATATTAATTTCCCTGAAATAAGCAATATCAATAGTGATGACAAAAGTTATATCAATACACTAGATTCCTGGGAAGGAAGTGTGAAATGCTGAACTACATAGTTTGCAGTTACCAACCAATGGATGATAAAAACCAGGGGCATGAACTCATTGTTAGTAGTCCATGAACAGAAGAAATTCAATTTCATACAGCTACGAAGATAACATAAAATTATCAAGTATATAACATAAAAGTGTGATGGTCAGGCACCATTTTGAAAACATAAACACTAGCCATCTGGGCAAAGGCTCAGACTTAGTACAGCTAAAGCAGGTGGCTGCTTACTTTATCACATCTGAAAGACTTCTAAAAAGGGCCCATGAACTCAAGATGTCTATAGCTCAAATAGGCATAGTCCAAGACCTCTGCACACTGCAGAATGGGCACATAGAAAAAGAAGGAAACGAGCGACCAGAATGAAGGAAACTGACCCAGCCGAAGAGCAAAGAGGGATTCCTGAGAAAGTGATAAAAGAGTGAAAAACAGAGATTATTGACATTATTTCATTTTAAAATAATCCCTTAGGGTGTAGATCATGATTAAGAACCAGATTTTCTTTCTCAGAAAACTTGGGGCTGAATTCCTCAGTGAATTCACTTCAAACTACTAGTCTAAAATTTAGTCTGTGGCAAATATAGTAGAAATGAGTTAAATGAATTAAGGAATTGAAAGGACTAATAAAAAATCATAGATTATTTATGGATAATGATTCTGTTCTAAAGAAATATAGTACTTTTTTGAATGCAGTAAGAACAAAGGCAAAGAAAACAATTTGGTTTGACAGTGTTACAAGAAAAGCCCCCAAAACTCTGAGAGTTTAGCCAATAATCATAACCCATTATGAATTAAATCAGAAATAAGCAAAGTCACTTCAAAGGGACGGAATGGCTAATTTAAGAGTATGATCTGACTACAACTTAACCTTGATGATATTCGTATATGTCATGAGAAAATGTGTCACTTAGAAGAGCAGTCGGTCTCAAAACACAGGACATGGGGACTTAGAAAGAATTAGCAATCAGTACCCAGCTCTGGCAAGACACTGAATCTGGAAATACAGTTGCTTCACTCTCGAAGTGCTCTTAGCTACATGGCTTAGATTTCTACCAGGTAGCCCCTTGGCCTGGATAAAAGATCCCTTAAAACCACTTACATAACTTTACTTCAATTCTGTCTTCACTTAGCAACCCCCCGACTGTTAATTCAGCCTCTCAGTCATCCTGATACTGGAATGGTTCATTAGATGATAAAAATGATTATTCTAGTAACGAAGGAGATATTCTCCGCAGAAATTAATAAATCAACAATCAGATTTATACACCATTTGCTCATAAGTTAATATGAAACTGTCTTCTCCTCTTGTCTCAGGAAGCATCCTGTGAGACACTGGCACAGAAACTTCCAGAATTGCAAATTTAATATCAGACCCAGATGATGGGAATTCTACCACCCCATGAGTCAGCTTGGCAGCCAGTTAGCTAACCCCCTTAAGTGGCTCTATCCCCTCATGTTATAAAAAAAAGAAACATGTGGTAGAGCACAGTGGTTCACATCTGTCATCCCAGCACTTTGGGAGGTGGAGGTGGGAAGATCGCTTGAGGCCAGGAGTTCAAGACCAGCCTGGCCAACATGGTGATACCTTGTCTGTACTAAAAATACAAAAAATGTAGGTGGGCGTGGTGGTGCTCACCTGCAGTCATAGCTACTCCGGGAGCTGAGGTATAAGAATTGCTTGAATCTGGGAGGCAGAGGTTGCAGTGAGCTGAGATTTCGCCATTACACTCCAGCCTGGGTGACAGAGCAATACTCTGCCTCAGAAAAAAAAGAAAAAAAAGGAAAGAAAGATGTAAGAATACATGATTCATTTCATATCCTGTGAATTTAGTACTAGATGATTACGTGAGTCAAAAATCAACTATATACATCAATAACTAGTATTAAATTCATTAGATTGTGCAAGGAGAGATACTATATCTTTTTTTGTTGTGGGCCATCACACAGTGTCTGACATTTTAGGAACGCATGAAGTATTTTTCGAATAAAAATATTTTAAGAAAGGGAAGGAGATGAAGAAGAAATAATCCAGTTTCTTTCCAGAAGATTAAACTACTGATGAGACATGATGACTTTTCATATGACTTACATCAAGTGGTTTCTTTCCTCTTGAGGAGCTATTCATAAAACTTTTGGAGGATAGAACTATGAAAATAAATCAATCATGTAATTGGACTGTTCCTTATGGCACAAGGGTGTGAAGATATAAGTTGTTACTGCTTTAATATAAATATAAATTAAGGTTATCTTAAAATCATTTCCTGTTTATATTTACTATCCTGCCTGAAGAAAAGAGACACCTGAAAGTCCACTGTGTTTATCTATTATATGACTCAGGTATACACAGTCTACAGAGCTAAGTTTCAACAAAAAAAAATATAATGTTGAAGAAAGACTAATAACCCATAAAAAAAGGTGATAAACAGCTACGCTGATGTTGTCCTTATGCTCTCCGAGGCAAGAGATGAGATAAGCCATAGTAGATCAATCAGGGCATTCAAACCCTTGTCATGGAGACTCAGCAAGCCTTTTGCACACGCTATAGACACTGCTGCGTCATCCTGAATTATGCAGTGTGGAAGTATTATGAGTTGCCTAACATCTAAGCTAGTCCTATGCTGTTATGAGGTCAGAGATCAGGGTCCAAAAAAGGGACTTACTAAAATTTAGTGAGGACATCATGCTAAGTGAAATAAGCCCATCACAAAAGGACAAACCCTATATGATTCCTCCTATATGATGTACTTAGTCAAATTCATAGAGAAAGAAAGCAGAATAGAGGTTACCAGGGGTTTGGGGAAGGGAAAATGGGGGGTTAATGGGTACAGATGTCATTTGGAATGACAAGTTCTGGAGATGGATGGTGTTGATGGCTGCACAATATGAATGTACTTAATACCACTGAACTGTACACTTAAAATGGTTAAAATGGTCAATTTTATGTTGTGTATATTTTACCACAATAAAAAGACAAAATCTAGGCCAGGTGCGGTGGCTCATGCCTGTAATCCCAGCACTTTGGGAGGCTGAGGTGGGTGGATCACAAGATCAGGAGTTCAAGACCGGCCTGGCCAACATGGTGAAACACCGTCTCTACTGAAAATACAAAAAAAAATTAGCCAGGCATGGTGGGAGGCACCTGTAATCCCAGCTACTCGGGAGGCTGAGGCAGAGAATTGCTTGAACCCAGGAGGCACAGATTACAGTGAGCCGAAATCACGCCACTGCACTCCAGCCTGGCAATAGAGTGAGACTCCATCTCAAAATAAATAAATAAATAAGTAAATATCTAGTGGGAAAAAAAATATTGTGAAGGCACAATTTGAATGGGGTGAAATCAGCCACCCAGATGCAGCAACCTCTTCTTCCCACTCAGATGCCTGGCATATTAAAATGCTCTGAGAATTAGTCTTCCATTATGACCCCTAAGCATAGTTAGAATGTCCCTCTCTTACTGGAAATAAATGATTCTAAGAACTCAAGCATCTGCTGCTAATAGCCATTGCCTTCATTTACTGAGGGCAAGCTTTGCACTATCACGGATCCCTTTACATAAGCCATTTCTTTGGAATGAGATTCCACACCCTTGTGTTCTTGCCCTGGCTTGACTCTTCAGCCTCACTTTTCTCCAGCTCTATGTCCAATTGCTGCATTTCCCTAGAATGTCCCACATTCTTTTGTCCCTCCAGCTCTACACACACACACACACACACACACACACACACACACACACACACACAGAGCTTTTCCTGTATACGTGGTTCCTTCCTCCTTACATTTAGCCAACTCTGGTGCAACCAGCCAAGTTCAGTTCAAGACTTCAGCTTCCTTTGATCAACATCCCTGATCAGTGCCGGAACCAGTGTTCCTCAGGCCTGGCTCCGCGTTAGAATCACCTGGGGCAGCACTGGCTACACTTCCAGAAATTGATTTAACTGGTCTGTGACCAGGGCATTGTTCGTTTGTTTAAAAAAAAAAGAAAAAAAAAAAAAAAGTCTCTGTGGGATCTTATTCAACAGTGGAGGCAGAGAACCACTGGCCTAAACTGGGTTATTTTCCCCCTCACCACCTGATACCTCTCATGCTTCTCCCTATCTTAACCCGCATCTTATTTTATTAAAATCACTTGTTAGTTTAGGCCTCCCCTTTGAACTCAAGTTTACCATCATATTCATAGGGCCTAGAACAGCACCCAGCACAGTGTAAGGGCTCAACTACTGTGAACAAATGTGAACCAGAAAGAGCTAGCCCTTCAAGATGGATCCCAAATGGCTCACTGGGCCTGAATTTAACACAGAGCCAAGCAGCCACTTGTTGACTAAAGGTCACACACATACTTTGAGTTCCCTGAAAACCCACACCTCTGCTCAACTTTGGGACTTTCAGAGCTCACCTGAACCAACCAAACAGAGCTCAGCTGTATCAGCCAATCAGAACTAAGAACATTTTAACCCTTAATTTGCATGAATGGATCTGATTGGGAACCTGAGCAGGAACTTTTGCTATAAAATCCAAACCCTCCCTTTGTTCTCTGGAACACACCTTTGTTTTGCACCAGGTTGTGTTATACTAGGCTTTGTCACCCCAGTTCGCACTGGAATAAAGTCTCTTCCCTCCAAATTCATTTTCAAATAACTCTTGTTTACATTACCTTGAGTTGCTTTCTTGAATTAATTTTGTACCCACTAAACGAGGATCAGAGAGGCTAAATCATTTACCCAAAGTCATACAGCAATTGAGCAGCAGAGTAAGGACTAGAATTTAGCTCTCTCTGACTACAAACTCTGTTTACTACACCACACTGCTTTCTGGCTTCTTGAATAAGTTGCTCATAATGAAATGAGTTATTCCTACTGAACAAGCTCGAAATAGAGACGAAACCAGAAGTGTACTGTGAATAACTGGATGACACACGTCCAAAGATCACTCAATATCCTAAGTACTCAGGGACAAGCTTTTGTAAAATCTGGACCTCAGATGAACAATCAGCAACATACTCCTGAACAGGCTTAATCACTACTCTCAGAGGGACATTTATTTCTCAGTGCTTAGAACTCTTTTTTCTAGAACTCTAGATCCATTAAAACCTAAAATGGTTTTGATGTATCAAGTTTCTGAGCAAAAAACAACAAACAAAACAAAACCAGGAAGAGAAAATTGTGAATTGTAACGGCCACTGTAACTTTCTTAGGCAACCACACCAGTGCTGCTGATAGCCACTCACTCAGTTTTAGGTAGGACCTGTAATGCATGTGTTCAAAATACAAAACTAGGACTTCAAGTTTCCCGTGGCCACTCAGTCTCTGCCACAGTATTTGTTTTCCCACAAAGGCAGACACTGCGGAAACTGCCCCACTGCCTGGCTACAGCGGAGCACACACCATTGTTCTAGATGCACCAGCATGGAGCTGCTTTCCAAAATACAGGCAGTTGTTGACATCTGAGGTTTGCTAATGTCCTAAGATGAACTTCCACCGCTGAGGTTTCCCTGACTGCTCAGGAGAGGAGCTTGGCTGCCAAGTGCCAGATGGCATAGAAGTGCCAACTGCTTACTTCTCAGTACCCAACCCCAGCTTTTACTATGGAAAAATTTTAAGCATATACAATTGTAAGTAAACGCTTCTACCCACTATGGAACCAGATGGTAAGCACAGAGTGTACGAGTCTTTGATTAAGACAGTGAGTCAGGGCCAGGTGGCTCAGGCCTGTGATACCAGCACTTTGGGAGGCCAAAGTGGGCAAATCCCTTGAGCCCAGGGGTTCAAGACCAGCCTAGGTAACATGGTGAAACCCCATCTCTACAAAAAATACAAAAATTAGTCTATTGCAGTGGCATGTGCCTGTAGTCCCAGCTACTTGGGAGGCTGAGGTGGGAGGATCGCTTGAGTGTGGGAGACACAGCCTGCAGTGAACCGTGACTGTGCCACTGCACTTCAGCCTGGGCGTTAGGGTGAGACCTTGTCTCAATTTAAATAATAATAATAATACGGTGAATCAGGCTACAATCCTAGGTTTGCACAGTGTCCCAGTGGCATATTTGTCCGATGGGCCACTTGGCACTTGGCACAAGTGAATAAAGACACGTTTTTTTTAATTTTATTTTATTTATTTATTTTATTTTATTTTATTTTATTATCCTGGAAGTCTCACAACCATTTCTCCAAGTCTGCCAGTGTAATCTTTTGGAACTTTATGGGGCAGTCTATAGCTTTCATTGCATCACTCGCTGGGAGTAACTTAAGAGATAGGAAACCATAGTAGTTACGAGTAGAAGCTTTGGTCAGGTACTCTGGATGTACTCTGGGTGAGTCCCAGTTCCACCACTTATTATTATTATTAATCTTGTGAACTTGTACAATTTGTTTTAACATCTCTTAGCTTCCTTTCCTTCATCTATGAAAGGTAAAAGAAAAGTAGCTAATATGGTTATTGAGAGAATTAAATGAGATAATACAAGTAAAATACTTAGAGCAACCCAGTTTGGTTTTTTTAAAATAAGAGTTCCATAAATGGCAGTGGTGGATACTGTAAGTTACAGCTGGGCTCATTTCTATAATCTTTTCCTACTTGATCTTGGTTTTATTAAAGGCCTCCACCCTAGCAGCCATTCCCTGGGGTCCCATGGTGTCTCATGACCACAGCCACTTCACTTACATTTCTCTTAAGTTACATTTCACTTACATTACAAGGCTGTAATATTCAAAGAGCCTACAGATGGCTGAGTGAGTTGTATAATCAAAGTAGCTCTGATGTCAGGGGATGGTGAAGTTACTCTGGCCTGAATATATGGAAGGCTTGGTACAGGAGATGAAACTTTTAAAGTTAATTTAATTTAATTATATTTTACCCCAATCCCTAGTATTTGTTGGATTTATTAAAAATACACATAATACAATGGGGAAAATAAACAGTTTAGAGTCAGAGAGAGGGGAGAATACAGATAGGGAAATAGAAAGCTAGCTACAGTATTTCACTGAATTGTGTCCCAGGCAATCTTGGGCTTGATGTGCACAAATCAGGATATAAATGTCCTCTTACCAAAGCAAAGAAGGAAAATATAATCAATTGCAAAACTCATATATGTCAATATATATCTCATATGCCAGGCTCTGTTGTAAACATTTCATCTGTATTAGCTCACTTAATGGTCACTGTTAACACTCTTATCAATTGGTGTTGTTGTGGCTGTTTTTATGGATGGGAAACTGAGGCTCAGAAGGTGAAATAAGTGGCCCCGTGTTCACTGTGGCTGCACTGAAATTTGAACCCTGGTAGCCTGGGTTCAAGGCCCATGCTTTTAAGGACTGGACTGTTGTGGGAAGTCAGGGACCCTGAACAGAGGGACCAGCTGAAGCCACAGCAGAAGAACATAAATTGTGAAGATTTCATGGACATTTATTAGTTCCCCAAATTAATACTTTTATAGTTTCTTACGCCTGTCTTTACTGCAATCTCTGAACATAAATTGTGAAGATTTCATGGACACTTATCACTTCCCCAATCAATACTCCTGTAATTTCCTATGCCTGTCTTTACTTTAATCTCTTATTCCTGTCATCTTTGTAAGCTGAGGATGAATGTCACCTCAGGACCCTGTGATGATTGCGTTAACTGCACAAATTGTTTGTAGAGAATGTGTGTTTGAACAATATGAAATCTGGGCACCTTAAGAACAGGGTAACAGTGATATTCAGGGAACAAGGGAGATAACCTTAAAGTCTGGCTGCCTATGGGCAGGGCGGAACAGAGCCATATTTCTCTTCTTTCAAAACTAAATAGGCAAATATGGTTGAGTTCTTTCTCTCAGCAAGGCTCCCTGAGAAAGAGAATGCGTTCCCTAAGGGAAGGCTCTGAAATGGCCGCTTTGGGAACTGTCTGTCGTTTTACGGTTGCAGATAAGGGATGAAATAAGCCCCAGTCTCCGGTAGCGCTCCCAGGCCTATTAGGATGAGGAAATTCCTGCCTAATAAATTTTGATCAGACCAGTTGTCTGCTCTCAAACCCTGTCCCCTGATAAGATGTTATCAATGACAATGCATGCCCGAAACTTCATTAGCAATTTTAATTTCACCCCAGTCCTGTGATCTCGCCCTGCCTCTATTTGCCTTGCTATATTTTATTACCTTGTGAAGCATGTGATCTCTGAGACCCATACCCTATTTGTACACTCCCTCGTCTTTTGAAAATCACTAATAAAACTTGCTGGTTTTGTGGCTTAGGGGCATCATGGAACCTGACAACATGTGATGTCTCCCCCGGACACCCAGCTTTAAAATTTCTCTCTTTTTTCTCTTTCCCTTTATTTCTCAGACCAGCCGATACTTAGGAAATATAGAAAAGGACCCACATTGAATATTGGGGGTGGGTTTCCCCTGATACTGGACAATACTGTTCTGATAGACAGTGTGGCACAGATAATAGCAAACCAGCAGTATAGAGAAAGCATTTGTTATCACTGAGATCTGAGTCCCCATAAAGACAAAACAGGTTAACAAAGTATACCAGTTTCCAGATTTGAAGATTTCCCAGATCAATTAAATATTTTTTAAATGGTGGGGGGTAGAGGAATATTATGTACAATTGACAACCTCTTTTTTGTTTGTACGTGCCAAGTAACAGCATTAAAATAACTACCAGGGTTGGGAAAACTGGCTAGCCATATGCAGAAAACTGAACAGAAAACCAAACACTGCATGTTCTCACTCAGAACTGGGAGTTAAACAGTGAGAACACATGGATACAGGGAGGGGAACATCACACACATGGGGCCTGTCAGGAGGTGGGGGGCTAGGGGAGGGAGAGCATTAGGACAAATACCTAATGTAGATGACAGGTTGATGGGTGCAGCAAACCACCATGGCACGTGTATACCTATGTAACAAACCTGCACGTTCTGCATATGTATCCCAGAACTTAAAGTATAAAAAAAAAGAAGAGAGAAAGAGAAGAAAGAAAGAAAGAAAGAAAGAGAGAGAGAGAGAGAGAGAGAGAGAAAGAAAGAAAGAAAGAAAGAAAGAAAGAAAGAAAGAAAGAGAGAAAGAGAGAAAGAGAGAAAGAGAGAAAGAGAGAAAGAGAGAAAGAAAGAAGAAAAGCTACCAGGAGCATCAACATAGCTCCTCACAAAATAAATGACCTTGGCCAGGCTTGGTGACTCACGCCTGTAATCCCAGCATTTTGGGAGGCCGAGATGGGTGGATCACCTGAGGTCAGGAGTTAGAGACCAGCCTGGCCAACATGGTGAAACCCGGTCTCTACTGAAAATACAAAAAAATCAGCTGGGCATGGTGATGGGTGCCTGTAATCCCACCTACTTAGGAGGCTGAGGCAGGAGCATCACTTGAACACAGGAGGTGGAGGTCGCAGTGAGTCAAGATCATGCCATTGCACTCCAGCCTGGGTGACAGAGGGAGACTCTGTCTCATAAAACATAAATAAATAAATAAATAAATAAGTAAATTTAAGCACTGAAATACACACACACACACACACACACACACACACACACACACACACACAAACACAGAGCATAATCTAAAAACTAAAGGACCTTGCTTTAAAAATGTGAATAAATTCAGTTTTGTGAAAAATATACACATACACTGTCCATATCATTCTCATTTTACCTGTTTGGGGAAGACCAGTCAGAGAAACTCAGTGGTGCATTTGAGAATCACTGACAGTCTCCCCCCGGATTACCTCTGTGACCTCAGAACACCAAGGGCCTACGGCAGAACTGAGGGCTCCATCCTTCTGGTTGGTCTCAAAATTAGATTCTTAAGAACCAGATGACATGATCAGATCAGAAAACACAGAAGGTCTGCGAAGAGCAGCCTGAGAGGGAGCCCTTGGTTCCGTGATTTTCACACAAGGTGTGTGACATGAAATGCAAAAATAAAATATTAGATTAACACCAGGAACATTATTAGATTTTCCTGATGCTAACAGATTGGCAGCATTTTTTCCTATTTTGTTTGGTAAAAAATTTGAGTTGCTTATAAATTTATTCTAAAACTCACTGGACACTTTCAGAGGCTGAAGCGAGCAGCCCCAGTGTTTAGGGAGTTGTGTTTACAATACCTACTATTCCTCTATTTCCATTAGAATGCAATTACCCTGCTTGGGGAAAAATAAAGGTCACTGGGTTAATGGAGCTCACCTTTCTTTTCTAGTCCATAAATAATAAATCAAATATAATATTTAAAAAGAAAACCACATCCTATATATCACTGTATTTCTGATTTTTTTTCATAGGACATTTGAGTATATGGCGCTTACTCTGGCCATAATAGTTGCAGTCCAGCAAGTTCTTATAGCACTGGTTCAGTAAAGAAGAACATAGAATGCATCTATCAAGTTGATATTCATAGATACTAAAATATTCCAGAAATTTCTGATGACATTTTCAAATCAGATTACTGTATATTCTGCTCTGAATTTGAGGAGCATGTCACAGAATGATTTACATACAGAAAATCTCATGAGCTTTATCTGGTAAGTACTGACAAAGGTATCCACTTGAAACATTCAAATCAAATATAGATTCAAGCACATTCCTGGGCTTTCACAATGGCCTATTGAGAGTAGAGAGTAGACAGTACTTATGACCACACTAATACTAATAAATATCTCTAGGCAAGATTCTGCTGCTACTAGGTTCCCTAATGAAAAACACAAAGACTTTCCTGCCAGTTAAATAGCTGAATAGGGCTCTCAGCCCAAAGGAGTCTAATCAATGCTTTCACTTCAGTTTCCCAAGGGATCAACTAAGCAATCACTCCAGTACCTGGCACATCAAGATTTATAAGGCAGAGGAGGAATGCTTCAGAAAGCCATTTGTCATGAGTAATAAAAAAAACACCTTAGAGTAGGTGCTGTTAGATCACCATTACCCTCAAACTAAGGCTGCATGTCTCATGAAATTTATCTGATAAATTTTTTGAATAAAAAGGGAATTATAGTACACTCCTGAGCCTGCTATAAAAATTGTTAAACACGCGTAATTACTCCCCAAAATAATAAAAGTGAAAACTCTGCTTTCCACTTGACACAGGTTTGTGCAACAAAAACCATTGTGATTGTCAAACAACAGAGTCACACACAGCTCCTGCCTCATTAAGTGTTCCAGCAGCATCGTAGCATGGCCCTGGGAAGAGGTATTTTAACTTCAAATTATAAACCCACCAATGAACCAGTCAACCATTTTCCTAAACAACACAGCACTTATAGTCACTTGACAATTTTTTTTAATTTGACAAACATGTTTGCCATCAACAGCGTCATTATTCTTTATTATAATTAACAACAACAACTAATAGTGACAATACCATTTGTTCAGTTTTGTTCTGCCAGGTACTAATCAAACAGATTTACGTGGATTATCCTGAAAACATCTTATGGTCTGTGGCAATCTGTTATCAAACTAAGATTACTGATCTACCAGCACAAAGCATCAAGATCTAACACTATTTTTGCCATAGACTAAATTTTCGTTAGTATTCATTCTCAATGTAACTATTTTGGGCTTTGACATTTATCAAGGTTTCCCAAAAAGGTTTTCTCAAAATATTAGATGTTTTTAGGAATATTATCAGATATTTACCTCTTTACTTATTACCAGATGTTTTACATCTGTTTCTCATAAAATTGAAGTAAGTAGATTGGCATTAGTTGAAAGGCAGATTTCCTGAAAAATAAAAACAAATGCCTTTCTTCTAGAATTATTTCATCTCTCATTATTCTTACAATAAACTCTCGGAAACTGGAATTATAAGTATGCATTGTTTTAAGCAAATAATTTTTAAAAAATAAATCTTGAGCCTACAGAATTAAGAAATACGAACTGTTTGGACTTTACTTTCAAATAATTCATCAGCCTTGGCAGAACTAGTTTGGGCAAACTATTGTACTAAAACAGAACATCAGGTTGAATGATTCTTTACTATGCAATGCCTCATGTGTTAAAACAGAAGTATGATCTGTAAGAATACATAATGCTGTGTCCTACCTACATTCAGCACTCTGTTACTGAGGAAAGGGGGTGTTTGTTCTGAAGATGACAAGCCTGAGGGAGAAGCTGACAGAGATCCATGATGCTCAGTGAGGGGGGATAGTGTTAGTGTGACCATACACAAAATTATGACACTTTTTATGATTATAAAATTGTCGGGAGGCTGAGGCCGGAGGATTACTTTAGGCCGGGAGTTCGAGACCAGCCCAGGTGGCACACTGAAACCCCGTCTCTATAAAACAATTTTTTGAAATAGCGAGCGTGGTGGCTCGCTCCTGTAATCCCAGCACTTTGGGAGGTAGAGGTGGGCTGATCACCTGAGGTCAGGAGTTCAAGACCAGCTTGGCCAACATGGTAAAACCCTGTCTCTACTAAAAATACAAAAAGCAGTGGTATGGTGGCACGTGCCTGTAATCCCAGCTACTTGGGAGGCTGAGGCTGGAGAATTGTTTGAACCCCTGAGGCAGAGGTTGCAGTGAGCAGAGATTGCACCACTACACTCCAGCCTGGGTGACACAGCAAGACTCTGTCTCACAAATTGAACAAACAAACAAACAAACACACAAAATCCAAGCATGGTGGCATGTGCCTGCAGTCAGCTACTTGGGAGGCTAAGGTGGAAGATTGCTTGATTTCAGGAGTGGAAGGCTGCAGTAAACTATGATTGCACCACTGCACTCCAGCCTGGGAAACACAGCAAGACCCTGTCTCTAAAAAAATAATAATAATAAGTAAATAAATAAATAAAATTGAAAAAGATGCGGCAATAAAGACTCAAGGTAGGGGTGTCTTAGAGAAAGGAGCATGCTGTGACTTCAAAGTTAAAGTTGAGAAACACCAGTCTAGATGATCTCCAAGTTCCTTTCCTTTAGTTGAAAAACCAATAGCTTGATTTGCTGTCACACAATTGAGGCACCACAATGGAGTGAACGAGCAGTAAAATCAGTATTCTGCTCTTATTTCTGCCACTCATCAGCTGTGTAAATAGGAGCGGTTTGGTTAACTGCTCTGGTTCTCCATTTATGAAGGAGTAAAGTCAAAAGGTTTGTTTAGCTAACCGCTGTGGCTCCATCTCATACTAACAATTGCTGATCCTGGGCAGGACCTTGGAGTCCACAGAGGATCAAAAAGTCCTAAGAGGGCCTCCTGAGCGCCTCCAGCACTATAATGTCTGCCCTGTCACAGGCTGGCCAGCTCTCTCGAGTAGCTGGGATTACAGACACATGCCACCACACCTGGCTAATTTTTGTATTTTTAGTGGAGATGGGATTTCATCATGTTGGCCAGGCTGGTCTCGAACTTCTGACCTCAGGTGATCCACCCGCTTCGGCCTCCCAAAGTGCTGGGATTACAGGCATGAGCCACTGCACCCAGCTAGGTTTGATTTTTTTTTTTAAATTGCTAGAAATACATGATTTGTTTTCTCCTTTTCCCTTCACATTGAATTTGTTACCAATAAAATATCTGTAATCCATTTCCTATTTGGTATCTTGATGGCTAGTGGCTTGGTTCAGGGTCCACTGATGAGTTTCCCAACTGCTCTCCAATTCCATTTTGTCTTCCCTTTGCTAATAGCACCCCCACATCACCACAGTCATCTATTTAGAAGTTAACTGATCCATTTCCTCCCTACTTAAAAACCCTCAGTGAGCTCTACTGCCTGTAGTGTTAAGTCCAGACTCTAGCATTGTTTCTAATACTGCGTCTCACCTTAATTGGCACTTTCAAAATCAACCCCAGCAAATGCTCCCACCTCTCAAGACCTTGTTACTTAGAGGTGTTTGGATTTGAGGATCACCAAATCCTATCTGACCATGACTCAGTATAGAAATGAAATGTTTTTTTATTTATATACAAACTGCTTTATTAGCCTAAATCTTGTCCTTTTTATGTAAAATCTTTTACAAGAATAGAATTTTTGTAAAGAACCAAAAAGAGCTCCTTGAATCAATAACTATTTGGGTATAATTATTTTATTTGTGAATGCCACCCTACCTCCAAGGCTACATGGTTTACAACTCATTCATTTAGCTGGTCAATCTTTCATATAATAATAATTTGTGACTCTTATTGTATGTCCTATATGTTGACAAACTACATATTAGGTTATATGTTGGCTCTACACTACTAAGTAAAAATGTGCTTTTATTCTAAGTATTTCAATTACTGAGGCATTTGATACTTAAGGACAATACTATAGCACATTATGTTAATTATTTTAATGCAATATCATACAGATTACATAATTTAATGATGATGAGAGACTGAGAAATTGAGATAATATTTATCCCTATGAAGTCACCTCTTCAAACTCACTTAAAATGTCAGAGTTGGAATTTTTGTTTGTGCTTATATTGCTTGAGATGGCCTTTAAGCGTCCAGCAAGAATCCAGTAGCACTCAAGTGGTATGTGTCCTTGTCTTAGAACCAGACTTTCAGCTTCATACCTGGAGAGAGAGAATATCTAAAACATTTAGCATGCGAAATGGCTAGGATGAAGTCATTGGTGACAAACAAAACAAAACCCTTTCATCTTCATCTGTAAAGAAATTTATTTTGTTAAGAAGCAAGTATCGTCCTCTTCTGGTACAGACCTTGAAGGCAGGGATTTCAGCTACCTTATCCACTACTGTAGCACCGTACCTAGAATGGTGCTTGGCCCAGAAAGCAGGGACTCCATGTACATAAATTGAGTGCATTTATGAATAGGCAAAAGGAGGTGTTGCAAAACCACAGAATAGAAGGTTTCCACACACATTTCTTAGATGAGTCCTGCAATTTCACAAAATATAGGCACGTTTTTTAATTGCTACTGCTGAATTCATGATGTAAAGCAAGATTTTTGATTTTCTAGAGGATAAATTTGGTGTTGGTTTGCATACCTTTTATCAAGACTTTTTTTAAGTACTATATTCAGCAACAGTTTGTATATCTGCCAGTTCTCCTATTTGTAGGTATTTAGCCAGAGGATGGTCATTTTCCCACCCTTGGTTTATAAAAATAACCTATCCCTGGCAGTAATGCATGCCAAACTAAAACGGGCATTAAAAGTCACCTCAGCCATTTGAAAAAAAAAAACACAGGATTCCTTTGCACCTTGGATATTCTGATTAGGTAGCTCTGGGGTGGAGCCCAGAAATCTGTATTCCTAAAAGGCTCTCCAGATTATTTTGATGAGGACCATACTGTGAGAAATGGTGTGTTTAAGGCTAAGAATGAACATTATTGATATCATTTTATTTTTCTTATATGAGTAATATTTTTGTGTGAAGACTGGAACAAATCATGTTGAAATATTGAAATACTGGGAACTCTGCATAATTTCAGATTTTCAGTTAGTAATAGCACTAGCCAGAATCCTTTCTTCCTAGAATAGCAATTATAATTTCTATATTCCAAATTAAGCAAAGAGAAATGTTAGTGAGAAAAAAGATGGCAATATTATATAGTAAAGATACTACCATTCCTGTGTTATCAGTGAGAAGGCCTCAATCTAGCACTTGACCTGCTACGAATTAACTAAATGATTCTGAGAAGGTCAGGCACGGTGGCTCACACCTGTAATCCCAGCACTTTGGGAGGCCGAGGCAGGAGAATCGCTTTAGCCCAGGAGTTAGAGACCAGTCTGGGCACATAGTGAGCCCCTGTCTCTATAAAAAATACACAAATTAGCCGGGTGGGGTGGCAAATACCTGTAGTCCCAGTCACTCGGGAGGCTGAGGTGGGAAGACCTCTTGCGCCTGGGAGGTCAAAGCTGCAGGAGTCCAAGATCACGCCACTGCCCTCCAGCCTGGGTGACAGAATGAGACTCTGTCTCAAAAAGAAAGAAAATAATCTTGAGAAAAATCACTTATCCTCCACTTTCAATTCTTCACTTATAAAATGGAAAAAAACCTGTGTCTATATACTTCTCAAAAATGTTTTAGGAGAAAACAGAACATATAACAATGACTCGAATTCTTTACACATAAAGTATTGGGATTTTGCCCTACTTCACTATGTTTGACGGTATGAAGGAAACTTAGAAGCAGGAAAACTCCCACCAAAATAAATACGAAAGCTAACAAGTTAGTCTGCCACACTTTCATTAATGCTGACTGAAGGCACTAGACCCCGGAGCTAGAGACAAAGGATATTCTTAGCTGCAGCAGAACAGTAATGAGATTTACCAGCGTGGTTGCAACAGTTTCTCAAGTCCCAAATCCCATAGGGCAATATGGAGGACCCAGTAGAGCTCGCAAATACAGTGGGGTGAGTCACAGGAGAGAAACCCGAGCTTAGGGAATGTGTTGTTGTTAAGCAAGCCTATTCTTTGTCTGGAAAAAGCGCAGGTGCAGTGTAAAAATTGCAATGCACCATCATCTCGGAATTACTAGGTACATGAGCAATCCTGAGAAGTGACCCAGGGACAACAGTCAAAGCCCTGGGATGTTGGCAAACGCAGCAAGTTGTGTAGGAGCCAAAGAGGCCCATAGTGGACTGTATCTCAGCATACAGGGCGTAACAATGAAAATGAATACAATTGTTTTAAAAGGTTATACGGTTACTTAAAGAACTATGATTCTAGTTTCAAAGGAAAAAGATGCAAGGAGGAAATTTTACCATGCTATTTTCACTGCCTTTGGAAAGAGGATCAAAAGATTGAAATGTGGAGACTACTGACTTTCCATTGTGTATGTTAACAGATTCCAGTTTTTTAAAAACCACTACTTGAAGTCCATATACTTGGAAAATTATTAAAATTGCTGAAGTAACTGCCACATCATGTAAATATCCTCAAAATAGTGATTGTTTTTTATGAACTAAGAAGAAAAGAATAGTCCTTTGGACCACTGTGCAATCATGAGAAGGAGGCCAATAAGATGTGATAGAAAAGGAAGGAGAAGAGGGCATGTAGAAAGGAAAGGTTACAGAGGGAAGAACTGATATGTGGATGATATTTTTTCCAACAGAAAAATCCTGGTTTTGAAGACTCAGTTGGGTTTAAAGCATCACAGAAAAAGTAGGAGGATTCCACATCCTGTTTCCTCTCCCTTGTATTGCAAAAGTATGGATGAGGGCCAGTCATTCTCAGCCAGGCTTTAAAGTGTGCCATTTGGCTGCCAGATACCCATTACACTAATTGGGTCACCAGCCTCATCTAGATCTCGTTGGCACAAGGATTCCAGGGCTGCCCATTTCTTCTGCAGCGTTAAATTGACATACAATAAACCATAAAATATTCACATGGACCTGTACTCTCCTTTTGTATTATATGGTAGCCCAAGAATGATTTTTCAACAGGCTACTTGAATGATTTGAAGAAATGCCAATACTAAATATGTTTGTCGGGCTTAAAACACTTAATTTTACACTTTCAGAGGATTTGAAACATTTGCAAATGGAATCACTGTCTGCCTTGAGAATTTTTTCTCATTAAGCCTATAGACACAACTGCTCCAGCCTAACAAATACAGAAATCAGAATATGTTTAAGAATAGAAAAAGAAAGATTTAATATATTCACATTCAGAAAGAAAAATGTCTACATCAACATACATATGGCTATATATAGTCATGTGCTACATAATAACATGTCAATCAACGATGGACCACATACATATACAATGGTGGTCCCATAAGATTATAATGGAGGTAAAAAAATTCCCATTGTTTAGTATTTACTATACTATACATTTTATTGCTATTTTAGAGTGCATTCCTTCTGCTTATATAAAAAAAAGTTAACTATAAAACGCCTCAGGCAGGTTCTTCAGGAGGTATTTCAGAAAAGGCATTGTTATTAGAGAAGATGGTAGCTCCATACCTACTGTTGTTCCTGAAGACCCTTCAGCGGGGCAAGATGCAGAGGTAGAAGACAGTAATATTGATGATTCTGACCCCATGTACGCCTAAGCTAATGTGCATGTTTTGTCTTCATTTTAACAAAAAAGTTCAAAAGTTTTAAAAGATTAAATAGAAACAAAAAGCTTATACAAAGGAACAGAAAGAAAGAAAATAAGTTTGTACAGTTGTACAAGTATTTGTATTTTAAGCTAAGTGTTATTACAGAAGAGTTTAAAAGTTTAAAATTAAAAGTGTATAAAGTAAAAACGTTACAGCAAGCTAAGGGTAATTTATTATTGAAGAAAGAGTCTGGCACAGTGGCTCATGCCTATCATCCCAGCTACTCAGGAGGCTGAGGTGGGAGGATTGCCAGAAGTTCTAGAGCAGCCTGGGCAACACAGCAAGACCTTATCTCAAAAAAAGGAAGGAAGGAAGGAAGGAAGGAAGGAAGGAAGGAAGGAAGGAAGGAAGGAAGGAAGGAAGGAAGAAAAAAAAACTAGCTGAGTGTGGTGGGACATGCCTGAAGTCCTAGCTACTCAAGAGGCTGAGGTGGGAAGATGCCTTGGGTCCAGGAGTTTGAGGCTGAAGCAAGCTACTGCCACTGTACTTCAGCCTGGGTAGCACCACAATATCCCGTCTCTAAAAAATATAAAGAAGGAAAAAAATTTAAATAAATATAATGTAGCCTAAGTTTACAGTGTTTATAAAGTCTAAAGCAGTGTACAGTAATGTCCTAGGCCTTCACATTCACTCACTACTCATTCAGTGACTCACCCAGAGCAACTTCCAGTTCTGTAAGCTCCATTCATAGTAAGTGCCCTATACAGATGTGCCATTTTTAATCTTTTAAACTGTATTTTTACTGTATCTTGTCTATGTTTCCATATGTTTAGATACACAAATAATAACATTGTGTTATGATTGCCTACAGTATTCAGTACAGTCACATGCTATACAGGTTATAGCCCAGAAGCAATAAGCTATATCATATAGCCTAGGGATGTGGTAGGCTATATCATCTAGGTTTGTGTAAGTCCACTCCATGATGTTTGCACAATGACAAAATCACCTAATGACATATTTCTTAAAACATATCCCCATCGTTAAGCAACACATGACTATATGTAAATTTTATACTGAAATATAAGAAAAACCTATGAACACTAACTACTTATAGATATATTGATTTATTTTTTGTTTTTATTCTCCATTTAAACCAGTAGATTTGAATGAATATTAATGTTAATTTTTTGTGTGTGTGTGTGTGTTTTTTTTTTTTTTTTTTTTTTTTAGTGGAGACGGGGTTTCACCCTGTTAGCCAGGATGGTCTCGATCTCCTGAAATGTTAATTTTTATTGAAAGAACTAATGCTTAATAAAAGTAACTCTCCACTAAAACTTTTGGATATCCACAATTTTTTAAATGAGACTTCATGTTAATGCTACACTATTAAACTTTTTCCAAAGGAGTCACATACTCAACAGATTTTTTGTTAGACATTTCTGAATTTCAGACAACAGAATTCACTCAAATTGGTTTAAGAACAAAAGGATTTACTGCAGGTAGCAGGTCACTTACAGAATCTTTGGGAAGGTTTGTAAAATGGTTTCTAGTTCAAACTTCCAGCAACAACTCTGGTGAAGACGCTGGGCTGACCTCGGAATCACAATGTCTTCACCACAGTTAGGAAGGGGGTGGCGGGGGTAGACACCATATCTGACCAAAGAATGGCGTGATTTTTGCCAATACCCGCACCAGAAAAAACTGATATCCCATGTCCTTCCTTTTTCCCCACATATATTGATTTCAAATCAAAATATCATGAAGAGCTAATTGTCAGAATCTAAATCATTATACATTAAAAAGAAAAGGTAGGCTCAGAAAGGTAGCTTTTAGTTTGTTTTCTCTTTTGTTTTGTTTGTATTCTACACTGAGATGATGGTGTTTACACTGTGAAAAACTATAAAATCATTAGAATCTGTTTAAAATATTTGAGACAACCCAAAAATACACGTTAACTGTATTTTATTTATCATAAAATACAAAGTCTTCACCTAACCCACTTTGCATATTTTTTTCACATTCTAGATAAATAAGTGGATTGTTAAAGCAGTCTAATAACTTTTTTATGTTTTGGTACTTTGCTTATATTAAGTTTGGTCATTATCCCTCCCTCCTTCCTTCCTTCCTTCCTTCCTTCCTTCCTTCCTTCCTTCCTTCCTTCCTTCCTCTTTCTCTCTTTCTTTCCTTCTTTCCTTCTTCTTTCTTTCCCTCTTTTAAATTTTTTATATAGGGCCTCACTCCATCACTCAGGCTGGAGTGCAGTAATGCAGTCTTGCTCACTGCAGCCTCAACCTCCCAGGCTCAAGTGATCCACCCCAGCCTCCCAAGTAGCTAGAACTACATGGATGCACCACCACACCTGAACAATTTTTGTATTTTTTGTAGAGATAGAGTTTCACCATCTTACCCAGGCTGGTCTTGAACCCCTGCACAAAAGCAATCCTCCTGCCTCAGCATCCCAAATTGCTGGGATTAGAGGCATGAGCCAGTATGCCCAGCCCATCATTCTAGTTTCAATTCTACTTTCCTTCAGGCTGGTTTGAAAACTCACCATTATATTATAGAGTTCAAATAACAAACCCCAAATTATTACATACTTTTTGGTCAATATTTATTTGTAATGTGTCTTTTGTCTCTGAAGTTTTGTTAAACTCTATTCACTACCTGCCACTGCCTTTTTTAGGGGACTGCCAAGACCTAAATGAAACATTTTTGTGTTACTTACTTTTGATAGATTGCAGTCTGGCAAAGTTGGAGCTGCACTGTACTTGGCAAACTGAAAAATGACCTATTCTTCCTTAGCCATAGTTGAATCTTAAAAAAAAAAAGGAAAATAAATAAATAATAGCTTATAGAAAGGTTAAAGGAAAATTATTATTATCACAAATTCCTTCAATGTTTCCGAAACCAAAACAAGAATAGTTTGTATGTGTTCTCCAAGGTCTAGTCATTTTTTATGTGATAGATGCCAGGAAGTAAAATCTTCTATATACAGATTCATAAGAATTTGATATGATCCTAATAAAGCAAAACTTCTATGGAAGGGAAAGAAACATCACATACAGTAAGGAGCACTCATGAACTTCTGCGATGCTAGGCCAACTACCTCCATGAAGAAATTGGTAAGGAATCTTTCAGAACCTAGCTTGCTCAGCAAAACAGGATAAACCAAGGACCAGAAAAATTAAATCTGATGGTGGTCAGGAGTCCTTCATTGGAAGACATTACAGGTGAGATTTAAACATGTCTTTTTTCCTCTTCCAAAGTATTAGGTTTTGAAATGTATTACTGTTGCATCTGCCTGCTATTTTTAAGAAAGAACAGTCTTACAAGAAATGCTTAAAGGAGTTATTTAAGCAGAAACGAAGGATGACAATTACTTTCATGAATACATATGAAAGTATAACACTCACTGGTAGAGGTTGATACATAGTCAAATCCAGAATACTGTAATGGTGGTATGTAAATCATACACATCTCTAGTATGAAGGTTAAAAGTAAATATGATTAAATAATAACTAAAGCAGCCGGGCACGGTGGCTCATACCTATAATCCTAGCACTTTGGTGGGCCAAGGCAGGCAGATTGCCTGAGCTCAGAAGTTTGAGACCAGCCCGGCCAACATGGTAAAACCCCATCTCTACTAAAAAAGACAAAAATTAGCTGGGCATGGTGGCCGATGCCTGTAGTCTTGGCTACTTGGGAGACTGAGGCATAGGAATCACTTGAACATGAGAGGCAGAGATTGCAGTGAGCCGAGATCACTGCATTATATCTCTAAAAAGAGAAATAAACTAAACACAAAGTTAGCGTGAGGAAAGAAATAATACCAATCGGAACACAAATAAACCAAATAGAAAACAGAAAAACTGTAGAAAGAACTGATAAACTAAGGGTTGGTTTCTTGAAAAAATAAAATTGGCAAAACCTTAGCTAGTCTATCGAAGGAAATATTCAAATAAATTAAATCAAAAATTAAAGTGAAGAAATAACAACAGATACCTCCATGGGAAAAATGATTATAAGGGACTATTATGAACATTTTTATGCCAACAAATTAGACAATCTAGAGGAAATGGAAAAAATCCTGGAAAAATATAACCTACCAAGATTGAAATAGAAAGCCCGAACAGACCAATAACAAATAATTAGATTGACGGAGTAATTTTAAAACCTCTCCCAAAAGAAAAGCCCAGGACCAGATGGCTTCACAGATGAATTCTTCCAAAAATTCAAAGAGTTAATGCCAATACTTATTAAGTTCTTTTGAAGAACAATGATAGAGGAAATACTTCCAAATGCATTTTATGAGACCAGCATCACCCCAATACCTAAGCCAGACAAATACATCATCATAAAAGAAAACTACAGGCCAATTTCTCTGATTAACAATGATGTAAAAATCCTCAATAAAACATTAGTAAACCAAAACTAACAAACATCAAAAAGATTATACATCATAATCAAGTAGGATTTATCCCCGACATGCAAGACTGGTTTAACATATGCAAACCAGTAAATGTGATGCATCACATTAACAGAATAAAAGATAACAACCACATGATCATCTCAAATGACTCAGAAAAAGCACTCAACAAAGTCCAACATCCTTTCTTGATAAAAACTCTCAAAAGTTTATGTATAAAAGGAAAGTTTCTCAATGTAATAATGGCCATTTTTTAAAACCCACAGCTAACATTTAAATCAATGGGGGAGAACTAAAAGCTTTTTCACCAAGATCCAGTACAAGGCAAGGAAAGCCACTCTCGCCACTTCTATTCAACATAGTGCTGAAAGTACTAGCAAGAGCAATCAGACAAAGAAAAAGAAGAAGAAAAAAAAAATGAAATGAAAGGCATCCGAATCAGAACGGAAGAAGTCAAATTATCTCCATCTGCAAATGACATGATTATATATATTTAAGAAGCCCACCAAAAAATTATTACAAATAATAAATGAATTCAGTAAAGTTGCAGGACACAAAATCAACATGCAAAAATCAGCAGCATTTTTATACACAAATAACAACATAAATGAAAAAGAAATCAAGAAAGTTATCCAATTTATGATAGCATTAAAAAATTAAAACACTTAGGAATAAATTTAACCAAGAGGTGAAAGATCTGT
Organism: Rhinopithecus bieti; assembly: GCF_001698545.2. NCBI lineage: Eukaryota > Metazoa > Chordata > Mammalia > Primates > Cercopithecidae > Rhinopithecus > Rhinopithecus bieti. The sequence continues at coordinate 3,674,557 of NW_016806198.1, forward strand.
ACACTGAAAACTATAAAACATTGATGAAAGAAACTGAAGAAAACACAAATAAATGGAAAGATATCTTGTGCTTATGGATGGGAAGAATGACTATTGTTTAAATGTCCATATTACCCAAAGCAATATACAGATTTAATGCAATCCCTATCGAAATCCCAATGACATTCTTCACAGAAAATTTTTTTTAAATCCTAAAATTTTTACTGAACTATAAAAGACCCCAAATAGCTGAAACAATTTTGAGAAAGAAAAACAAAGTTGGAGGCATGACACTTCTGCTTCATAATTGTATTACAAAGTTATAGTAATCCAAACAGTATGGTACTGGCATAAAAACAGACACATAGACCAGCAGAATACAATAGACAGCCCAGAAAAAAATCCAAACATATTTATGGTCAACTAAATTTTGACAAGCACACTAGGAGGACACAATAATAAAAGATTAGTCTTGTCAACGAATAGTGCTTGGAAATTTGCATTTCCACATGCAAAATAATGAAATTGGACTCTAATACTATACACAAAAATCAACTCAAAATGGATAAAAGAACTGTATATAAGACCTCACAATTATTTTTTGGATATCACACCAGAAACTCAGGCCACAAAAGCAAAAATAAATTAATGGGATTACATCAAACTGAAAAGCTTCTGCACAGCAAAGGAAACAATCCACAAAATGAAACAGATGCTTATAGATTAGGAAAAAGTATTTGTAAACCATATATTTAGGGGTTACTATCCAAAATTTAAAGAACTCATACAACTTAATAGTGAAGAAACAAATAACCTGATTTTTTAAATGGGCAAAAGTTCTTAATAGCCATTTCTCCAAAGAAGACATAAACATGGCCAACAGGTATATGAAAATGTGCTCAACACTATTAATCATCAGGGAAATACAAATCAAAACCATGATGGGATACCAACTCACACATGGCTATTATCAACAAGTCAAAAGATAGCAAATGTTGGTGAGGGTGTGGAGAAAAGGAAAGTCTTGTACATTGTTGGTGGGGATGTAGACTGGTACAGCCATTGTGGAAAACAGTATGGAAGCACCTAAAGAAATTTAAAATAGAACTACTATATATATGACCCAGCAATCCCTCTTCTGGGTCTATACCCAAAGAAAGTGAAATCACCACCCTCTAAAGATATCTGCACTCCCATGTTCATTGTAGCATTATTCACGGTAGCCAAGATATGGAAACAATCTAAGTATCCACTGATGAATGAATAAAGGAATTATGATACGATATGATATGATATGATATGATGCGGTATGTTCATTGTAGCCTTATCCACAATAGCCAAGATATGGAAACAACTTAAATGTCCCTTGACAGATGAATGAATAAAGAAACTGTGGAGTGTGTGTGTGTGTGTGTGTGTATGTGTGTGTGTGTATAATGGAATATTATTTAGCTCTAAAAAAATAATGAAATCTTGCCATTTGCCACAACATGGATGAGGCTGGAGGACATTATGCTAAGTAAAATAAGCCAGACACAGAAAGAAAAATATTACATGATGTCACTTATATGTAGAATCCTAAAATATCAAAAATATAGAGACATAGAATAAAACAGTGGTTACCAGGGGTATGGGGGTCCGGGGAGGAAATGGGGAGACGTAGGTCAGAGGACACAAGGTAGGAGGTGTGTAGGATGAACATATCTAGAGCTCTAATGTACTGCATGAAGACTATAGTTAATAAAATTGTACTATGTATGGGTTTCATGCTAAACGAGTAGGTTTTAGCTGCTCTTGCTACTAAAACAAAAAAAAAGGTAACTATGAGAGATGATGAATATGTTAATTTGCTTCACTATAGTAACTTTTTTTTTTTTTTAAGGCAGGGTTTCACTCTGTTATCTAGGCTGGAGTGCAATGGCGTGACCATAGCACACTGTAGCCTTGAACTTCTGAGTTCAAGTGATCCTCCCACCTCAGCCTCCTGAGTAGCTGAGACTAGAGGTGTGTGCCATCACACCCAGCTACTTTTGACTTTTTTTTTTACAGATGGGGTCTCACTATGTTACCTAGGCTAGTCTCTAATTCCTGGCCTCAAGCAATCTTCCTGCCTTGGCCTCCCGAAGTGCTGGTATTACAGGCGTGAGCTGCCAAGCCTGGCCAATAGTAACCTTTTTACTGTATATGGACCTTATAACACCGTGTGGTATACCTAAAATATACACAATAAATTTTATTTTAAAAAATAGACAAAAGATTAACTCAGAGTGGATCAATGATCTAAACAGAAGAGTTAAAACCATTAAAGCAGAAAACAAGTCTTTATGACCTTGGATTTCATAACAGATTCTTAGCTATGACACCAAGAGCACAAACATTAAAAGAAAAAATAAACTGCACTTCATTAAACTGCTTTTTGCATCAAAGGGCTTCCTCAAGAAGGCGAAAAGACAACAAAATGGGAGAAAATATTTGCAAATCATATATCTGATCATATCCTGAATATGTAAGGAACACTTACAATTCAATCACAATAAGGCAAACAACCCAATTTAAAACTGGGCAAAGAACTTGAATAGATATTTCTCCAAAGATACATGAATGGCCAATAGATATTAGAACAATTGCTCAACATCATTAGTCATTTAGGAAATGCAAATCAAAATCACAGTGAGATACCACTTCACCCCTACTACAATGGCCATAAGAAAAAGAAAAGAAAAATAACAAGTGTTAGCAAGAATGTGGGGAAATTGGAATCTGTGGGCATTGCTGGTGGAAATGGAATATGGTGTAGCTGCTATGGAAAACAGTTTGGCAGTAACTCAAAAAAGTAATTGATTATATGATTCATCAATTCCACTCCTAAGTAAATACCCAAAATAACTGAAAACATGTACTCAAACAGACATTTGTACATCAATGTTCACTGCAGTATTATTCACCATAGCCAAAAGGTGGAAACAATCCAATATCCATTGACAGATAAATGGATAAACAAAATGTACTATGCACATACTGTGGAATATTATGCAGCCATTAAAAAGAATGAAGTTATAACACATGCTACAACATGGATGAACCCTGAAAACATCATGCTAAGTTAAATAAGCCAGCCACAAAAGAAAAACTATTGTAAGATTCCCCTTATATATCTAGAATAGGCAAATTCATAGAGACAGAAAGTCAATTAGAATCTATCAGGTGCTGGGGGAAGTGGGTAATTGAGAGTTATTACTTAATGGTCACAGAATTTCTGTATGGGGTGATAGAAAAGATTTGGAAACAGATAGTGGTGATCACTGCACAATGGTGTTGTATGTGTAATTAATCCCACTGAATTGTACACTTAAAATGGTTGGAATGGCATATTTATATTATACATATTTTACCACAATAAAAAAATCTTAAGATACGCTCATAACAGGTAGAAGCTATTAGTTAAGGTTTTAGGTACCCTAAAATTTCAAGTGTTTTTAAACCTAGTAGCCATTGCAGAAAATTGTTGCCTAGCAGGTCAGAAAATGAGGGCAGCACTACAAAGGAATTTGGGGGACAATGAAAGAGTTCTGTACATAACCATTATGGTGAATACATGACTGTGTATTTCTCAAGACCCGTAGAACTAGAGTTGAACAAAGAAAGAAATTATAGAAAATGACAGCTAGGTTTGTATCTGTGGGAGAATAAATTACAAACAGGCTAAAGGAAAATTCTAGAACAATCCCTGTGCTAATGGACTAGAGCTAGAGATATCATTATGAACTAATGTTTATTTATTATATATACAGATGGATATACAGAAATAAATATAGACACATGGATTGGTATACACACAATCATTTGCTAGCTCTATAAGCTGAGAGGGGCTATAAGCAATGACCACCTAGAGGCAATGGGGAATCCTAGGGGCCAGATTTTGGGTTCTAAATGCCATTCTCTGATAAAAGGAACCATGTTTCTTAAAGAAACGGGTGATTCTTAGACTGGGACATGGGAAATAGAAGCAGTTCATCTTGCAGCGACAGAGGGTGACTTAGCGCTGCAAAGAAACATGCAAAAAGATGAGAGCTCCTAATAATTTGAGCAATACAATAAACAAGAACTGTAATTAATTATAACCCAAAGAGTAAAATAACTATCCATAAATCAGTAAATATTCGTGAGTCCATATACAACAGAAAGAAGGAAAGAGGAGGAGGGAGGAAGACAGGAAGGGAAGGAGAGAGGAAGAAAAGAAGATAGGGAGGGAAGAGGGAGGAAAGAAAGAAGGAAGGGAAGGAAAGAAGGAAGGAAGGGAGGGAGGGAGGAAGGGATTTTCCCTGACAGAATAATTCCAATTAATACATGGTGAAGAAATGTGGAAAACAGAATGTCACCGTTAGGGTGCCACAGTTGTAACTGCAGCAGGCAAGACCCACTGACAAATGCTAAAATTAGTGAGCAAAACTTTAAAGAGAATCAGGGCATTCATGTTGCTTCAAAATATCTGCCATCAAATATTTATTAATAACTGTGGTAGTTTAACATGTCTACAAATCCTTAAACACTCTCCCTCCAGGAAGTGAAGTTTAATACCCCTGGATTGGACCTAATAACTCCAGGGTCGGTCTGGACTTCATAACTCACTTCCAAAGGACAAAGTATGGAAAGCGGAAATGATAACTTTACAGTGCACAGACCTGGCAGACAGTACCTTAACCAAGTGATCAAGCCCAGCATCACCAGTAATAACACATAGTGACATTCAGCACCCAAAGTCAATAACCTCAGTCTAATCATGAGAAAACATCAGACAAAACCAAACTGAAAGACACTCTACAAAACGTCTAACCACTGCTCTTCTAAAGTGTCAAGGTCATGAATGACAAAGAAAAACTGATGAACTGTCACAGACTGAAGGAGATTAAAGAGGCATGACAACTAAAGGCAGTGCAGTATCCTAACCTGAATCCTGGAACAGGAGAAAGACATGTGTGGAAACACTGGGGAAATCTAAATAGTCTAAATTTAGTCAATAGTATTTTGTTGAGCTAATCTTAATTTCTTAATTTTGATTATTGTACCATGGCTATGTGAGATATTAACATTATGGGAAGCCAGGTAAAAGGTATATGGGGACTGTCTGTACTATCTTTGCAAGTCTTCTGTAAGCCTAAAATTATCAAAATAAAGAGTTTAAAATTTGTTTAGCCTCAGCTGAATACAAGGGTTATACTCAGCAACTTGAAGTAGAAGGGTTTCAAACCCTGGTGACTGAAGTTGAAAATTAAAACAACTCAGCAGTAACCACTTACTCCTTATTACTACTCACCAGGGTAATTTGTGTCCAACTTTCCCAAACTAAAATCTACCAGGAAATTGGCTAGGGTAGCGTTCTCGGTTGTTGCTCTGCAGGCTGGCCCTGTTTCAATCCACCCGGCTGCAGGCCCTGCAGTGGACTAGGGAGATTCAGCTTCCAGTTCAACCCCTTTCTCCTGCTATCCCTGCATCACTGATGTAGTTTAGCCCTGGTGGGTAATTTCGATATTTGGGATGGCTGAGCTGAAACAAAACAGATGGAAATTGGTGATAATTGGTACTTTGTGGAAAGGTGAGAAAAGCATAAAGAATGTACAGTTGATCCCTAAACAACACAAGTTTGAATTGTGTGGGTACACTTATACATGGATTTTCTTCTGCCTTGGCCACTCCTGAGACAACAAGACCAACCCCTCCTCTTCCTCTCCTCCTCAGCCTACTCAATGTGATGACAACAAGGATGAAGACCTTTATGATGATCCACTTCCACTCAATGAATAGTAAACATATTTTCTCTTCCTTATGATTTTCTCAATAGCATTTTCTTTTCTCTAGCTTACTCTGTGCTAAGAATACACTGTAACATACGTAAAAGAATACACATTACATACAACATACATGTACATATAAGAATACATATAACACACAAAATACGTGCTAATCAACTATGTTATTGGTAAGGCTTATGGTTGACAGTAGGCTATTAGTAGTTTTGGGGGAGTCAAAAGTTGTATGTGGATTTTCAACTGCACAGGGAGTTGACACCCCTAACCCCTACATTGTTAAAGGGTCAACTGCAGTAATGTTCAGCTCTGTCCTTTCTTCTTTTTTTAAATTGAATTTTTTTTTTTTTTTTTTTTATTTGTATTTTTTTTTTTTTTTTTTTTTTTTTTTTTTTTTTTTTTTTTTTTGAGACAGAGTCTCACTGTGTCCGCCAGGCTGGAGTGCAGTGGCAATCTCAGCTCACTGCAACCTCCGCCTCCCGGGTTCACGCCATTCTCCTGCCTCAGCCTCCCAAGTAGCTGGGACTACAGGCATCCGCCACCACGCCCAGCTAATTTTTTATATTTTTAGTAGAGACAGGGTTTCACCATGTTAGCCAGGATGATCTCGATCTCCTGACCTCTTCTTACTGAAAATGCATGCAGCATTGAGGTAAGCATCTACCTTAAGGACAATGCAGAGGAAACCCTCTGGCTGATAGAAATTTTATTCCCTGAACTGACAACTACTCTTACCTGATTAAATACAAGCTTTCCATCCCTGCTATCACCTCTGGAGCTCCTTGAAGAAGTAAAAGGGGATTTTGAATTTTGAGTATTTCCAAATGTCTAATGAGATCATTTATTTACCTGTGATAAAGTCACCCAGAATAATATGTAAATTGTATTTGCTTCAGCTGGAATCACATCCACTCAGCATGGAAATATGGGTTATTTTTATTATATTTTATTTATAAAGAATAACTGATCAAAAGTGCTGATAGGAAGATATGTCTTAAATTTTCAAAAGGGGAGACAAATGGATTATTAATGAATGACTTTTGTTCAGGAGGCAAAAACCATTGAAAACATAGGGTTCATGGGGCAGCAATGAGTAGAAACTAGTGCACTGCTGTGTAAGATAGATACCCTGCCCTTGGCTCTTGACTCTGAAAGTCCCCACTCCTACCCCGTCATCAGCATCCTCACCCCCAGCACTTCTTCCTACCCTGGAAAGCCTTTTCTGGTGATCTTTTCCTGTAAATTAGAAGTGCTTGGTAATTTAATGTCATCTTAATTGATTTATGCATGTACAAGAAAGCTATAAATCTCAAAACATGCAGATGATTCATAAAGACTTGAGTAAATATAGTGTCTATTTTTACATCTTCAGGTTTACAATTTGTTATTTAAAATAGATTCCCTAAAAAAGATGAACTGAATTTAAATCATGTTTATTTATACTCCTTTTTCCAAGTTGCAAATTCACTGTTAAGTTGAAGTCTGCCTCTGCCCACACATGAATTTCAGGTCATAGTAACAAGAATTTATATGGCTGTGATATTTACTAGTGCTAGATCTCTCCGGGCTAAAAGGTTGTCAGTGAATTCAAGGTAATGTCATAAGCACAGAAAACACTGACTTTTAGAAATGTCTGGTGCCAAAAGATGATGAAAATACTTGTAATAGAGTACTTTATTCTTAGGATATTCTGAAATGCTTTATATCTTAAAATGTTTAAAATCAATACTGCTTTTACTTTATAGCTGGTTTACAAAACATAGTACATATCCTTTAGAAGCTAAAAAACAATTGTAAATTCAATTTACCCAAGCATACAAAAATTTTCACAGAAACAGAAAAGATTCACCTAATCTTTTAGGGACAGAAATCTATATCTACGTAGTGGATCACTGAAGTCTGCTAGGGAAGTGTACTAGTTCCTAATCATTGCTGCCCCATGAACCATATGTTTTCAAAGGTGTTTGCCTCCTGAACAAAAGTCATTCATTAATAGTCCATCTATCTCTCTCTTTTTAAAATTAAAGACATATCTTCTTATCAATCAGTACTTTTGATCAGTTATTAAATACATTTATTTATATTCAAAATTAGTTATCTATCTCAAACATACTCCACAAAAAATACACATATTAGGAACTCAAGGATCAATATTCCTTTAACCAATGTACAAAATACATGAAAGGGAAGAACTGCTTCATTAGACCAAAGAAAATAGAAATATCCCCACCACCTTTATTTAATACCATTTTGTTTTCTAAAACACTAAAACTAAGGAAGGATTAAGAGAGTACACACATAAGAAAAATAATTTGTCATGACTTTTTTATAGTGTGATATGATTTGTCTCTGTTTCCTGACCCTCATCTCGAATTGTAATCCCCACATGTCAAGGGAGCGAGGTGATTGGATCATGGGGGCAGTTCCCCCATGCTGTTCTCATGAGAGGAGTGTGTTCTCACAAGATCTGATGGTTGTATAAGTGTCTGGCATTTCCCCTGCTTGCACTTCTCTCACCTGCTGCCTTGTGAAGAAGTGCCTGCTTCCCCTACACCTTCTGCCATGATTGTAAGTTCCTGAGGCCTCCCTAGCCATGCAGAACTGTGAGCCAATTAAACCTCTTTCCTTTATAAATTACCTGGTCTCAGGTATTTCTTTATAGCAGTGTGAAAATGTACTAATACAGAGTGCTAGCCTATATTTGCTTAAAATAATAAAAGAAAAGCATAAGTGGATAGTATTGGAATAATCATATATCAGAAAAACATCTTTTTTTTTTTCTTTTTTTTTTTTTTTTTTTTTTTTTTTTTTTTTTTTTTTTTTAATCCCCTGAGATTTTCTTGGCTTCTTAGATTAGGTTGAATGAACAACAATGTCTTCAGCTTTTCAAAATCTTTGCTCTATAAAACAAAGTGTATTTATATTGAATGCATCCCACTTGTCCCCATGGACACAATTTCTTCTAAAAACTTGGAAAGGATTTATCACCTGTGCAACATGAGGTATTATGTTTAATTTTGCACATACATTTTGTTGAAATGACTTTAAGAAACAGATTTACTTAAAACAATTGAAGCACCAAGCATGGAATTCACTGGTCATGTTATAGATAGACAAGTTTAATTATAACTAAGACAATAGGCCCATTATAATCAATTGAGAGTTGTTTGCATAATGAAATGCTATTTCTTGAGTTATGATTATGATTTACCCCATGAATACAGCTTAATCTCAGATCAACTACGTCAAACAGGGTTCACATTCACCAAACAGATTTCATGTACTTATAAAAAAGGGTCAATAGTAGTCATTTTCTTTTTATCTAGGGAATTCAGTTTGAAAACAGTATTACCAACTACAGGCTATGCCATAAGGTGAAACACAACTCAGTTCAGTTGTGTTTGTTTATCCCAATTATGCATTATCTTTAACTATTTATTCTAGGTCTTCAGTATCAATGTCTGATACTGAAACATTATTTCCATGCTATATCTTGCTATCACCTTGCTCTTCACATCACATATGTGATGATAAAAATCTGAATACAGGCCAGGCATGGTGGTTCACACCTGTAATCCCAGAACTTTGGGAGGCCAAGGTGGATGGATTACCTGAGGTCAGGAGTTCAAGACCAGCCTGGCCAACATGGTGAAACCCTGTCTCTACAAAAATACAAAACTTAGCCGGGCATGATGGTGGGTACCTGTAATCCCAGCTACTCAAGAGGCTGAAGCAGGAGAATCACTTGAACCCAGGAGATGGAGGTTGCAGTGAGTTGAGATTACACCAGTGCACCCCAGTCTGGACAACAGAGAATCCATCTCAAAAAAATAAAAATAAATTTTAAAAATCTGAATATAGATCTAAGATACTCCTAGACCTATTCTGATAACTGTTTGTTCTTACTGAGCATTTAGTATGTCAGACACTATTCCCAGCACTTTATATGTATTAATTAACTCATGAAAGCAGTTTCCATTTTTTGGTTTCCTGTATAAGAAAAAAACTCTCCTGGTTATTTAATATGCCTGTGAATGACAGGCAATATTCTGACTTAATCCTTCTGGTTTTTTGTAGCTGTTTGTAAAAAGGGAATGAAGGACAGCAGTACCATATAGCCCATCAAAGAAACATAGCAAAGATGACACAACACATAATCCTATATAGCTTGCCTGCACAGGGAACTATTAATACGTAATAAAGTGTGAAGCAAATTAACACTCCCATCATAGCTGGAATTGTTCTAATATCATTCACATGAGCTCATGAAAAATGAACTTTTACCCAGTCTAACCCTAATGAGTCCAATCTACTCAAATGTATGCCAGCAAGCAGCAGAAAATTATTATTGATGTAATAAATAACAATGTAACTGTACCAAATAAAAATAACAAAGGAAAGTAAATTGTTTAATTTTATGTCAGTATATTCCCCAAATACATATATCAAGGAATTTAACCCTATTAAGCATAATCAACCGTAATTTTCAGAATTAAGTTTTAATCTGTGATGGAAGGCACATATGTAAGCTTGAATTATTTTAACATTAAATATGTTAAATTTCAAACTAGTCTACAAAAACACGTAACTATGAAAATAGTTAATACATTCATGTGCATAGAAAAAATGGAGGAAAATATACCAAAATGTTAAAATTAATCATCTGACATTTAGGAAACAGAATTTTTTAGCCATTTTTATTTTCTTCTTGATAAGCTTTCTATAATATCCAAGTTTCCTACACTAAACCTGTATTACTTTAAATTTTTTAAAATAGCTACAATATTTTCTGATTATAAAAATAATACATTTACATTTCAAAAGTGAAAATTTGTTGAAATTCTACCAACCATAATCACTGTTATATTTTGATGCATTCTAGATCTTTCTGATTCTCTGTGTCTTTGTGTGTGTCTATAGAGTGGGAGAGATGGAGAGAGGGAGATGTTTACATATGTATACGTATGTTAGTGTGAATATTTATTCACACACACACACATATATACATCTGTACAAATACAGAAACATAATTTTACAGAAATAAAGTTATACTATTCTGTTTTGTAGCCTGATTTTTTTCCTCAATGGTATATTGATTTTTTCCCAAGTGTATATCATTATTTCTAATAGCTGCATCTTATTCCATTACATGATACATCAAAATATATTTAACCCAATCACTGCTCAGCATCCAGTTTAAATATCAGTTCATCTAAAAAGCCTTCGCTGGCCGGGCGCGGTGGCTCAAGCCTGTAATCCCAGCACTTTGGGAGGCCGAGGCGGGTGGATCACGAGGTCAGGAGATCAAGGCCATCCTGGCTAACACGGTGAAACCCCGTCTCTACTAAAATAAAAAAAAAAAAAAAAAAAAAAACTAGCCGGGCCTGGCGGCGGTGCCTGTAGTCCCAGCTACTCGGAGGCTGAGGCAGGAGAATGGCGGGAACCCGGGAGGCGGAGCTTGCAGTGAGCTGAGATCGCGCCACTACACTCCAACCTGGGCCACAGAGCGAGACTCCGTCTCAAAAAAACAAAACAAAACAAAACAAAAAAAAAGCCTTCGCTGCCTCTCCAAGTTAAGGTTCAACACCCATCTTATGTGCTCCAACCACAGTCTATACCACCAGCACCACACTCAATTAATGTTTAGTCGACTTTCTTCTTTCCTAAACTGTAAGGTATATGAGGACAGGGATCATCTATCTCTAGTTAACTTTTATAGCTCAGTACCTACTACAGTGCCCAGTAGGGGTAGGTACCCTATAAATCATTGCTGAAATATAAATTGTTTCCTTCTTAAAAACTATAAAGAGTAAGATGAACATCCTTGAACATACAAGTCTGTGAACCTATCCAATTGTCCTCATGAGGTACATTTCTAAAATTGGAATTGCAGAAAAAAATGGTATAGGCTTTTTGAACTTTAATACATATTTTTTAATTGCCCTCCAAATCCCTGTAGGAATTTACATTCTCACCATCAGCCAATGAGTGTTTCCATTTCACCATGTCCTTAAAATACTGAGCCTTGTTATCCCTTTAAAAACCTTTCCAAATGTGATTATCTTGTTACTATTCAGCATTTTATCACTACAAAAGCATTTTTATATATTAGAGATTTTGCTTAAAACTAGATTGGGATGTAAATAAAAATACTAACCAAGCTATATTTGGAAAAATTGTTCATGCTAAATAATGGTCCATTCACCAAATGATTCTTCATATTCAAGTAAAAAAGTGCCGACCCTTCTGTGTGACTCTTTTCAATGTACCTAAAGGAAAGATGATATAAATTTAAAATATAAACACATAGAAAATATATATATATAAGTACCTACTTGATGGAGAAAATCTGCACAAAAACAAGCTAACATTGAGATGAATCTACTGTGGGACAACTCTATGGTATGGATTCAAAAAACAAGGTGAAATTGTCAATTTACTGCCGAGGAGGTGATGTGTTGCTCTGACAAAGGAAGTTGGAAGATGGTCTGTTGTGCTACTCTAGAACTGCATTCCAATGGTCTGTTGTCCCCATGCACAGGGATGCCAAACAATCCCCAAACTCACTGGGTCCGAAGCAAAACTCATGTTCTTCCTCTTTTCCCCAAGAACACTTAGTACATTTCAGATCCAAGTCTATCAAATTATGTCTAAGAGTTGTGCTGCCCAATATGGAATAGCAGTTAATATAAACTGAGATGTGCTGTAAATGTAAAAACTGTATTTTGAAGACTTCATATGAAAAAAAGAATGTAAAATATCTCATCAATAATTTTTACGTAGATAACTTGTTGAAATGACCATTGTTACTGGTGGAAGGTATCTGAGTTACCAGTACCAAATCTATACATGTCTGCAGCTATCTCAATTCTTGCCTCCTCAGAAGAAGGTATGCGACTGAGGGGCATAAGGCAGAAAAAGAGACCTAGGCAAGTTTCAGAGCAGGAGTGGAAGTTTATTTAAAAGCCTTTAGAACAGGAAAGAAAGGAAAGAAAAGAACACTTGGAAGAGACCCAAGTGGGCGCTAAGGTCAAGGGCCCCATTTAACCGCGATCATAGGACTTTATAGGCTCACTTCTTTCCCATGATTCATTGTTCCCTTAAGGTGGGCTGCCAGCATGCTCAGTGCCCTCCTTACCCTTGGGAAGAGGGTATGTACAATGTCTTTAAGAAGTTGTATACATGCCCATCTGAGCCTTTCTTCCCTTTTCTAGTGGAGTGTCCCTGAAAGGTCATAATTTGCCATTTTGTCTCTTAAGGAGCATGCCCGGGAAGTTCCTTCTCCCTGGCATCTGCATTCAATTAACACTTTAATATTAACAGCTGTGGATCATCAGAAGATTGTCTCTCCTTGGCACCCTGGTGCCTGGTTGCCGAATTATCATTTTTAGAGTGGCAGTGTGATCATTGTTGAACCATCACCTGACATCCCTAGTGGGTTGGGGAGAAGAGCCCTCTCTTGCCCCACTCATGCCTATCTAACTACTTGTAACAACTGTGTTTTTGAGATATTAGGTTGAAAACATATCATTCAAAATAACTTTACCTGTTTCTCTTTTCCCTTTTTTAAATTATATATGTGGCTCATGTTTATGATCTGCATTATATTTGTATTGGACAGCAATGGTCTAGACCAGTGAGATCAAGGGCTAGATTATGAAGCTAATCATCAGGTTGGATGTTATGCCCTAATAATCCTGCAGAAAGGAACAAGAAAGTGAGAATAAAAGGAGAAAGGGGCGGGCGGAGCAAGATGGCCGAATAGGAACAGCTCCAGTCTCCAACTCCCAGCGCGAGCGACACAGAAGACCGGTGATTTCTGCATTTTCAACTGAGGTACTGGGGTCATCTCACTAGGGAGTGCCGGACAATCGGTGCTGGTCAGCTGCTGCAGCCTGACCAGCGAGAGCTGAAGCAGGGCGAGGGATCGCCTCACCGGGAAGCGCAAGGGGGAAGGGAATACGTTTTCCTAGCCAGGGGAACTGAGACACACAACACCTGGAAAATCGGGTAACTCCCAC